>NC_138961.1:12120000-12605000 GCF_055761805.1 Camellia sinensis
TTCTTTAAGGGTTCTATTATTTCTTTCAGCAATTCTATTTTGCTGTACAGAATAAGGTGTTGTAGTTTGGTGAATAATGCCATGTTGTGCACAAAATTCATTTAATGGTGTATCATATTCACCACCATTATCACTTCTAACCATTTTAATAGTTTTACCAAATTGATTTTTAACTTCAGTTTTGTAGAGTTTAAACATTTCTAAAGTTTCATCTTTACTTCTAAGTAAGTATAAATAACAATATCTTGTGCAATCATCGATAAATGTTATGAAATACTTCTTGTCTCCTCTAGTTTGAACAAATTTAAGATCACACACATCAATATGAATTAATTCTAGAGGTTTGGTTTTTCTTTCAACCGATTTAAATGGAGTCTTAGTTAGTTTCGCTTTTACACAAATCTCACATTTGTGATTAGGATCAATTTCAAACTTTGGTATATAATCCAAACCAATTAATCTACGCAAAGCATCAAAATTTACATATTCTAATCTACCATGCCATAAATTTGACTCAAGAATATAAGCAAAAGATGTGTTATTCTTATTAATAACAAGTTTTGGTACAACCGTTATTACATTCAACTTGAAGAGACTATCACTCATGTATCCCTTACCAACATACATACCACTTTCTGTTAATACAAATTTATCAGACTCAAATACAAGCCTAAAACCATTTTTACTTAATAAAGAACCAGAAACTAAATTCTTCCGGATTTCTAGTTCATGCAGTACGTTGTTGAGGGTAAGTTCTTTCCTTGATGTCATCTTTAAGATCATCTTTCCTTGTCTAGCCACAGTAGAAGTAGAAGAATTTCCCATGAAAAGTTGTTTACCATTTGCAGCCTCATTGTAAGTAGTGAACATCTTCTTGTCTGCGTAAATGTGTTGAGTTGCCCCAGTGTCAACCCACAATTCCTTGGGATTTCCAACCAAATTAACCTCAGACACCACAACAGAGAGATTGATGTCATTTACTCTGTCAGAGATGTAATCAAGTTCTGTCACATTGGCTTGATTGGTGGTCTTCTTGCTTGTACTTCCGCGATCTTTCTTAGGGCGGTGGCAATCAGAAGCTCGATGTCCAGTCTTGCCACAGTTATAGTATTTTCTTTTGAACTTCTTATTGCCATTATTGTCGCCTTGTTTAGGACCATCTCCAGCAAACTTCCTCTTTTTGTTATGTGGTTTGTGCACTTGTTCAATCACATTAGCTTTGGACTTAATGAGATTTTTACCATTCCTCTTTTTAGCCTTCCGGTTATCTTCCTCAATTCTTAGTTTTACAATCAATTCATCTATGGTCATCTCCTTGCGTTTATATTTTAAATAATTTTTAAAATCATTCCAAGCCGGTGGTAACTTTTCTACTAAAGCAGTGACTTGGAAAGACTCGCTAAGAGACATACCTTCAGAATGAATATCATGCAAAATTAATTGAAAATTTTGAACTTGAGAAATTACTGTTTGGTAGCCTACCATAACGAAATCCAGAAATTTACCGACAACAAATTTCTTTGTACCGGCATCCTCTGTCTTGTATTTTTTCTTCAAAGAATCTCACAATTCTTTTGTTGTTTTTAGAGGGCTGTAAACATTATATAACATGTTGTCAAGGCCATTGAGGATGTACTTTCTGCATAGGAAATCAGAATGTTTCCAAGCATCTACAGCGGTAACAACTTGCCGATCACTTTCATCCTCTCTAAGTACTGGAGCCTCTTCACGGAGACACTGGGCCAAATTTAGAATTGTAAGATAAAATAGCATTTTCTGCTACCATCTCTTAAACTTAGTGCCATTAAATTTTTCCGGTACTTCTCTATGATTTATCGAAACTTGAACATGGTTCTGGAAAGGGACCAGAGTCGTTGTAACGATCGAATTTAGAGTATTACTTTCAACCGCCATAATATCTAAAAACCAAAACAATTTTATAATACAGAAAATAAATTATAAAACCAAAACAAAAATTAATTTTCTAGTTACTAAAACCAGAAAATAAATTATAATACAAAATAATTTTATTTTCCTTGTTACTAAAACTAGAAAAATAAAATACCATAATAATTTTCTGCATCACAAATTAATATTCTGCAATTGTTAATGACACTAGTATATTACTACCAGTTGTCAAAGAAAATAAACATTCTATTACTACTATTTGTCAAACAATATATTACTACTATTTGTATTTTCCAACCAGAATATCACTTTGTGAAAGCACAGAAAAATAAATACAATGAAGACACCAAAAAAATATTTTGTCTTAAGATTGTTGGACAATCTTCACTGTATTTAAAAAATAAATTTTGTTTGCGTACTTAACTACAAACAGAATACAGAAGAAACAAAAGAAATAAGAGAGTTTGTTTGATTACGAAAATCAAACCAAAAAATAAAATAAAATAAATAAAACAGATTTTTATTTTGTTACAAAAACAAAATCAAAATTTGAAACAAAAATAAAAATAAAAATAAAAATAAAAATGAAACAGAAAAAGTAAATTAATTACTTACCAAATTAAATTGTTGAACAAATTTTTTGATCAAGCCCAGTGTTTAATACTGTGTCCTTAAGACAGATTCATCCTCTCCACGGTGCTTTCAGATTGTGGACGTCTATCTCCCAGGATAAAATGATCAACAGTGAATAGTAGCAGCACTACACACTATTCACACAACGAATACACTTTGTGTATATACTCTGTCTCATAGAAAATTAATTACACTCTTTCTCACAGAAAATTAATGTAATTAATACAACAAAATGCAGAGATGAATGGCAGCAGAGAAGAACAAAAATTGGAGTCAAAAATCCAAATGAGGGACTGCCTATTTATATAGGAAAATGGTGGCTGTTTGGTTTAAATCCAACATGTATAGTACCTGTTCGGTTTAAATTAAACAGATACAAATATGTTTGGATTTAAATTAAATAGGTAAGGGAGAGAACTGAATCTGTTCGGATAGATTCAAAATTTGTACAGAAAGGTGCAAATTTTCTAACCAAAATTTGAATTTTAATTTCCGACTAGAATTTGAAATAAAAAGCAGACATATTTTATTTCTAAATAAATAAAATAAATTCAAATGTTTCTAACCCAAAAAGATAAGTATTGGGTTGGATAAGCCCAACCCAACTTCATACTAGCGCCCAAGCCTTGGCCTAGCCCGGATGGCGGCGGCGTGTATGTGCTTATTTTGGGTCCAATGGGTCTAGCCCACTTTGCCTATAACCTCCCTCTCTACAAAACTTGGGTGTCCCCGAGTTCCAAACTCAAGCCTTATAAACCCACTCAAAGTTTGCCCACCAAATTAATGTGGGACAAGCCTTAAACCAAATCTTTAGGAAATTTCACGAAAAACACCATTTCCATGGAGTTCTCTTTGGCTTCAATTTTTCATTCACCCGATAATGGTTTTGAGCAACCAAATATACCACGTGAATCACAACGCGGCATAGAACGCGTTACCACTTAGACCCACCAACTTTGGCGTATGGGCCCCACCTAAAAAATAGACCAAAGTTAAGGAAACATCATATTTTCCAAAACCATTTCTAACAGTTCCAAGGTTAGTTACAATTTTTTTTTCTTCATTTCTTGTCAGAACTTTAGTTGTACAATTTGTGAGGCTTTTGGTTTTGCTTCTATTGTTGTTGTTGTTGTTGTTGTTGTTGTTGTTATTATTCTGTGATTGGCCCCATATTCATCAGTTTCAGATTTGATGGGATTCTGTAATGAGAATGAGTGTAGACTTGCAGGATCTATTTCTATATGTGGCATTTTTGTATTATAATCCTTTTCTTCTTGTGGTTAGTGAATTCTATCTAATTTATTTATTTTTTGTTGAATTAGTTTTTGTTTTTTTTTTTCTTTCCTTGTATCAACACATTTTCTTTTTGCTATGGTGATGTAGACTATGATGGTTTGGCTTTGGGGAGTAAATTTATGGGTCTTTGCCCTGGCTAATGTCCCTTATTCTAAAATTTTTGACCTTGATCAAAATCATCTTACTCGCAGAGAAATATGGAAGGTACCTATATTTAATCATTCAATTCAGTCAATCACCAAAAAAGATAAATAAATAAATAAATCTCTAGTCTAGTGGTTGGCTGGATTTTAACAATGGATTTCAATTTGAGTTATATAATTATTTATTTGCTAACATAAAAATCATGTGCATTGTCTAGCAAATGACATGTCCAAACCTGTACTTGGATGAACCCTGCTCCTTAACACATACCTTCAGCAAAGCTCTATTTTGCATAGCTATATGTAATACATGTATTTCAAATCTACTTCTATCATTCTTTTACACTATTGGCTTGAGCCATAGGTGTTAGCAACTTTGTATCTCTAGATATGTGCAAAAACCTTTTTCCCCCCATAATCAACTTCTGGCACATGGCAAAAGACATCATGTGCTGGGTTGTTAATATTGGTAAAACAAAGAAAACTTACCCTATCCTGTTAAATAACTATTTATAGTTTGGTTTTGTTTGTTTAGGCTGCCTAAGTGAAGTTTTAATTCTTTACCGGATGTTTGTGACTTTGGTGTTCAAGTATTGTTAGTGTGAATGCATATAATGTTGATTCACAGGATTATGCTATCAAGAAAGTCATGTTGCATTTGTCTTCGTCATTTTTCCCTTTTATTTTTATTTTTTAAGAAATCTGTTTCTTAATAAAAGCTTCATCTCTGTCTCATCTTCCCTATCAATTGAAAATTGCCTATGTTCATTGTTTTTATTGTGTTTCATCTGCGTGACCTTCTCAATCTCCATTAGGTGATCAGCTAGCAATAGCAAAGGAAACAGGATGATGTTTGGGAATGGAAACTAATATGTATCCATCATCTGCCTTGTTAGGACAAAACAAGGATGAGTCAATTTCAGCTTTACCAATTGATGAGTTCATTGAAAAGGCCGATGGTTTTGCTGGTGTTTTCCCCGGTAATTTTTCTTTTCTTTCCTTTTTATACTTTGTTCCTTTAGTAAGTTGAAATGTAATATAGTTAAGTTATGTGCACAACAAAATGCTGAACTATCAGATTAAATGTTCACTGAGCAATTTTGTGGTTCTTGTTTGATTGGCCATAATTTATTTGTTGGCACGGAGCACAAATATGAGATTGTAAGACATCTACAAGCTAGAAAACATATATGCGAAATGACTGGTGATGGGGTTAATGATGCTCCTGCTCTTAAAAAGGCTGATATAGGCATAGCTGTTGTTGATGCAACTGATGCTGCTCGTAGTGCTTCTGACATAGTCCTGACAGAACCTGGCCTTAGTGTTATCATCAGTGCTATACTAACAAGTTGAGCAATCTTCCAGAGGATGAAAAATTACACTGTAAGTTTGGGTTTTGATCATGAAGTTGTCTAACACCTAAATTTAGCCGAGTACAAGTTACTTTTTGAGTTGGGTTACTGTTAGGTTTTATTTCTTGGCAATCCCGTTTGACAAAACTCCTTTGAGTTGTTATTTTATTCGCATTTTTATTTCAGCGAGGCTATGAGTTGTTAGATGCGAATCCAACCCGAATCAAGCCTTTCAGAGAAGTTTGTGATGATAGAGCGTTCAAGATTGCCACTTCGCTGATTATGACGGGGATCGAGGGGCAGCGCCCCCGAAGCAAAATGCAAAAATGCATTCAAAGTTGCCTATTCGATCATGTTATATTTATCCAGTTTTTCCATTTTTGGCCTTCCCGCTCGAGCGGGGAAAGGGACGCTCGAGCGGGGATTGGAAGCTCGCAGCATCTCTGCAGTCGCCTGTAAAAATACTGGATTGTGTGATTTCACGCTCGAGCGGATGCTCCTACGCTCGAGCGCATCTCAGTTTATTCGCACGCAGTTTTTGGTCAGTCCGCTCGAGCGGGCTGTGTTGAGCTCGAGCGGAGATCGCGGGACAGATTCTATAAATTCGCGTATTGGGTCAGATTTTGATTAGAACTTCTCCAGATCTTCTTTTTGGTTTCTAGGGTTTATATCTGGGGATACTTTGGGAGTTTTCTTTGATGTTTTTATTGAGTTTTCAACTCATGATCTAAAGAGAGTACATCAAAGGTTTGTTTGCTATACACAAAAGAGAGAGTTATTCTTCAGTTGTGGATTCTGAAGAATTCGAGCCTGAAGCTTTGGTGGAATCCGGAGTGGCTCATCAGAAAGACAATTCCGTGGTGAAGATGGGGTTAGAAGAGGCATATAGAGGTTGGTTCAATTAGGCGTTGTGGATTCGCTAGGTAATTGAGAGTATACCTGTGTAATTCCTTTAATTCTTCTTAGTGGATTGTTCTTGTGGCTGTTGCCCGTGGTTTTTTGATCACAGTTGGAGGTGTCCAATTGTGGTTTTTTCCACGTTAAATCGCTGTGTCTCTTTGTCTTGATTGTTTGATTGTTTGATTGGGATTGTTATATTCTGCTTAAAATTGATACATAATCACAAATCAACATCTAGGGGATTCCTAGATTTTTCAATTGGTATCAGAGCAGGTCGTTCTATTTTTTTTTAAAAAAAATATTTTCTTTTAGAACGAGATCTTGTTTGATTTGTGATAATGGATACAATTCGTGAAGGAAATTCTATGGTTCGACCACCCCTACTTGACGGATCCAATTATCCTTTTTGGAAAGCTTGGATGAGATCTTTTTTAAAATCTATTGATGAAAAAGTTTGGCAATCCGTCATGAATGGGTGGACTGAACCAACAATTACTGTTGATGGAGTTACAATCCCCAAACCAATTGATCAGTGGGACACAACTGATTACCAAAATAGTAGCTGGAATAGTAAAGCTATCAATTCTCTCTTTTGCGCCGTCACACCTGAAGAATTTAGTCGTATTTGTAATTGTGAAGTCGCAAAAGAGGCCTGGGATATCTTACAAACTATTCATGAGGGCACTCCTTCTGTTAAACGCTCAAAACTTCAAAGGCTCACATCTAGTTTCGAAAACCTTTCAATGAAAGATAGTGAGACCTTTGATGAATTTTATGCGAAGTTGAGTGACATTGTAAATTCCAGCTTCAATTTAGGTGAAAAAATTCCAGAATCCAAAGTTGTGGGAAAAATTTTGAGATCCTTGCCCGATTGGTTCCAACCAAAAGTTACGGCTATTGAGGAGGCTCAAGATGTTGACAACCTCAAGCTGGATCAGTTGGTTGGAAACCTTCAAACTTATGAAGCACATAGGAATTTCAAAAAGAAACAAAAAGATATTGCTTTTAGTAGTGCTCATAAAGTTAGAGAGGATTCTGATGAGGATTGTGATATAGATTCCAAGATTATGGCTGCTTTTGTTAAACAATTTAAAAAATCTTTTTTGAAAAAGAATCCTAATCTTTTGGAATCTACTCATTCTCATAAATCTAAAGGCAAAGATAAACTCAAAATTAATTCTATAGCCAAGAAGGAGAAAGGAAAGATACAAGGAAACTCTGAAAGACTCCAATGCTATGAATGCCAAGGATTTGGCCATTTTGCTCAAGAATGCCCCACAAAAGCCCTTGCCATCACTTGGGATGATGAATCTGAATCTGATGAAGATGAAAGTGACAATGAAGGTCAAGGCGAAGAGGGTCATAAACAATTTCTTGCTTTCATGGCGGCTTCTGAAGCTGAAGGACAAACAGATTCTCCAAAGAGGTCAGTTGAGAATATCACTGATGATGAATCCTCGGAGAGCGATCATGAAGAGCTTGAGCAAGCTTATGAAAAGTTGTATAAGGAGTCTCTTAAGTTATTCAAATTGAATGACAAACTCACAAAGAAACTCAAAGCATGTGAAAGTGAGAATGTCAAACTTAAGGAAGAAATTTCCGAGGCCAGGATTAATGCCATCAAGGCAGCTGATGATCGACAAGTTCTTTGTACAAAACTGTTGACTTGTGAGACAGAGAGGAATGAGCTACTGCAAACCCATGCCATGTATGAAGAAAAGATTGAATCTCTCGAGATGTCACAAGTTGCTTTGGAAGAACTAATGATCAAGAAAGAGGAAGAGCTCAAGTGTGCTATGGCTACAATTGGTCTTTGGAACAAAGGATCAAAGACCTTGGAGGATATCATTGGGTCTCAACAAACAAGTTGTGACAAGAGTAGCATTGGCTTTGGTGGTAAGAAAGAGCAAAAACAGAGTGCTTCAACTTCTCATGAGACAAGAACTCAAGGAAAGGGGGGACAAAAGATTCAACAAGAGAAAGGACTTCTCAAACTTCCTAGAGTTGGTAAGGTAAAGGAAAAGAAGGTACACCCTGTGTTTATTTGTCATCATTGTGGTATGCATGGTCATATTCGCCCTTATTGTTATAAGTTGCATGGGAGAGTGCCTCAAAAGGGTAGAAATTCGACTTACATGTCTAGGCGGAATACCAAGATTCATGCGGGTGTTCACTACACCACGACACTTACCAAGACCGCTAGACCTGATTTTGTTAAGACCAAAAAGATTTGGGTGAGAAAAGTTGACTTGTGTTAATTTGTTTGGTCATTTTAGTTTATAGGTTTTTGTGTGTTTTTTTTTCGGGTCCTTTAATGTGTGCTTGTTTGTTTTTTGTCTTGCTTTGGTTAAGAAAAAAAATTGAAAAAAAAAAAAAAAAATCCCAAAAAGATTTTCTTAGTATGGTTTTGCAAGCTTGAAATTTTTGAGTGGTCCTTGGTACATATTGGAATTGATGAGAAAATCCATTACATGTTAATATGTGTGTGCTTTCTGTGGTCTTTACTCATTTTGGAGTGTGTGTTCTTTGATTAGTATGTCTCATTCTGTACACATTCTTGGATTAGCAAATTCTGGAGTCTTCGGCCCTAGTGATTATTTTTTTCTATGGACTTCTGTCATTGATCTTTTGTGTTTCTAGAGGAATTGACCTATACTAGCATATCATGGGTGATGTTGAGTCTCTTAACCACCTACCATCTTTTTTGCACCTCCATGGCTTTCCCCTCTATTCTTTGCAGTCCAGCCATGAGGAAAAGGCTACCTCAGAGTCACCAACCAGGCCATCCTTATTATATCCATGCTTCTCTGGTTCGGTTTCCATACTCTTGAGCGTGTCAGCCACCAATGATTGTGCAAAAGAAAAAGAAAAAAAAAAAAAAGAAAAAGGAAAAATATGCACAAGAAAGAAAAGAAAAAATGTGAAAAAGAAAGAAAAGAAAAAGTGTGTGAAAAAAAAAAGGAAAAAGATTCTTTGATTGAGGGGGAGCCTCCGCCTTTACTCACCAAATACCCCTTGATTCCTAGTGGTTTGACTTTCCTTTGTCGTGCTTAAGATTCTCTTGTTGGAGGTCCAGCTTTCATATCACTATTAGGATTGAATCTAGTGTTTGTCGAACTCCAAGAGTCACGCACACACTTTTTATCATGGGATCTATGCTTTTCACATAATACATCACTTTCTTTCATGAGAAATCTTCTACAGACTGTGCACATTGTGTTTTCTTGTAATGGTGCTTCTTGGATAGTCTTGTGTATTTCAAGGTACTAATCTGAAATTCCTTACTTGCTCCACCATATTATTTTTATCATTCTCTTCTTGTTCACTGTTTTTCAGTGTTTGTGGTTGCTTTTAGTGAGGGGGAGTTTGGTTCATCTTGATTTGGGTGTGTTAGTGAGTTTGGTTTTGCATTGCAAGAGTTGTTTAGCATGAACACTTTGTTATGTTTGATAAGGGAGATTGGCTATATTGTTTTTCATGATGCTATGCACTATTTGCCCTTCTTGCATGCCCCTGATATTTATATCGTCATATCATTGCTTGGGGTGGTCTATGATCTTGCTTTTGTTGTTTGAGAGTTGTTTTTCATGAGTCTTAGTCTTCATCTATTCATGTTTTCCATCTCATGTTTCAAGATAACTGTGTCATATGTCTATTGTTTTTTTCATATACTCTTGTGGAACTAATAGTTTGTTTTGGAGATTGTGGCACTAATAACTGTTTTGCAGATCAAGACCTTGAAAAAAGAAGTTGGCTTTTGTTGGCTGTAATGGGTTGGGGTGTTTAGGATTTTATTTGTTAGGTGTGTTTTGTCACGGCATTGCCAAAGGGGGAGATTGTTAGGTTTTATTTCTTGGCAATCCCGTTTGACAAAACTCCTTTGAGTTGTTATTTTATTCGCATTTTTATTTCAGCGAGGCTATGAGTTGTTAGATGCGAATCCAACCCGAATCAAGCCTTTCAGAGAAGTTTGTGATGATAGAGCGTTCAAGATTGCCACTTCGCTGATTATGACGGGGATCGAGGGGCAGCGCCCCCGAAGCAAAATGCAAAAATGCATTCAAAGTTGCCTATTCGATCATGTTATATTTATCCAGTTTTTCCATTTTTGGCCTTCCCGCTCGAGCGGGGAAAGGGACGCTCGAGCGGGGATTGGAAACTCGCAGCATCTCTGCAGTCGCCTGTAAAAATACTGGATTGTGTGATTTCACGCTCGAGCAGATGCTCCTACGCTCGAGCGCATCTCAGTTTATTCGCACGCAGTTTTTGGTCAGTCCGCTCGAGCGGGCTGTGTTGAGCTCGAGCGGAGATCGCGGGACAGATTCTATAAATTCGCGTATTGGGTCAGATTTTGATTAGAACTTCTCCAGATCTTCTTTTTGGTTTCTAGGGTTTATATCTGGGGATACTTTGGGAGTTTTCTTTGATGTTTTTATTGAGTTTTCAACTCATGATCTAAAGAGAGTACATCAAAGGTTTGTTTGCTATACACAAAAGAGAGAGTTATTCTTCAGTTGTGGATTCTGAAGAATTCGAGCCTGAAGCTTTGGTGGAATCCGGAGTGGCTCATCAGAAAGACAATTCCGTGGTGAAGATGGGGTTGGAAGAGGCACATAGAGGTTGGTTCAATTAGGCGTTGTGGATTCGCTAGGTAATTGAGAGTATACCTGTGTAATTCCTTTAATTCTTCTTAGTGGATTGTTCTTGTGGCTGTTGCCCGTGGTTTTTTGATCACAGTTGGAGGTGTCCAATTGTGGTTTTTTCCACGTTAAATCGCTGTGTCTCTTTGTCTTGATTGTTTGATTGTTTGATTGGGATTGTTATATTCTGCTTAAAATTGATACATAATCACAAATCAACATCTAGGGGATTCCTAGATTTTTCAGTTACATCCAACTGTACAATACATGTGGAATATCATCACCCCATGTGAGGGGTGATCCTCCATGTGCTGCAAGAGTGCAAAGCCAACAAAGATGTGTTGGCCATGTGAAAGAAGATGCAACATGTGGAGAAAGAGCTGGCCATGTGCATGGACAGCCAAGCTCTCCCTCTGTTAGTGTATAAATGGAGGTTGTGGTGAGAGTTTAATTGAGAGAGTGAGAAAACAGAGCAAGTCAGAGAGTGAGATATGTGAGGCGGAGAGACCGTCTCCCTCAGTGTGAGCGAGGGAGACGGGTGAGTGGGTGAGTGAGGAGAGTGTGAGCTCCTCCTCTATTGTAATCTTTCTGTAATATCTCTATTGTTATAGTGATAACCGGCTACTCTCCCGTGGACGTAGGCATTGAGGCCGAACCACGTTAAATATTGTGTCTCCTTGAGTGTGGGTGTGTTTTTCTGCATGGAATAATTTCTATAAAGTCTTGGGCGGGATCCCAGATCCCAACAATACATCCATGAAACATAATCAGTTATTCTTCACAGTAACCATTAAAAACACATTTTTGGGAGCAATATGTCTCCCTTCTTACATTTTTTCTTGCCAAAACTCCACTTTCTCTAAATTTTAATTGATTTAAATACTTTTTCCTCCTATGGATGGCTAAAGTTCAAGACACCACCTTGTTAAGAGTATTTTGTGTTTCGGTATGGTTTATTTAGTGACTTTTTGGATTTTTATGAAAATATGTGTAAAAAAGTAGAGAGGTGATGTTATAACTTGTAGCAATAAGCCAATAAGCAGCTTATTTAGGTGGTTATTATGTAAGTGAAAACCGCTACTGCTTGCTCCTATATAAATAGTCGTGAATTCCATAACATTTCTGAAGCATCCATTTTTTTAAAAAAAATATAAATTTAATGCTAGAGTTGTTATGAATGGGTTTTCATATGGGAGACTGCTGCTTGGAAATTTTTAAAGAATGAGGAAAAAGAGATAACAGCAAAAATCATGTTTGGTGTGGAATCTGCCACTTGGCAAAAAATGGTGGAGAAGAATAAACTGCTAAGGTAGAGTGGCCTAGTTGGATCGTAATTGAATTTGAAAAGGATCTTAGGAATAAGGGTCATGCGCATCATATGGGAACCCACTTTGGTTTCTTCTTGGCATATCTGCCTATGTGCATTTCTCTCATAATATTTTCTTTTTAGCAGCTTAATTTTATTTTTGATAAGTTGGTAGTTGGTGTTTCTAGGTGGAATTGCTTCTTTCTTTCTGTGTGGAGATGGGCTTTTCTTCAGTTATACTTGTTGGTCACGATGCTGGAGGCCTGCTTACCTTAAAAGCTGCACAGAGCCCATGCTTCACCAAATTCTGTCAATGTGAGTACCACCTACTTGGTTTTATGTGTCAATCACACATCTTTGAATTACTGAATAATGAAATCATTATCTTGCCTCAAATCATTTCCTGCAATTTTTTAAGATTTATGCATCACAAGAATATTAATCTTATTTTGTGATTAGGTGGGACATGATTTGAACCTGCAGTCCGCTCATGGAAAAAGGACCCCATTTTTTATTTTATTTTTAGTCCTTTACTTAAAAAGAAATTTCTTGAAAATCAGTTCCCTTTATAATATTCATGACAAAAGGGGTATCTTTTCTCCATCCATTTCCCCAACAAATGACTTCTTCCTTGACAAATGGCTTTTCTTCTTTGCTCCCACTTGTGGTGATCAAATCAATTGATTAACAAACCTTGTTTGTGAGTGATCTTCAGATAGATGACATGACCTTACTAACTAGACAAGCCTGGCTTATTTAATAGGTTTGACAATGCTTAACTGTTCTTTAGGTTGTGATAAATTGTAGTTGCCTGCTTTAGAGCCAAAATGCGATAATATTATGCAAGCGTATGCAACCTCTTGGGTATTTGGAAGGTTTTTGTTCTTATTTTTCTGTTTTTGGTCATTCATTATCTAGGTGGATATCAAGGGGTTGGTATTACTTAGCGTAAGCTTGTCAAGGGAAGTGGTTCCTGGCTTTGCTAGAATACTCTTGCATACATCACTTGGGAAGAAACACTTAGTTCGTCCTTTGCTGCTGACAGAAATTAGTCAAAGTGGTTAATCGGCGTGCATGGTATGATGCTACCAAACTAGCAATAGAAGTTTTAAGCCTATACAAGGTATGTCCACTTATTATGAAAATTATGCACCAATTTTGCTTAATTCAGCATGTCTTGGCACCAATTTGTTAAACCACTTAGCCTATCTGAAGATACAATTTGCTTTATATATTCATGATGGAGTGTACATAAAGGCTGTTGAATTACTGCATATGAGATCATTTTTCGCTGAGATTTGAAAATTGTGGCCACTTAGTGAAGATACAAGTCTTATGTTAGGTGCTCCTTTCAAATAGGGGTGGAGTTAGGATTTTTTCCAGACCTGTTCAACTCATGTTAAAATTGTGAATTTAATAAACACCATTTTTAGACAAATAAACATAATACAATGAACTAATCAAATATATGGTTTTTAATTTTACAGAGTGTAAGCTGATTCTTGGACACAGTATTTTTTTTTTGTGTGATTAGGTAGTGGAACTCTTTGAAGAAAAGTGTGAGGTGTTCCCTGTTTGTAATTGTAAAATTCATCATATTGATGATCTAAACAAAAATATGATGTTTATATGAAAAAAGACAGGATAAGTATCTTTTGGTTACATTTGGATGGATCAATTATTTTCTTAAATAATTAAGTCCAAATTTTACTATAACTAAGTTGTTGGTTATAGTGAAATTTCTGTTGAACTTGCAATTTCTATGGGTAAAGTGACATTTTGTTTTTACATGCTTCATGTCATACTAGAGGTATTTAATGTTAAGACATTTGAAGGGGTGTGATCAGTCAGACTTTATTTTTTATAAGACTATAACAATTTCTACAAATAGTTAGTTCATTCATATGCTTCTAGCGATTTCTGAATTAATTTGTGTTTTTATTTTTCAAGTCAGAAATTTCTTGGAGAGATGCAAAATATGGTCAAAGAATTCAAGAATTTAATTTTTCAAGTTTTTTCATTTTTTAATATATGTAACTACAGTTTAAAACTTTTTATTTAATTCATTTGTATATATTTTTGAACATATTTAGCTTTCATTTATGAAATATATGATATTATTCTATTCAATATGGGGTTGTGATTCAAAGTATAGTATGTAGTGTGTATTACATTATTGAAATGCGCATATAAAAATAATATTGATTATTCTTCAAATATGTCAAACTCTTTTTTTTTTTATCACACGCATTACTGTGATGAAAAATGCATATAACGTATGATCTTATTTCATTATTAATCACATGTTTTACTAAATATTAATTACACTTAAAATTTGTGATCTAAATATCACAGGTTTTATTAGTAATTAATCACACTTAAAAAATATGATCTAAATGTTATTAATCACACTTAAAAAGATGTGACCTAAATGTTTATTATCACATGTTTTATTAATTATTAATCACATTTAAAAGATGTGATCTAAATGTTATTAATCACACTTAAAATATGTGATCTAAATGTTTATTATCACAAGTTTTATTAGTTTTTAATGACACTTAAAAGATGTGATCTAAGTGTTATTGATTACACTTAAAAGATGTGATCTAAATGTTATTAATCACACTTAAAATGTATGATTAAAAATGACCCTTTTTAATCACTCTCTCAAAGATCACACTTTGATAAAACTTAAAAGTGTAATTAAATAACATAGATCACAAAAAAGAAGAAGGTGATATTTATCGTTTTTTTTGTAGTCGTGATCTTTTGTAATTATATAAAGAATATATCCTAGACAACCCTGATAGATAATTAATTCGGGCTTTATGAGTTGATTTGTTGAATTTTGAATTTAAAAAAAAAAAGTTGTTACAAACAAATTCAAATTGTTACAATGGAATGTTAAAATTATAGAAGGTATAATAAAAAGTGGGGGAAATTATTTTTAACAAAAACTAAAATTTGACTCTTTTAACAAAATAATTTTTAAATTTTAAATTTTTTAAATTTAAATCCTAAATTTTTTATTTGTTTTTTTTATGTAAATTTGACTATTTTCGTTAAGTAAAATAATATTTTAGTTATTAAAATTAATGTAAAATGATATTGTAGACATTATATATATATATATATATTTACATTGAGTTTAATAAATATTTTTTTTATTGATTTTATTTAACGAAAATAGACTGATCGATTATATTGAAAATAACTCAAAAAATTATAATTTAAATTGACTAGATTAAAAATTTATTTTGTTACAATGATCAAATTCTGAATTTTTTATTTTATTTTTTTGTAATTCCTCTTAAAATGTAGCACTTGTGTCCTTCAAAGCTTTTGGGAAGTGTATTTGAATCATTTATTTTATTTTGGGAATCTTTGGGTTGTTTAATCTTAGTTTTGGAGGAGTATAAATTGATTTAAACTTGTTGGGAATTGCTCGTTCACGCTTGTTTACGTTGAAAAGTTGTTTGAGAATCTAAAATTCTTGTTCTGGGGTCAACACCGGTCTTAGTGGTGTCGACACCTTCTTTTTGTTATTGGTCTCAAGGGTCGACACTAGTCTGGGAAGGGTTGACCCTTGTCTTGAAATTGGTTGTTGAAATTTGGTGTTGACACCAATCTGGGAAGGGTCGACACCTTGCATGCTGTCAAACATAAGTGTTCTAGCTTTTCTTCATAAAGGTCGACACCTTTGCTGCAGGTGTCGACACCTGTGAACTTTTTCCTAGATTTTTAGTCAGTTTGGGCCCTACTTTTTAGGGATTTTGACCAGATCTTTTGGGTTGACTTTGGGATTTATTTTTATTTTGACCTAGTATTATAAATAGGTCCAGCACTTAGTCTTTTTTTTACTTTTCCTTCTCCTTTTTCCCTCTAAACTGTGAAACTCTCTTTCTCTCAAAAAGCACTTTTTTTCACTCAAAGATCCTCAGATCTACTCACTTGGAGACCTCTCCTCGGCTTGCTCCTTCGAGAGTAATTTTAGAGCTTGTTGAGGGCTTCATTTTGATTGGAGCAAAACGTCATTTCTCCTTCGTCGACTTTTGGGCTTTTCTTCCTTCTCCCTCTTCTAAGGAGGTAGGGACTTTTTATACTCTTGTATGATTTTTAACTTGGGTATTTGATGATATTGCAAATAAAGGTTGGGATTTGGGTGAATTTAGACAAACCTAAGGTTTTGGTTTAAAATAAAAAAGAGGGTTTTTCAAAGTAAAGGTGTTAAAATGTTTATGGGTATGGATATGAGGTTGTGTTGTATCAAACTTATTGATTTTGGCAAACAGATTGTACTTGGGAGGAAATGGGGTGTTGTCTTAAAATGTTTTAAAAGGTTATTTTGTATAAATCATGAAATTGGTTCAATAAAGGTAAAATTGGTTAGATGTGTATGTCAATGGTGGAGTTAGAAAATTTTCGTTTCTTATCGATGGACATATGGATAGTTTATCTATTGTGAAGTTTGTGTAACCGCTTAGAAATATTTGTTTTTGGCAATTGGTGGAGGATAGTTATGATTGTTGTAGAAATTGCATGTGGACTAGGTGAATTGAAATTAATCTTTTGTTGGTTGTCATTGAATATGACTATGTTTATATACATTGTATATATGTATGATTATTTGGGAAGAGAAAGGGGATGTCCTCCATGTGTGATTATGTGTTTGTATACATTGTTTATGTATGAATGATTGTTCGGGACAAGAAAAGGGATGAACTCCATTATAATTAAGTTGGTCAGAGTGTCCTGGGTGAAAGTCTCGAAATTATACATGAGTGCTTAGCCTGCGGGCGAAATATCCATAAAATGGCAATTGTAGCACTTGTATAGCCTACATTTACATTGGTCCCGTTTGACGGTTGCCTGTGGACGAAATATCCATGAAATGGAAGTTTGAAGTGTTTATGTGTATGTGTTGTACGATTTGAAAACCATTGAATTGTAACCTCAGTTTGGTTGTTAAGAAATAATGAAATTGATTCGTGTATTGGAATAGATTAAAGGGAAATGAAATGAAATGTGACTTCGTGTTCTATGACTATATAAAATGTGATCATTTTACTTCTGGTATTATAAAAGCACATTGCCCTTATACTGTTGTTAAACCTCATATACTGTATTAGATTATTCATGTTGGGCTGTGGCTCACCCTACTTGGAAAAAATATTTTCACGTGTTGGTGATATGCCTCCATCAAGGACTTAGCTTAGGAGGATTGTGGAGCTGAGAGCTCACATTTGTTTATTTGTATTTATTTGCCTTTTGTACATGCCTAGGGCTTTATCTGTATTGAGCCTCAGACTCTTTTTGTTGTAACCAGACATCGTCTTGGAAAGTTGTAAGCTCGTAGGGCATGTTTATTTTTTTTTTTTAATCTTTCTACCTCTTTTTTAATTGGAAACATATGCTATAGATTCATTAGGCTTTATGAATGTATGATGTGTATGCTTCTCTTTTGTATATCATATTGAATTAATGGAAGATAACTTTATTATTGTTGTTAACATATAATGCTCGGTGGATGGATTATTGTATTATTTTTGAGGCATGACAACTTGGTATCAGAGCGTACCGGGTTTGAATACTTTGAGCACATGGGGAGTGGTTAGTACCACATTGGGTTTGTCTCGCTTGCTAGAGACTTAAGTATGAACAATGTGTACTTGTATGATAACATGCTTATGTGATTATATGAGTATGAGATTAAATTTCTAGGATGTTGATTGAGTCTACGAGTTTCTAGAAGTCCTATTAGAAGAGCACTTTATCACTGCCATTTCTAATTGGAACTCTGGCAACGCCGTAGAACGGTCATTATTTGGGAATGAAATTCGTATGTGTTTATGTGACAATATGCTTATGTGGAGTGAATTATTGTTGTCCACCGCTTTAGGACGTGAGTGAGTTAGCTTCGACACATTTGTAAATGTGCTAATCATTTCTGTTACCTTTATTAGGATGTCAGGATGTGGACGTAGTGGTGGTAGGCGTGGTAGACCTAGGAGGCACGAGATGCCTATATCAGATGAAATTCTGGCACAGGAAGAAGGGGTTGGTCAAGCCAACGTGGCCGAGCCATTAGGTCAACAGGCCATGGGCGCCCTAGCCTGCGAAATGGCCAGAGCATTGCGGGAGTCTATGGACATTCTCAGGGCTGAAAATCAAATCCAAGCCCAAGTAGCTGAAGCAGGGCCGTCTTTTATGAAAGAGGGAGTTCTTTCGGTCGAATCTTGATGAATTTTTTAGTGATCCCAAAGAGTCGTTGAAGGCTGATGAGTGGCTAGAATACATGGTGAAGACGTTTGAGATACTCAACATCAAAGACGGGGAGTTTGAGAGTGACCTTAGCGTCCTTCCAGCTGTAGGAAGATGTGGGTCAATGGTGGAAGTATGCGCGGGGGCGCATTGGAGGGACTTGGGAGGTCTTCGTCAACGCCTTCTAGGACAAGTTTCTACTTCCCACAGTTAGGAAGAAGTTGAGGGACTAGTTCTCTAAACTGGTGCAGTTGAACACACCAGTGGCTGAGTTTGAAGCCACATTCACTAGCTTGTCTAGATTTGCATCGGAGTTGGTGGTGACTGAGGAGCGTCGGTGTTTGGAGTTTGAGAAGAGGTTGAGGACCGGTCTCATGTTCTAAGTTGCTAGGTCTATGATTAGAGACTATGGACGCCTTGTGGAGGCGGCGGCCCATCTTAAGACTATCATGCAGGCAGAGGAGGAGAGGATGAGGGGCTCCAGGAGGAGTCAGGATAGTCAGGGGGATGGTAAGAGGCAGAGGGATTCTAACCCCCAACAGTCCTAGTTAGCGCATTCGACGTCTACCTTTCTAGTGCTGAGTTCAGGTTCTGGGAGAGGTGGTCAGGGGGATGTGACTTGTTTTAAATATGGCCAGTTGGGCCATAAGTCTCCAGTTTGTCTGTAGAGAGGAGGAGAGCAGCGAACAGCATCGTCTTCGGCTCGTTCTTAGGGCTAGAGTCAAGGTAAAAGGTAGCCGACCACTTGCTATCAGTGTGGATAGGCAGGGCATCTAAAGAGATCTTGCCCATAGTTGGGTGGCACATCTGGTATGTCTAGTTCGAGGCAGACACAGAGTCACCAGCCTGCACAGTCAGCACAAGCCTCGAGGGTCAATCAGGGAGCCTCTTCGACTTAGTCAGTGTATTAAACTTATGCTCTGAGGGGTGAGCAGGTTGAGCAGAGACGTACGGGGCGTGTGTATGCTGTTAGAATGTCGGATCTTATACCTGCTCCTTTAGTAGTGAGAGGTACCTTTTTGTTTTGCAATTCTGTTTCTAATGTGTTGATTGATACGGGTGCATCCCATTCTTTTATCTCGTCTGCATTTGCATCGATATTGGGGTTGGAGTTGGCACAGTTAGCATCTCCTATTTGTGTAGAGTCACCTATTGGTGGTGAGGTCATCTTGAAATACGGGTGTCAGGGTTGTGACATAGAGATCGCTAATCGTCGACTTCCATTTGTATTTGTATTGCTTAACATGTCTAATTTTGATGTTATTTTGGGTATGGACTGGTTATCATCATACCGAACTGTTATAGATTGCTACCGTCAGAGAGTTACTGTATGTACCTTGAGCAGTGATTGCTTTTATTTCGTGGGAGACCAAGTGGATAGAGTCTTATCACCGGTATATGATCTATGTGGGCAGAGTGAACTTAGTTGTCTTTTTCCCAACTTCTTAAGTACTGAGTGTGATGAAGTCCGGGTTGAGTTGCCAAGGGTAGTTTGTGAATAGCTGGACGTTTTTTCGGAGGATCATATTAGTTTACCACCTCATTGACAGATCAAGTTCCCTATTGATTTAGTGCTTGGTACGACATCGATTTCTATGGCACCGTATAGATTTGCACCTATCGAGTTGAGTGAGTTGAAGATTCAACTCCAGGAATTGTTAGATAAGGGTTTTATTCGCCCTAGTACTTCGCCTTGGGGAGAACCGACTCTTTTTGCCAAAAAGAAAGATAGTACGTTGCGATTGTGTATTGATTACCGAAAGTGAAACTGGATAATTGTTAAGAATAAGTACCCAATGCCTCCTATAGATGATCTATTTGATCAATTGAAGGGGTCTTGTTATTTCTCTAACATAGACTTGAGATCGGGTTACCATTAGTTGAGGGTAAGGGAGGAGGATATCCCGAAGATGGCATTCTGTATGCGGTATGGCCATTACGAGTTCTTAGTGATGCCTTTTGGGCTAACCAATGCTCCAGCTGTATTTATGGATTTGATAAACCAGATCTTCTGTGAGTTCCTAGGTCATTTCATGATCGTCTTTGTGGACGATATTTTGATTTACTCACCTTCTGAGGAGGAACATGAAGAACACTTGCGATTGGTGCTTGAGTTACTTAGAGCCCACAAGCTGTATGCTAAGTTCGGGAAGTGTGAGTTCTAGCTGAATGAGGTTAAGTTCTTAGGCCATGTGGTATCCGGAGAAGAGGTGACTGTGGATTCATCCAAGATAGAAGCAGTGCAAGATTGGGCACAACGTAAGAATGCCTTTGAGATTCGTAGTTTTCTGGGATTAGTCGGGTACTATTGGAGATTTGTGAAAGATTTCTCTAGGCTAGCCTTACCTTTTACTAGACTAACGAAGAAAGGGATCAAATTTGTGTGGAGTGAGACTTGTGAGGGGTCATTCCAAGAACTTAAGGTTAGACTTACCACTGCTCCAGTCTTCATTATTCTGGAGAGGGGTTTGGGCAATTCAATATATTGTGATGGTTCACGGGAAGGTTTGGGCTGTGTTTTGATGCAAGAGGGGAAGGTGGTAGCCTATGGCTCGCGGCAGTTGAAAACCCATGAGAAGAACTACCCTAATCACAACTTAGAGTTAGCGGCGGTGATTTTTGCCTTGAAGATTTGGAGACACTATTTGTATGGTGAGAGATTTGAGGTGTTTTCTGATCATAAAAGTCTGAAATATCTGTTTACACAGAAGGACTTGAACTTGAGGCAAAGAAGGTGGATGGAGTTCATATAGGATTATGATTTTGAGTTGCATTATCATTCGAAGAAAGCTAATGTTGTGGCCGACACCTTGAGTAGGAAATCAATTAGTAGTGTGGCTTGTATTACCATCCAGGAATGGGAGATGTTGGGTACTCTTGGGGAGTTTGACTTGCATCTTAGCGAGCTTGTTGAGCCTGCAGCCTCGTTTATGGTAATTGCCCAACCTACACTTGTGAACTGAGTATTAGAGGCACAGAGGGGTGATTTTGAAATGGAATCCCTCTAAGAGAAGATTTCCAATAGGAAGGGAGAAAGAGGCTTAAGTGTGTGCCCTGACCAGAGTGTCAGATACCGCGATCATTTATTTATGCTGGAGTCTTGCCGAGAGGAAGTGTAGACCCGACTTTCTCTGCACGCCCCCTTTTTGGAGAAGGCGCGAATTGGTCGTCCTACAGTTCGAACACCTGTTACGGTTCTGAATCTAATCTCACAAAGTACAATGTGAGACTGATAAACACCAAAGAGTCCAAATCTGGCAATTGGTTTTGAAAAATCAATTTTGAATCAAAAAGCGTCAAACATGGACTGCTTTGCCAGATTACAGAGTCGCCACCTAAATATTTTATTTTTGGAAAATTTAGGAAACCCTAACTCGTGCCAAAGGCCACGTGTCCGTCATCACCAAAGTTGCCTTGGATCGGAAACTTGGGTATGAGAGGGGAGGTCCTAAAATGAGCACCCCCGCTCGCCCGATCAAAGATCGGCCTCTACTAAGTATGATATGTTGTTTGATAAACACATGTGTTCTTATTCCGGTTATTTAGCTAACTTTACTATGTGACGCACACACAAGTATAGACTAAATCGCAAGAATTGGAACAAATCCACTCATGTTTGTTTTCGAAAATGCCACCCTCAAGTGGGCTAAAGCGCGGATTTGCCACCCTCAAGTGGGCTTAAAACATGATGATTTGCCACTTCGCAAAGTGGGCTTAAAACTAACATTTGATGAATTGTCCCAATTCAAGCAATGAAGCCTTCATCCACAGGCATTCATGCAGTTTAGCAAATAAGCACATAGCCTCATGGCAAGCATGCGAAACATAGTAACACTCACACTCATGCAAGTATGCTAAAGCGTAAAGACTTACAGTGTACTCTAAGCCAAAACAAAAGCTAGTTAGAAATATGCATGATCCTAACTATGCTAGATGCCTAATGAAACACATGGAATAATGCAACTAAATAGGCTTGGCTATCTAAGATGGCATATGAATGCAACACTTTGATAACATGCTGTAGAACACGTATTCAAATAAGTGTATTGAAATTGTGATGCAGTTTGAATGATGCGCCGAGCCTGGTACATGCAAGAAAAATGAATGATGCAATCATGCGAGCATAAGGTATGCTAATCAAAACATGATCCCTAATCTAATCATCGAAAGCGGATAAATAAAAGGGAGAAAAATGTAGGGTTGGAAGATATGCACACACACACGCACGCTTATTACAACATCATGCCCTCTCGAAGGAGGGCCCGAATAAATAAGCTAAGCTAACACTAAGCTAAGCTAATTATTACAAAACGAACTAATTAACTATTCTAGCTAATTAATTATTACAACACAATTGAATAACTAGCTATGCTAAGCTAATTAAATACAATACTCGAATCAAATAATTAGCTACATCTAACTAATTAAAGCAAGTAAAGTGGCCTTGTGGGTGAGGGAGAGATGCATGCTCGGTTGGCGTCATCCCGGAAATCCATCGTCTTGCCGTTGGTTGTCTCTGCTTGCACTCGCCTCTGTTTTCTGAACATTGTGCCAACTTCAGACTGCCTTTGCCTCAAAACAGGAACATTTTTGCACCAAAAATGGACTGGTGGCCGGTCAGCCACCAAAAGTGGCTGTCGACCACCACCACTGGTCGGTCGGCTAATGCATGTGGCCGGTTGGCTACTTCCACTGGCCGGTCGGCTACCTCCTCTCCCAAACTCCTGGTTTTGCTGCAACAGAGAACAATAGAGCCAAGACAATGTATTTGTAAGGAAATGTGTGTACTGCCACTCTCTTCATCATGTCTCAAGCTCAAAAGAGAGTGACACTCGGCTCTCAAGCCACCAACCAAGCATCTCAATGCATGATGGCCCAAAAATCAAGCTTGTACAAGATTAGTGAGTGCACAAACAATACACAAAGAGCCTCCACTCTATCATGCATAATCAAGGGAGTTGGCGACCAAGAAATGTGACACGTTTCATTACTTTGAGTATGAAACGTTCCACATTTCTTGTGTTTAGATTAACATCCAATCCAAACACATGCAATGCAACACACATGCTTATCTTGCACAAGTTTTACTTAGTCCATTTCTTGTTTACACATTTTATCTTACCAATTAGTCCTTTAACCGGTTAATTTCAATGTGAAAAGTCCTCTAATTGGAAAGGTGGTCTAAGCCACAAGTGCCTTGAGCATGAAAGAGGTCTCATGTTGTTGGTTAGTAGAAACCCTCAAGGGAGGATTAAAACCATTGGGCATGAGGACCTCAAATTCATATTCAAGCCAACAAGGGGCTCAAGACTATTTCCAAAGCAAATGAAAGATTAAAACCATGGAGTGCAATGACCCATATTTCAGCACTGAAATAACATGCTAAATGACTTAAAATCAACCCATGTAATGCATGTTTAAAGGCTTAACTCATTAAGCTAATAAAAGGGGTTGTACCACAACCTTACAACACAAGCCTCAAAGGGCCAAACCAACTTAAAATAGAGTTAAAGTATGCCAAAACAAAGGCTAAATCATGCTGAGATTGAAGCTTAAAAGGCAAGAAAACCATGCTCACAAATTGGCTCACAAGCAAGGTATAAAGCTCAACTCGCAAAAGTGATGAAAAAGTGAAATATGTGAGAGTGTAACAGAGGTATAAACACTAAAATCACATGCCAAATGATGCCATACCATGCAAACATCACAAATAAGGCATGCTAGAGGGCCTAAAACACAAAGCTAGCGAAGCCACTTGCACTATAGCTATGCAAAACATGATCCTTATGACCAAGACCACTCAAAACAGAGTTAAAGCATGACAAAACATGAGTAAAAACATGCTGATATGGAGCTAACA
Source organism: Camellia sinensis (assembly GCF_055761805.1). NCBI lineage: Eukaryota > Viridiplantae > Streptophyta > Magnoliopsida > Ericales > Theaceae > Camellia > Camellia sinensis. The sequence goes on from NC_138961.1 coordinate 12,144,303, forward strand.
CAAGCTAAAATGATAGGCTAACTTATTATGCATATTAAGCTAGTAAGCATGATTACACTACAAGTGCAGGAAGAAAGCAACAAGTGACCCAACCAACTATAAATAGAGCCAAAGAAGGTAAAAAAAGTCACAAAAACATGCTAAGATCAAGCCATGAGATGGTAGAAAAACATGCTCACATGTTGGGCCATCAACACTTGCAAAGAAGGCACAAGGAGGGGAGGCCACCCCCTCCTATTTGGGACCTCAAAACCAACTTTCTACTATTGAAATTTCCCTGGATTTTAGTGGTTAAAAGGCAAAAAAAAAGATGCTTCAAAAGGCTTTGAAAGGGTGGCTCAAAAGGCTTTGCAAGCCAAAGAGCAAAAAAGGGGAACCAACCCCTAACCAAACAAGGTTCAAACCTCAATTTTAAAACCTTAAAATCAAAGTTTTTAGAGGTCAAAACCAGTCTCAAAGTAGTGTAAAAAGACGGCCAAGCACTTAGCTAATATAAAGCTTAAAAGGGACAAGTTCTTACCCTTGAAGCACAGCTGCAAAACAGGTATAAATTTGAGCTCAAACCAACCTTAGGAGCTCCAAATAAGCCTTAAATAACCTCAGCTCCAAGATGAGGATGTTTGATTAACGGTCTCTTTGCAAAAGTGTAGAGAATTCTAAGCTTAAGGCACAAAACAAGAAGAGAGAGAGAGGCCGAAATTTTGCTCACAAAATTTTGTAGAGAGAGAGGGATTTTAGAGAGAGAGCCTGCCAAACTTGCCAACCTCCCAAACAATAGAGAAGGCCTCCATATACAGCAAAAATACAAGCCTTGGTCGAAATATCTGCAAAATAGACAGCTGGAGCTTGTGTAGAACAGCTAGAGGGAAAAGACCTAAGTTTGGGACACTAGTGGCCGACCGGCCACTTTAGTAGCCGACAACCCACTTTTCTGGCCGGTCGTCCATTTGTGGTGGCCGACCGTCCCCTTTTTTGGCCGACCGGCCATAAAAATCTGCTTTTCGGGCCCGATTTCAAATGGGCATAAGTCCTTCATCTAGACTCCTTTTCAGGTCATTCTTGTGTCTAAATTGAAGCCCCAGAAGTAAGATTTCCAATGGTAGTAGCCTCACATAAAAATTCCAATTATGCTAAGAGATATCCCTATTTTAGTGAAGACTGCTTAGTTTCGACCCAACTGGATTGATGCCTAACTTCAACCAACCATATCTCCCTCATCTGGCCTCGGCTTCAGGAGATTCTTGAGTAAAAAATGAAGCCTAAGAAGTCCAATTTCCAACGGTGGTGGCCTTATAGCTGAAATCCAAGTGTACAAACGGATAGGCTCGATTTAGCGAGGGTTGCTCGACTCTCTCTTAACGGTTCATGCCCATCTTCTCCCCCAACTTGGTTTCTTCCCTCTCCTCTAATTTTATTCAACCCCAAACCCCTAAATAAGGTGTTTTAAAGATTTTTTTAAAAAATTTCACCTCTCTTTCATGCATTTCCACTTTGTCCTTGCTTGGTTTACCGAAAAGCGCAACATTTAACAAAATGCGAGTGTCGGAACATCATAGGAAATTTTTTAAAAATATTTTGAAAGAGAGGGTTTTAAGGTCTAAAATCTTTTTGGTCAAAATCATTTTGGTCCAAAAATGGGGTGTGAGGTTGGGATTTGAAGCTTCTGTTGCTGAAGAAATCGAATCTTTGCACTGCACAACTTTCATCACCAAGTAAACCATCAGTAGTGCCCAAGTCTTAAGAACGGTAAAAAATGGGGTGTCTACAGGAAGTACTTTGAGAGTTTCACCATTCACACCTTGTGGTACATCTAGGAGGCACAAAGATGTATCATGATCTGAGTCACCAGTTTTGGTGGAGAGGTATGAAGAAGAATGTAGCTATGTTTGTATCGAGGTGCCTTACTTGTTAGCAAGTGAAGGCCGAGCATCAGAGGCCAGCGGGTTTGTTGCAACCCTTGCCTATAGCCTAGTGAAAATGAGAGCATGTTACGATGGATTTTTTTGTGGGCCTTATGAGGACTCAACGGGGCAGTGATGCCATTTAGGTGGTAGTGGACCGGTTGACCAAGTTAGAGCACTTTATAGCTATGTGGATAAACGATTTGGTAGATTATCTTGTCGATCTTTATATTAGGGACATAGTGAGGTTGCACGGAGTCCTTGTGACGATTGTTTCAGATAGAGATCCATGCTTCATAACTCGGTTGTGGCAGAGCTTGCAGAGTGCCTTGGGTACTAGGTTGACCTTTATTACCATTTACCATCCCCAGACTGACGGACAGTTCGAGCGTACTATTTAGATCGTTGAGGATATGCTTCGAGGCTGTGTCCTTGGATTTAAGGGGTCGTAGGAGAGACACCCTTAGTAGAGTTTTCCTATAACAATAGCTTCCAGTCGAGTATTGGCATGGCACCATTTGAGTCCTTGTATGGCCGACCGTGTAGATCCCCAGTGTGTTGGGCTGAGGTGTGTGATGCACCTTTGTTAGGCCCAAACTTGGTTCGAGAAACGACAGAGAATGTGGCACTTATTCGTAAAAGGCTAGTTACGGCCCAAAGTTTCTAGAAGAGTTATGCCGACCGTAGGAGGAGACCCTTGTCTTTTGAGGTGGGAGACCATGTGTTCTTGAAAATATCACCTAGGCGGGGTTTGATGAGATTTGGGAAGAGTGGGAAGTTGTCCCCTCGATTCATTGGGCCTTTTGAGATCTTTGAGCGGGTTAGAGAGGTAGCTTACCGTTTGGCCTTTCCGCCACAGCTTTCCAGATCCATCTCACGTGTTGGATTGGACCGACTTAGAGGTAGATGACGATGCCTCGTATGAAGAAAGACCGGTGAGGGTCTTGGATACCCGGGATCAAGTCTTGTGAGGCAAGACAATTCCCTTAGTTAAAGTATTGTGGAAATATCATGGGGTTAAGGAAGCAACTTGGGAATGTGAGTTGGAAGTCCGTGAGAAGTATCCAGACTTATTTGTTAATGTTTGAGCATGTATTGAGATGTTGATTATGATAATAAGACATGAAAAACATTGTATATGTTATATATGTTTTGGAAACATGAATTTTATATAAAAATATTATATGTGTTTTAGAAAATGTGAATTGTACATTCATGGTTTTGAAATTTGCTTCAAAATTTTAGGGAAGAAATTTCCTAAGGTAGGGAGGTTGTAGCACTTGTGTCCTTCAAAGCTTTTGGGAAGTGTATTTGAGTCATTTATTTTATTTTGGGAATCTTTGGATTGTTTAATCTTAGTTTTGGAGGAGTACAAATTGATTTAAACTTGCTGGGAATTGCTCGTTCACGCTTGTTTATGTTGAAAAGTTGTTTGGGAACCTAAAAATCTTGTTCTGGGGTTGACACCGCTCTTGGTGGTGTCGACACATTCCTTTTGTTATTGGCCTCAAGGGTCGACATTAGTCTGAGAAGGGTCGACCCTTGTCCTGAAATTGCTTGCTAAAATTTGGTGTCGACACTAGTTTGGGAAGGGTCAACATCTTGCATGCTGTCAAACATAAGTGTTCCAGCTTTTCTTCATAAAGGTCGACACCTCTGCTGCAAGTTTCGACACCTGCGAACTTTTACCTAGATTTTTAGTCAGTTTGGGCCCTACTTTTTGGGGATTTTGACCAGATCTTTTGGGTTGACTTTGGGGTTTATTTTTATTTTGACCTAGTACTATAAATAGGTCCACCATTCGATCTTTTTTTTTTCTTTTCCTTCTTATTTCTCCTTCTAAACCGTGGAACTCTCTCTTTCTCTCAAAAAGCATTTTTTCACTCAAAGATCCTTAGATTTACTCACTTGGAGACCTCTCCTCACCTTGTTCCTTTGAGAGTAATTTTAGAGCTTGTTGAGGGCTTCATTTTAATCGGAGCAAAACGTCGTTTCTCATCCGTAGACTTTTGGGCTTTTCTTCCCTCTCCCTCTTCTAAGCTTGAGGTAAGGACTTTCTATACTCTTGTATGATTTTTAACTTGGGTATTTGATGACATTGCAAATAAAGGTTGGGATTTGGATGAATTTAGACAAACCTAGGGTTTTAGTTTAAAATCAAAAAGAGGGGTTTTCAAAGTAAAGGTGTTGAAATGTTTATGGGTATGGATATGAGGTTGTGTTGTATCAAACTTGTTGATTTTGGCAAACGGGTTGTACTTGGGAGGAAATAGGGTGTTGCCCTAAAATGTTTCAAACGATTATTTTGTATAAATCATGGAATTGGTTCAATAAAGATGAAATTGGTTAAATGTGTATGTCAATGGTGGAGTTGGAAAATTGTCATTTCTTATCGATGGACATATGGATAGTTTATCTATTGTGACATTTGTGTAACCGCTTAGAAATATTTGTTTTGGGCTATTGGTGGAGGATAGCTGTCACGACCCAAACCTGCTCCTATAGGTTTAGTGTTGTAACCGGCCAGTAATCCATGATTACCGAAGGTCTGTTTAACAATAATGACAATAATACAATATAAAGGAGCTAGCAGAAGCCAATCAATAATAACATACATCGTCCAATGAGCTGTGAGTACCTGAATGGAAATACATTTTCATATACATAGTTATATACACAAATACTTATGTCCATAAAGCTTATATATACAAGACAAAACACATTGTAGGGAATTAAATCCCATTATCGAAAACAGTATTAACAGAAGTCATAAAACATTCATTTCACTTGACCAATATCAAATGAGTGAATTTAAACCACCTAAAAAGCCTTGACACATGCTGGTTCGGAACCTTGCGATGAGGCACAATAGTTGGCTTGCCAAAACAAGGGTTCGAATCGATGCCGCTAACTTTGATCCGGTGCTCGATCACCTACATATATATAATAAACAGTGAGCTAGAGCCCAGTGAATAACAAATGTGTAAAGAGGTTAAGAACGATATCCTTACAGTCTTTGAAACAATCGTTTATCATTAGAACATTTCAATCAATATCATTTATCAATCAATCGTTTAATTCAATCAATCATATTCATATAGGTCATATGTGGTACATCCAATAGCAACAATAAAATAGGTCTTACAAAGACCGAACAATCAATTTATGGCCATCAAATAATAACAATAGTTCTAAGATTTGGAATTGACAAAGATCTCTGTAATAATAACGATAACAATATCAGTAACAATAACAATAGCAATATGCTATAGATGCCACGAATATAGTTCAAAAAGAGGATCATCATTCAATCATTAAAGAGTAACGATTCAGAAACAATATCATTAATCATTCAGAAAATATATACAAGTTGAACATATCTTTACAGTAGTGTTACTCACAGTGGGCTCCTTGGTACACGCACTAATGGTTCGGCGTTCGACCTAAACAAATAAAGTCAAGCACAACACAATTACAATCACACCCTTACAATTCTATTTAATTCGATCGTTCGATCTCTATTCGTTTTCTCTCATTTGATTCTAATTTTTCATTCGGTTATTCCTATTTATTTTTCTTCCATTCCTTTGAAATATGGGTGACTAGTATTAGGAATAAATTAGATTATCAACCCCCAATTAAAATATGTTTAGCTATGTATTAACTAAACTAATTAAATATAAATAATCTAATCATATATCAACCCTTATTAAGTTCACTAATTACACAATCAAACTTAAATTAGGCTCATACACATTAAATTACAATTATTCAGTCATGTTCAAATTACTGAATCAGAAACTCATAAATATGTACATTTTGCAATTTTAAGTCCCAAATAATTAATCTTCACATTTATTTCCATAATCTTAAGCTTAACTCAATTTCAATTGAATTTAACTAATTCTCAATTAAGGCTAAATTTGACTACTTCTAATGTTACGAACCTAAATCAGATTTTTAATTGAATTCTTATAAGGCTCTAAATATCAAATTAAACTCATTCTTCCATTTTTGAAACTCAATTTCATGAAACATCCCTTTTCTTGAACCCAAGCTCTAATTCATGTTTAATCTCTTCTCAAACTCCATGAATCATGTTTGAAAATAAGTTTAGAAAATAATTGTTTTGTTCATGGATTCTTGAAAACATTACATGCATGGAAGGATCATCCAACCTAATAGGTGTTTGAACTAAAATTATGCCATGCACGGTGAATTTAGGAGCTAATTAAGTCAATTCTTCCATAACAAGACATGCATGTATTCAACTCTTAATTACATGAGCAAACCTTCTAATTAGTCATCAATTCATCCTAATTTAAGCTTTAATCTTAAAGATGGTGGATATACAAGCCTCTATATCAAGAAATTAGAAAGAAAAGCCTACCTTGTTGTAACGGCTCTGTAGACACCCCATTTTTGACCGACCTTAAGACTCAGACGTCATCGATTGAGCGCTCGGTGATTGTGCATGTTGTGCTCGTTTCGAGGTTTCGGAGTTTTGGTTGGGAGCCTTGCCTCTGGGCCTCTGAACTCTTTGTGCTTTGGCTCGGTTTGCGGACCAAGTCTTGTTTTCCTTGCCTGAGGGAGGGAGAGATCTTGTAGACCACTCTTTTGTGGTTATAGACCATTTTTGTGGTCGTAGACCACTTTTTCCGCTTGGAGGCTAGTTTTCGATTTTTGGAGCCTTCGGTCGCGCGTCTTGTCCCGGGACTGCTTAACGTTCTCCGTTTGGCATAGTTTTTGAACCACACCTTGTTCCCTTGGCCTAGAGGGTCATTGTGGTTTGGGAGACCACTTTCGTGGTCATAAACCACTTTTGGTGCTCGTCAGCTAGTTTCCGAGGCTCCCGGCTGCGCGTCTTGCCTCCCGAACCTTCGTCTTGCATCCGTTTTGGTTTGTTTTTGGTACAAACCTTGTTTTCCTTGTTTGGAAGGTGGTACAAGGATGAGAGACCAGTTCTTTCCCTTGGAGACCACTTTTCTTCTCGTCAGCCAGTTTTCTGGTCGGACAACTGGTTTGCTTGGTCTTTGGACCACCTTTTCTGGCCGGCCACCATTCCACTACATTGTTTTCATGCTGCTGACCATCTCCCACCATGGCCGACCAGTTGTTCTCTTAGGAGACCACTAAGTGGTCGGCTGCTTTTTGTCACCTTTTTGGAGATATTTTCTTCCAGTTGGCATAGTTGGAAGGCATTTGAACCATCCTCCATACACGTGTATGGAGAGATGACCTTGAGCCTTAGCTTCTTCAAGAAGCCTGTGCTTTTGTTCTCTATAAGAGGGAGGCTTCCCATCTCTCCTCCAGGTTTAGAAATTGGTGGTTTGAGAGATAGATACACTCTTGTCTCTATATCTCTCTCTTTGCTTCATTTTTGTGCCTTAAAGTGTCATTTTGTCTCACTATTGCACACAAACACACACTCAAACACCATCCTTTTGTTGCTGAGGTGCTTAGGAGCTGGTTTTGAGGTTCTTGGTTTGGTTTGAGCTTGGAAAAGTTGTTGGAGTTGCAACTTTGAAGGTGGTCTTCAAGGGTGAGCCTTTAACCTTTTAAACCCCCATTTTTGCTTAAGATTTTAGCCCTATTTGCATGCTGTTTTAAGCTTAACTCTTAACTACAAAAAGTTCTGAATATTGGTTCTTAAGATCTTTGTTTAAGGTCACTTTTGTGTTTGGGATTGTTTACCCCCTCTTAGGCCTTGTTTGGCCTTGCTTTTGTGCCTTCTTTGTGAGCTTTTGGGACCACCCTGTTTCGGCCTCCTCACCACTGAGTGTCTTTAATACTTGCCTTCATATGCCTCATATGTGAGCATGTTTGTTAAGTTTATGTTGGCCATATCTTAGCTTGTATTTGGGCTTATTTTGCTGAGGCATGCCACTTTTTTTACTTGGTTTGGTCACTTCATACATGGTTTATACACTTGTAGTGTAAATCACACAAACTAGCTTTGTATGCTTCATGAAGTAGCATGTCATTCTAGCTTCATTTGAGTCCATTTCAGCATGTTTTCGGTGTTGTTTTACCATGTCATACCTTTGTTAGGGTTTGGTTTGGTTGGCCTTTGCATGCTCCATGCACTTGTAGTGCGTTTTCATGAATTAGCCTAACATACATCATGCTTTAACATGTCATTCTAGCATGCTTTTGGCTTAACTTCAAGAAGCTTTTGTCCATGTTTTAACATGCTTTAGCTCTGATTTTGGTTTTTTTGGCCATGCATGACTTCCTTTGTATAGCTATAGTTCAATCTAGCTTGTTAGCTTTGTGCACCAAGTCCACTAGCATGCTTTACTTGGACTATTTGAATGATTTGGCATAATTTATTATGTGATTTTAGTCCATGTTTCATGCTCATGAACTTGCATTTATCACTCATTCAATGCGTTGGAGGGTTTGCCCCTTTATGCCTTAACATGAACCATTGCGTACGCCTTCATGTCTTAGCTTGCGAGCCATCATTTCAATGTGTTTTTGGGGTTATTTTGCCATGATATAACTCTGATTTTTATTGGTTAAGTCATCCCATGCTTGGTCTTAATAGGTGTAGTGTAATCCACCTTATTTGCCTTGTATGCATCATGCTTTATGCCCTTCATGCTAGCTTGTTTTGGCTTCCTTCCATGCATGTTTTAGTATCATTTTGACATATTCTAGGTGTTTTGGGTTGCCTTTGCCATATGCTTCATGCTTTGTATAGCTGTAGTGCAATTGGCCTTGCTAGCTTTGTGTTTTGTTGACTCATGCATGCTATCTTTGAGCTATTTAGATGATTTGGCATAATTTAATACTTAATTTCAGAGTTTATAGCATTGCCATGTTCCCACTTCTCTCATGCTTTGAATGCCTTTAAAGTGTTGTGCATTGTTGCCTTACTTATGGCCTAGCATGTATGCCATCTTGCCTAGGCCTTTGAGCCCCTAACTCAGTATGTTTTGGTCTATGTTTAGACCCACTTGAGCTCTATTTATGGTTGGTTCATGCATGTTTTCCATGTATTGCATGCCTCCTTTATAGTCCTCCTCATTAGCTTTCATGCTTTAGGACCTTTGCATGCTATACTTGCATTGCTTAAATGATTTGGCATCATTTCTTACCTCATTTCAGTGCATTTAGTGTTGTTACACTTCCACATTTGTCCCTCCTTGAGCCTTCTTGAGGGTTGTGTTCTTAGGCCTACTTGTATGGCCAATGCATTGTACATGCATGCTTTGTATTTTGTGCCTTTATTTTGGTGTTATGGCCACTGATTTGGGCATGGCTGAGGTCTACCCACATTCGGTTTAAGCCCATCGAGCATTGTGTATGCCATGTTACATCGCATCGTGCGTGTTATGTTATTGTTTGCATTGTGCATGCCATGCTCTTGATTCGCATTGTGTATGCCATGATCATATCGCATTGTGTATGCCATGATCATATTGCATTGAGTATGCCATGTTAGTCATTGCATTGTGTATGCTTGTTACCATTTGCATTATGTATGCTAGTTGCCATGAGCATTGTGTATGCCATGTAGTTCATTCGCATTGTGTATGCTAGTATGTTAATTGCATGTTTGCATGCTTGTCCCTCGCATGTTTGTATGCCATTTGCATTAGATGTTTGCATGCTTGTGTTGCATTACATTTTTGCATATTCCATAGCATTGTGCATGCCATGTTATATGTTGCATTGTGTTTGGAATAGGTGTTAATCTAAACACGAGAAACGAGGGACGTTCCATACTTGACGTGATGAAACGTGCCTCAATTCTCGGTCACCGACGCTCTTGATCATACATGATAGAGTTCTAGGCATTTATGTGTTTACTTGTGCATTCATTTTACATTGAATTGTGCAACTTTGCCTCTCGACCATCATGCATTGAAATGCGCGATTGGTGGCCCGAGGGTCGAGAACCACACTCCCTTGAGCTTAGGAAATGATAGGGAGGGTGGTTGTGCACACATATCTTGGAAATACATTGCCATGCCCTCTCTTGCTCTCTATTGCAGAAAACTGGATTTTGGCAGCAACAACTGGTCGGCCAGCCAGAAAAACTAGCTGGCCAACCAATTTTTCTGCCCTGCAATAACAAAAAGTGGTCGGCCAGTGGCTGGAGAGAGCAACAACTGGTCGGCCACCCTCCTACAGGTCCCCAAGGTAAGTGAGAAGCTTTCTGGAGCTTGGTGCAAGGTTCTGAGAACAGCTGCAAACAGAGGCAAGTTAGAGCATCGCAACGGATTTCCGAATGAGGCGATCGGGCATGAATGCATTGTTCCCTCTGAGGGCCTTGCTTTACTACTTTATTTAGCTACTTTCCTTAGCTAGTTTACGCTTTGGTTTGTACTTAACTAGTTAATGCGTTAACTATTTGATTTGTGTTGTAATAATTAGTTGTAGCTAGTTATTCAATTTCATTGTGTAATAATTAGTTTAATTAGCTTAGATTAGCTAGTTAGCTCTTTATTCGGTCCCTCCCTCGAGTGGGCACACTGTTGTAATAAGCATGCGTGTGTGTGATGCATGTCTTCCAACCCCCATTTCTTTCTTCCTTTTAGTTAATCGCTTACGATGGTTAGTTTTAGGGCATGTTTCAATTAGCATACCTTATGCTTGCATGTGTGCATCATATATCTGTTGGCGGTCTACAGTTTCTGGCGGCTCTGCTGGGGATTTAGAGAACTTGACTCGAACTCATGATATCTTGTTTTGTTTACACTTATGTGTTTCTTTACATTGCATTTGCATTGGTGCACTTAAGTCACTGGGTACGCCGTCTGCTATTCCTGAACGGTTCGCCGGAGGCTGTATGCTATAAGGTTGACCCGTTACGGGCGCTGCCACGACGGGAACACAAACCTCAATTTTCACTGGGGCACCCTTTTGACCATTCGACCTAGTGCATGTCGGAATCCATAGTGACCATTCCAAACTAGGACAGGTTACTTATCCGATTATAGGTTATTTGAAACCGCTATGTGCGTAGTGAAACCCTAGCTCCTGACAAAATAGGATAGGGAAACCCTACCCCAACATAGGGGTGTTTTGGCTCTCATTTGCTTGCTATGTGCTTTTAGAGTGTGCCTCTACAGGAATGTATGTAACAGTTTGCAAGTCTGGATATCAGGCCTGAGGGAATCAGTGTTTGGGAATCAGTTTTATCCGAGGATATTAGATTTGGGGCAGCCATTTGGGCACAGTAAACAGCGCTTAAGAACAGTGTATTCAGCTTACAAGTGCCAACTGCGTGTTGTCATGTCAACTGTGTGTTGTCTTTATTTAAGCCGTTATGCTAGTTGTATGTTTCCTTATTATGCTTTATTTTTCTTTTTGCAAGGTAGTTTAGCACAATTGCATCCGACCAAGCAGATATTCCCTGAGCACTCTGGGTCAGAGGTCGAAGACTTAATCGATCCAGGGATCTAATAGACGGACAAGCAGTGTTTCTTTCTTTATCCCCGGTTTCTAGGCAGAGGTCAAGAAGGCGCAGTGTATAAGTACAGAGGTTGCCAGATCAGCGGTCCTTGAACAGTCAGACTGAGGTTTCAGTTTCTACTGCAGCGTCAAATATACCGGTTGATCAGTCGGATCAGGATAATATGGCAGGAATGGAAGAGATGATGCGTCACCTTCAGGAGAGTACGCAAGCCATGCAGCAGGATGTTGCCCGTCAAGCAGAAGTGGTTGCACACCAGGCCGAGGTCATGGCCCAACAGGCAGAGTTAATTGCCAGGCTACAGCAGCAGACCGGAGCATCTGCTTCACACCTAGCTCCTCCCTCACCAAGAGTTCCCATACTCGGGGAGACCGCTAACGTCCAGGAAAATACGGACGTTCCAACGGGGCCAGCTCCGCCCCCAATCCTACCCTAGCTATCTAAAGCGCCCATCAATCTAGTGGATTCACCGTTTGAGTTCGAGGTGGATCCAAAGGTGTTAAAAGTGAGCAAGCTAGAAAAGCTTTTCAGGAAGTCTCAAGGTGTAAAATCCATTCCAGATATAGAGGATGGATATACCGACTCGGCTATGATGCTGCCAGACCGGTTTAAAATGCTGCACATCGACCGCTTTGATGGGTCTGGAGATTCTATGGTGCATTTGCGGCTGTTTTCAGACATCTTAAGGCCAATGGGCCTCACCAGATTATAGAAGCTTTCCCTGTTTGGCCGGACCCTGTCGGGTGCAGCGGCCATTTGGTATGCAAAACTGGAGGACTTCGTTAAGGGAAGTTGGGAGGAGATGGCTGAGGCCTTCATAGCTCAATACTCCTACAATACACAGATCGAGGTCACAACTCGTGATCTCGAGACAACTAGGCAGGAGCCAAAGGAGAGTTTCTCCGATTTTGTGACCCGCTAGAGGGCTAAAGCCTCGATGATGACCATCAGGCCCATTGACAAAGATCAAATTTGGATGGTTGTGCGCAACCTCCAGCCCAAGCTCATGCAAAAGATGATCGTTCTCCCCTTACCCACCTTTGCAAACTTACATGAGATTGGGGTGCAGATCGAGGAGGCAATGAAACAGGGTCTGATTGGCCATGAGAGAGAAAAGCCCAAGAGGGCATTCAACCGCAGTACGAATGTAGGCACAAGCAATGCTACAACTGCCAGATCTTCAGACGTGGGAATGGTCACCACCAGCCCTCCCAAAACCCTTGCAACTACACCCTTTACCGGTGTGTTCGAAAGTAGCTTGCAAACAGCCAGATACGCCGCTAGAGGCTAAAGAACCTTCACCCTACTATACATGCCTTTGTCCAAGGCTTTGGGGGTTTTGATCAAGAAAGGGCACTTGAAACCCCTAGACCGCGGACCTTACCAGAAAAACTTCCTCATTCCCATAACTCGGCAAAGTACTGCGCCTATCACCAACAGCATGGTCACGAAACCGACCAGTGCTTTCGATTGTGTCATGAGATTCAGACAACAGGGTAATCGTGCCTCTAGAGAAACCAAATGTCACAACTAACCCACTCCCACCACATAACCAAGTTCCACCTCCCAAACGCATCAACTTCATCCAAACTGGGGTTGTGTCATACGACCCTAGCATATATATCACCCCTTCCCACCTACCCAAGCCGGAGGTGTTCATTCCTGACAGCACTGACTTGTGCATGTTGGACCTCTCCCAAACACAACCTGAACTCGTGGTGGTGACTATCGAAGATAGAATTGAGGCGACTGTTGAGGCAGATGAGAATGATTAGTCAGAGCCTGAGGGGTCCGCGAATTTTGTGTACAACCCGAGCAGTTACATTACATCAACAGATTAGTCTAGACCAAGAATAGAGCTCTCGGTTGGGGTAGAGATCTGTGTAGCTCGAGAGGATGGACCTAATCAAGGGCTAGATGACCTAGCAGAACTAGAGGAGGACATTACAAATCTGCAATTCTTTGAAGAACAAGATTCAGGGGATGTGACTATCAACTAGTTTGACATGGAGGGGTCAGCAGAGGTTACTGGGTGGCTCAGTGGTGAGCCGGATGATGTTGAGCAGTCTCAGCCAGAACAGGGTTCGTTGGAGACGGGGACATCAACAGTGGCCGGAATGGCCGGGGATCAGAATGGACCGCCGGAGAGCACCGGTGTTAAGAATTTTGCTCAGGAATAGAACAGTTTGAGTACAAAAGATGCTGAGCAGCAGGCTGTACTGAAACAGTTTGAGCAGGAAAAGATCAAAGATCTGGAGATGGCTAGAAAGGCCAAAGCCCCTGTGGGGACTGAATGTGCTGTGAGCACGGGAACAGAATGTACTGTGCGCACAGGAATAGTTGTAACAGAACCAGATAGCTGCTTGTCGATGGCCGACGGAATGTGGTGGGAAGATGACGACCTATGTCTTGCCCATACAGATGAAGACTGGGGAAACAACCAGCTGGATGATACCTGGTATATTGGAGAGGTGGACCACATGACCAGGAGTGGGCGGTACTTCAAGCCTCCACACCTGGATCAACCAGAGGCGTCCGGGAAGGACACAGAGACGGAAAGACAGAAAGAAAAGTTACTCGAAGAGGAGGCTGTGCTGAAACAGCTTAAGAAGATACAAGCAGACATCTCCATCTGGGGACTGCTTATGGCCTCAAAAATTCATAGACAGGCTGTCCTTTCTGCAATGGACAGAGCCAAACTTTCAATCGACACCACACCTGAACAGTTGGTAGAGCTGGTCTTTCTGGGAGGGGCTTCCCCGACGCTAACCTTCGCTGACAAGGAGCTGCCGCCTGAGGGCGCAAATCACAACAAACCACTCTACATCTCTGTGGAATGTAGAGAAAAATGGATACCAATGGTTCTCATTGATATAAGATCTGCCATTAACGTGTGCCCGTCAAGGACAACATATGCAATCGGGTTGAAGCCCGCAGACTTCGTACCCACTGCCCAGGTGATTCGGGCATATGACAATACTAGCAGAGAAGTGATGGGGACTGTGCAAGTTTAGACTCAGGTTGGTCCAGGACAACATGATGTTGACTTTCATGTTTTGGACGTTCCCGCAACCTTCAACTTACTCTTAGGGCGGTCGTGGCTGCACCAAGTGAAGGCAGTCTCTTCCACCCTGCATCAGATGCTGAAATACCCCCACGGGAAGGGGGTGGCTATAGTTTTTGGGAATTCTTCAATCCATCTGCCGCCAGAGGTTTCTACACCGGTTCTGAAAATCGAGCATGGCGTGGAGGATGTGTTCATGTCAGGATTTACCCTAGCTGAGGCTCGGGTTGTACAGAACATATTAGCTATTGATGAGGGGTTATATGTTAGTGCACAGTTTGTGTACCTCATGAACAAGCTTCAGCACATCCCCGAGATGGGATTAGGGAAAAGTGGCCTGAAAGGCATTGCAGTATCGGCCGAAGTGCCGCATAACCCGCATACCTTTGGCTTAGGTTATCTGCCTACCAAAGAGGACTGGGTGAGGAAAGGCAAGGAGATGGCCAGAAGAGCCAGAGCAAAGCGAGCCGGGAAGCCTTATGAGTTGGTGCACCAGCCCATCCAGGGCACCCTAAACGGACGTTTTGTCTGGGAGGGGGAGGACTTTCCATTCTGCGGTTTCCTAGAGCCATGGCTAAATGCAAAAAGGTGGCGGTTGCCGGGGTTTGAGATATTCTTTGACTTGCAGTTGCCTGGGGATGATGTTGCTGAGGAGCAAACAGACCCACCAGCTGAGGTTGAGTAATGCAGGGAGGAGGATTCCGAGAGTGCAGAGATTGAAATGGAGGTAGCATTGGCTTGTCTACTTTTAGATCCTCCGATCGTACATGAATTCTTGGGGGATAACTTCTCGGTGTCCATGATCGGGAATGAAACGGCTGCGAGTCCATCTTTGAACATCTTGGATGCATCCATTGCACCCTCCCTCGTCTGGCAATATGAGGAGGGATTCTTATCGAGCAGCACCGGGTCAGGCAGTGAGCCGGAATCTGATTCCACTGAGTCCGTAGAGTCGGAATCAGGTTCTAGCTCGTCTGAGTCTGAGTTCAGTATTCTTGGGGGTGACAACCCGGATGCCACAGTCCTAACTAGGTCATTTTTTTTCTTTTTCTTTTGAGTCTGTTGTAACAGAGGAATCAGACATTGTAGAAGTGATTAATGAGAATTGTGTGGCTGTGGCCTTCGATTACTTTTCTGTGCCTTTGATTTATTGCATTAATCAGGACTTTCAAAATTTCGATGAAAACGACGAGGAAGAAATTCCTCCGGTTTTGAAGTATTTGCTTGATCAAGAGCAGGAGATGTTTATAAAACCCTTGATTGATGAAATCACCACAATTAATGTGGGTACTGAGAAGGACTCGCGGCTGGTCTAGATCGGGTCCACGTTGTCTTCAGAGGAGTGCGAGCGCTTAGTCGCTTTATTAAAAGATTTCAAAGACGTTTTCGCGTGGTCCTACGAAGACATGCCTGGAATCGATCCTGAGATTGTACAGCACCAGATCCCTCTTGACCCAGAGGCCCGTCCTGTTAAGCAGAAGCTCAGAAGGATCCGCCCTAACTGGGCTCTCAAGATCAAAGAAGAGGTCACCAAGCAAATTGATGCAGGGTTCCTGCTGGTATCTGAATACCCAACTTGGTTGGCCAACATAGTTCCAATGTCGAAGAAAGACGGCAGAATTCAGGTATGTGTGGACTTCAGGGATTTGAACAAAGTCAGTCCGAAGGACGACTTTCCTCTACCGCATATCGACGAATTAGTAGATTTCACTACAAGGCATGCGCTACTCTCGTTCATGGATGGATTTTCTAGCTAGAATCAGATATTGATGGCATCTGAAGACTCGGAAAAGACTGCTTTCACCACCCCGTGGGGGACCTATTGTTATAGGGTGATGCTGTTTGGGCTGAAGATTGCCGGAGCTACGTATCAGCGGGCTGCGACCATAATATTACATGACATGATCCATAAAGAGGTGGAGGTGTACGTGGACGACATGATTGTCAAGTCCAAGGAAAGAGAGGGCCACTACACCGCCTTACATAAATTCTTCCAAAGGATCAGAGAATATCGGTTATGGCTGAATCCTCAGAAGTGTACGTTTGGTATTACAGCAGGGAAAATGCTGGGTTTCTTGATCACACAAAGGGGCATCCAGGTCGACCCTTCTAAAATCAAGGCCATCTTAGAAATGCCACCACCAAGTACTGAAAAGGAGGTGCGAGGCTTTCTGGGTAAAGTGCAATTCATAAGACGGTTTATCGCTAAATTAACCTTGACTTGTGGACCACTCTTTGGTCTCCTAAAAAAAGAAACGAAGTTCCAATGGGACAGCCGATGCCAAGCTGTTTTCGAACAGATCAAGCAATATCTACAGAACCCACCTGTATTGTCACCGCCTGAATCGGGAAAGCCATTGATTTTGTATCTTTCAGTGACTGAAACTACAATGGGCTGCATGCTTGCACAGGAGTCTGAGGACAAAGTGGAGAGATCTATCTACTACCTGAGTAAGAAGATGTTGGATTACAAGACCGCTACACTCCACTGGAGAAGGCATGTTTGGCCTTGGTATGGGCTACCAGGAAGTTGCGGCACTACCTGTTAGCTCACTCAGTAATGCTGGTTTCGAGATTAAATCCCATCAAATATCTCTTCGAAAAACCAGCGCTTACGGGTAGGCTAGCTCATCGGTTTCTTCTGCTTTCCGAATTTGATCTGAAGTATGTGACGCGTAAGTCAGTAAAATGGAGAGCGGTAGCGGAGTTCCTAGCCGATCACCCAGTTGAAGGGGATGAAGTAGTTGAGTACCTATTCCCAGATGAGGCCATTCTACATGTCGAAGAAGAGACTTCGACAATGTACTTTGACGGAGCGTCAAACCAATACGGGTATGGGATAGGGGTGTTGCTGATAGCACCCAACAATTCTCGCATACCTCTAGCATTCAAACTCCGGTTCAAAGTATCAAACAATGAAGCAGAATATGAGGCATGTATTGCTGGTTTAGAAGCTGCCCTAGAACTAGGGGCAAAACGGTTGGACGTCATCAGGGACTCGAACCTTGTTGTATCTCAAGCTAAAGGAGATTGGAAAGTCAAAGAAGAAAAGATGAGAATCTATCACCAAACCTTGGACGTGCTGATTCCTCGGTTTGAGAAGCTAAACTTCGATCATCTGTTAAGAGAGAACAACAGGTTCACAGATTCACTAGCAACTCTATCTTCCATGATAGACATCCCTTTCGGAGTTCAGATGCGTCCGATCATTATCGAACAGAAATTTGTGCCGGCCTACGAGCTGATTGCTGCCATAGACGTGGCACGAGATGAAAATCCCTGGTATTATGGTGTTTGGAACTTCTTGGAAAAAGAGGCGTATCCACTAGGGGCAAATGCCAAAGATAAGAGGGCAATTCGAAGAATGGCCGCTCAATTCATCATCTGCGGAGGAAAATTGTACAAGAGAGGTCTTCTGGGGATGCATAAGCTGTGTGTTGATACTGAAGAGTCCAAGCACCTGATGGAGGCCATCCATGGGGGAGAGTGCGGAGCGCATATGAACGGGGTGATGCTAGCTTGGAAGATCCTTAGACAAGGTTATTACTGGTCCACCATGGAGGAAGATTGTATTGGCTTTGTTTGGAGATGCCACAAATGTCAGATCCATGTGAACCGCATGAACATTCTGCCGTCGAAGCTGTACAACATGACTTCGCCGTGGCCATTCTCAGTCTGGGGGATTGATGTGATTGGGGCTATTACTCCAAAGGGGTCCAATGGGCATGAGTACATTCTAGTAGCGATAGACTACTTCACAAAGTGGGTTGAGGCCAAGTCTTATGAGGCCCAGTCTTATGCGGTGTTGAAGGCTTCGCATGTCGCCAAGTTCATCAGGAATAACATCATCTGTCGTTACGGGGTCCTGAACGAGATCATTTCAGATAATGGCTCTCACTTCAAGAAGGAGGTGATCGACTTGTTGGAGAAGTACAACGTGGCTTTTCATAAGTCATCTACATATCGGCCGCAAACCAATGGAGCAGTTGAGGCCACCAACAAGAACGTCAAGCACATTCTGCAGAAGATGGTGGAAACCTACCAGGACTGGCCAGATTAGTTACCATTTGCTCTGTGGGGCTACCGGACTTCAATTTGGTCTTCTACTGGAGCGACTCCGTATTCCTTGGTTTATGGGATGGAGGCTGTTTTGCCTATCGAAGTTGAGGTTCCGTCGTTATGGGTATTGGCTGAGTGTCAGATAGCTGAGGCAGATTGGCAACAAAGCAGGTTCGAAGAACTTATGCTTTTTGACGAGAGAAGACTGAAAACACTATACCATGTTCAGGGTTATCAACGAAGAATTGCCAGGGCTTTCAACAAGAAGGTTAAGTCTAGGAATTTGAAGGAAGGGGATTTAGTGCTCAAAGACAACCGAGCTCCCATCCACGACCCTAGGGGTAAGTTCAGACCCAATTGAACTGATCCTTACATCATCAAGTCTATTTGGTTGGGCGGAGCTATAGTTCTGATAGATCTAGATGGCCTAGAGTTCTCCCAACCGATCAACATGGACAAGTTGAAGAAATACTATCCCTGAGTGGCTTGCTAGGTCGAAAATCCGAAAGGGTGACCTAAGCAAAAGTTAGAGCATGAAAAATTTGAAATTATAAAAACTGAGCTCGCAAGGTTGAAAACCCAGAAAGGGCAACCTTGGCAAAAGTTAGAGCGCAAAAGGAGAGTGTTAATACACGAGTGAACCCGAGCCGAACTACGTAAGGCTTGATTCCCATCTTTGGGATACGTAGGCAACTTCATTCTGAAGTCCAGCCATAAACACTTTCCCGATCAACTTTGTCCATGTGATCATGTTTGGTCATCTTTGTCTATTCCGCATTCAAGAGCTCGGTTGTGATCTCCAGTGCAGTGCTATTCAGACTAGGGGCAACTTTCCAGTTGCTAGGATCCGGGGTTGTACATCTCAGCGATAGATCTCAAGCGTGTCTAGTTTTGTTCCATATCGAAAATGGTTTTGACAAGTTTTAATAAAAGTTGATTTTGCTCAAATTAATCTTTTTACAACTTAGACCATTTTTGGACCAAACGGAAAATTTTCAGTACACACAACCTTCAATTGCATTGATTTCAATACAGAGTTCTCCTACTCTTAATACAAATTGAAGTTTTTTTTTTATTACATTCATGAAGAAAACTTGAAAGTACTAATAAAACAATAAATTCAGGGCATAGTCAGGTGTTCCTACGTCCCCTTCCAAAGCTGGTCGAAGCCTCTGATGCCAAAGTGGGCCTAACTTGCGCCTCCTCATCAAGCCAAGCTATGCGCTCATCAGAAAGTGGGAGCGGGGGCCAGAAGCTCTCTTATCCTCCATGCCGTGGCATATCGAGCTAGCTGTGTGCCTCGGACTGGAAATGCAGTTGGGTACTCTATCCCCTCTTTCGGGCAAGTCTGATCATGTCTGAATTGACGCCGGAATCGGAACGGAATATAAAAGGCACAATGAGTCAAGCTGATCAACTGTATTCCAGGCTGGCGAGACATGCTGTAACTCATCGCCGGCAGATTGAGCCAAGGGCAGCACTAAGTAATATTGGTAACGGATAGATGGCACATCCATTTGCACCACCATCCTTCATCAAGGGCATCGACTAGATGTCGCCGGAAGAAATAGTCGTGACCTGAATATGCTGGGCATGAGTCCACAACTTGCAATTTATCCATCAACCATATCTGGGGAGGGATGAAAAAATGAGAGATTAAAGAATAGAGAGGTGTATGTTGAGAGAAAAGTAAGGAAAGGGTTTTGTGAGAAAAACCGAGCCTGAGGGCCGAGTGATGTGAACAATGTATGTAAGATGGGGTGAGAAACATTACCTGCAGCAGTAGTGGACTCCCCGCGAATCTAGTCGTCTCTTGACGAGGAAAAGCATCCAAGCCCTTCAATGTCTCGGCCAGTGTCATGGCAATACAGCTCCTGCCCTCTTTTAAGCCTTGGGCAACTTCGATCAACCGAATGCTAGATCCTCTGGTGCCTGAGGCAAGCAAGAAATGTGACAGCATGCACAAGCAAAGGGCATGTCGCCAAAACTCTGCCAGTGATGATCGCCGAGGTCACCGGTATCAGAAAACTGGTAAACCAAGCTGGGGATGTCCAACTCCCCATCGCGAATCAAAGATCGAGTATCATGCATAGTGAGCCTGCACATCCGCCCTAAGGCTTGGATGTGGCCGAAGCGGAATTGTGGCAAAATCTTTTCCTCACGTTCGGACTCCATCAAAGCTTAGAAGTCTTTGAAAGTGGGACACAGCTCATGTCCGCCAAAGCTAAAGACATGTGTTACCGGATTCCAAAACCTTTCCGTGGCATGAAGGAACGGAAAACGCAGCGGGGTGCGACTCAGCGTGAATAGTGCATTTATGCCGAAGCCCCGGAAATTCAACTTTTCCGAGCCATCCAAGGTAGCAATCCAATTTGTTAGATTTTCAACAAGAAATGCCTCAATTTTGGTGCAAAATTGAGTTAGAATGAGGGAACCATGAAGTTGGAACCTTTATGGAGGATAAGGCACTGTTTGGAGGACAAGTGTCAGAAAACTGGAGGTTCCTAGGCTAAGTGGTCAGCCGACCACTTTTTCTAGTCAGCCAGCTACTTTTTTTTGGTTGCAGACCAAAAAACTGGTTGGCAGGCTCCTGTGGTGGTCGGCCATGAGCAAAAAGCTGGCCTGCAGCTCTTTCTTGTCTCCAAAAGGGAGTCTCTAGCTTTCCTATGTGTTGAGAGTATTGAAGGTCTGAGTTTACCTCTGTTTCGGATGCATTTTGTCGCTTTGTTTGTCTCAAAATGCATTTGCTCTTCGAGTTGTTAAGTTTTGCTTATCGAGTTGTTGGGTTTTACTTATCGAGTTGTCGCTCTTTGATTATCGAGTTGTTGCTCTTTGTTTATCGAGTTGTTGCTCTTTGCTTATCGAGTTGTAAACTTGCTAATGTTTTGTTTCTTACTAAGTTAAGTTGTTTAGTTGTTGCGTCGGTTCACTACCTGACTTGGCAATACACGAGGTTCAATTTCCATTCAATTCCATTTTTGTGCAAAATGATGCGATGCGATGCTAAGAATACGAATGAAACACTTTCTTTTTGAACAAAAAACTGTTTTCATTCCATCATAGCTTCTTTTTACAATAGTTTACAACAGGGTACAAGTTTTGAAGAAAATAAAAACTACCTAAGCTGTATAATGTGCTATAACTACATGTAAAAAGGCAAAATAAAGTAGGAACATTTGCATCAGTGCTATCAAAGCTCAAGACCGAGAGGCCCTCTTCGCTCTCTTCGGCTGAGCAGCCTCTGCACCACCGCCACTGGCACTGTCATCTGAATCGGAGTCACCGTCCTCAGAATCCTCCTTGGCGTCACCTCCGTCCTCAGAACCGGAACCAGTGTTGTCATCCCTGCCTGCAGATGTCTCTGACTGTGGATGTGCCGACTCCTCCTCCTTGCTAAACTCCTCGTCATAACTAAAGGGTGCTCTACCCCCCCAGCTGCATGCTGAGACCCCTCTCCTAGCCGCTTGAGAAGGCCTGGATGGCCTAATCTGTAGAGGTGGAACTTGAAAAGGACAGTTTGAATGCATTAGCCAGTATGTATATCAGATATAGATGCAAGAATGATACATAGAGTGGGTGCATGCAGATATAGTATGTGAATGTGATGTGGCAGATGTGCTCTACACATGCAATGAATCAATACAGTGAAATGTTCAGTTTCCATATGTCATCAGAAGTATGATAAATGCAAGGAAATTGAAAGATACCCGAACACCAGAGGCATATAGCAGCGTCTCCCTCCGCAGAACCATGCTCTCGAATGAGGCCACCACTCCGAGCAACCCCTCAGTATACTCTCTAGGAGGCTACAAATGCCAGTTCAAATCATCAGTGAATGAATGAATGTCTAAATATCTGAGTGATAAATAAAAAACTATAGAACATACCAGTGGTGAGTCAGGGTCACTGACGTATTGATGGTCGGGCATCGAAGGCTCTAGAGGAATCGGGTAAGAAGTCCCATACGGCCAGCCCGTCAGCTCTTTCGGAAGATCTGGCCACCCAACATAATGGCAAGTCGAGGGCATCCCTCTAGCCCTACCTCCTGAACTGCTGGCCCTGCTAGTGGAAGGGATGTCTGCAGCTCGAGCGCGACTCGACGACGGCATAGCAATAGCCTTCCTCGCAGGAGTACGGACGCCTGTCAGTGAAGGCATCAAGAATCTGCGGACGTATGTCGCATACTCCCCCTCCTCCAGGAAAAGAATTACATCGGAGCCCAGCATAAGGTCGTTAACCTCCCGGGGAGTGAGACTCTCTGTGGACTGCATGTCCAGTGGAAGTGCTGAGGGGATCTCCTGCGTGGAATTGCCCATCGTCTGACGAATGAAGCGATCCCCGAGAAATCAGGCTCTGCCAACTGGTCCCTCAAACAAAACCCTGTATCAGGAGGCGCCCCATGCTCCGGCGAACTCGAACCGAGAATACCTGGGCATCGCCAGCCAAGGCTGCCAAGTGATCTGCGGATAACAAGTGCATAAACTGATTAGGTGTCATGAATATGAAAGATAAATCAAGGTTGAAAGCATGAAGAACTGAGAGTTCTGGTTTACCTTGGTCGGCCGCACATGTCGAAGTACTGCCTCAGATATGACAGTGTCTCCCGAGGCCTAGATCGGCACCGGCCATCAAATCTGCGTGAATAAGGGATCCCGAGAGGTACCTCAACCTCGAGCTCAGGGGTGAGTATCGGGAAGTAGACATAAACCCACAGCTGTGAAAGACAAGACAGTGGCTGTTAGAATACAGAACGTATAGAAAATGCAGGCTGTTGAGTGCAGAATACGAGTACAGAATATATAGAAAATGCAGGATGCTGAGTACAGAAATAGAATACAGAATGTACAGAGAATGCTGAATGCTGAGTGCAGAATGTAAAGTACAGAATGTAATGTGTGCCGTGTGCAGTGTGCAGGTAATGAAAGCAGAAATGTAAATCAAGGGGGCAGAATGTACCTCCAAGGCTTGCCAGTAGCCACCTACTATGGTTCCCCGCTCGCGGGAGGTCGCGCTCATGTAGCAATAAAGGGTAGCGAGGCCAGCGTCACCCCAATCAAAGTGCCGGACCTGTGATAGGTCTACCAGAGCGCTAAGCAGATAAAGACTAATTGTGTTCCCCTTGTCGGAGAACAGAGTGGTCCCAAGGAGGAACATCAAAAACCCCTGGGAATACTATTATATGGCCTCAATAGTCTCGGGCGTAGTCCATCTGTACTGCTCCGCAAACCAGGTGTACCTAACCATGCCCGGTGATCTACAGGGCGGCGGATGAGCTCCAAGCAGGTAAGTCCAAGTTGCCTTCCACTTCCCCATGTCCGCGTCATATGGGACCGACTGGCTTGCCACGTCTAGGCCCGTCACCATGGAGAAGTCATACGGGGTCATCGTCATGTCCCCGGTGGCAGAAAAATGGAAAGAATTGGTGGTGTCCCACCATCTCTCCACAAGTGCGCCCAGAAGGGTCCTGCTCGCCAGATGACGCGACAGTCTCGCGCAAAATGGGCGAAACCCTGCCTCGTCCACAATGTGTCAGACAGCATCTGGGAGATCCATGTACCACTCCCTGGCAATGATCGATCCGTATCCCCGAGTGAAACGGGAAGATACCTGCATGTGGAATGAACAGATAAATTCAGTTTCAGAATAAACATAATGTTATGTTGTGAGCTGTGTGCAAATTAAATGAATGCTGTGTTATGGACTGTGTGTTCAGATTGAGCAGTATTCTGAGTCGTGTGCAAATTAAATGAATGCTATGTTATGGACTGTGTGTTCAGATTGAGCAGTGTTGTTATGGACTGTGTGTTCAGATTGAGCAGTGTTGTGAGCTGTGTGCAAATTAAAAGAAAACTGCGTTATGAACTGTGTGTTCAGATTAAGCAAAAACCTACGTTATGAACTGTGTGTTTAGATTGAGCAAAACCTTCGCTATGAACTGTGTGTTCAGATTGAGCAAATCCTGCGTTATGAACTGCGTGTTTAGATTGGTCAAAACTTGCGTTATGAATTGTGTGTTCAAGTTGAGCAAAACCTGCGTTATGAACTGTGTGTTCAGATTGAGCAAAAACTGTGTTATGGACTGTGTGTTCAGATTATGGGTGCAACTCGGGCGGGTTCGGGCGGGTTCGGAGGTTGTCCAAGCCCAGCCCAAGTTGTGCTGAGACCTGCCCAAGCCCGCCCAAGCCCGAATTATAACCCGAGGTTGTTTGCCCAAGCCCGACCCGAGTTAAACCCGAGTTGCCCGAGTTATAAATGAATTTTAGTTTTTTTTGCAGCTACATTATTAAATTATTAAAATTTGACTCTATTTACAATTTTTTTATTTATAGAAAATCATTAATACCATCAAAATAAATAATTTATATAATGTAAGAGAGATGCCACTATAGTAGTCCTTACAATTTATGAGTGAAAATAAAAAGAAAAAAAATTAAGATTTTATGTTATTTGTATATATAATATATATTCAATATAATTTAATAATATAAATTACTTTAATATCATGTAATGGCTAATAATTTATATGTATATTTATTATTTATATATATATATAATTCGGGCTTCGGGTTGCTCGGGTTGTTTGACGTCTTTGCCCAAGCCCGTCCAAATTCAATTCGGGCTTCTGAATTTTTGCCCTAGCCCGTACCGAATTTGAAAATATTTTGTCCAAGCCTTAAAAAAATTCAGGTTGGGATCGGGTTGCTCGGGTTGAGCCCGCCCAAGTTGCACCCCTAGTTCAGATTGAGCAAAACCTGCGTTATGAACTGCATGTTCAGATTGAGCAAAAATGCGTTATGAATTGTGTGTTCAGATTGAGCAAAGCCTGTGTTATGAACTGTGTGTTCAGATTGAGCAAAAACCTGCGTTATGAACTGTGTGTTCAGATTGAGCAAAAACTGCGTTATGGACTATGTGTTCAGATTAAGCAAAAACTGCGTTATGAACTGAGTGTTCAGATTGAGCAAAAACTGCGTTATGAACTGCGTGTTCAGATTGAGCAAAAACTGGGTTATGAACTGTGTGTTCAGATTGAGCAAAACCTGCGTTATGAACTATGTGTTCAGATTGAGCAAAAACTGCGTTATGAATTGAGTGTTCAGATTGAGCAAAATTGCGTTATGAATTGTGTGTTCAGATTGAGTAAAAACTGCGTTATGAACTGTGTGTTCAGATTGAGCAAAAACTGCGTTACGAACTGTATGTTCAGATTGGGCGAAATATTGCATTATGAACTGTGTGTTCAGATTGAGCAAAATGCTGCGTTATAAACTGCGTGTTCAGATTGAACAGTATGCTACGTTATGAGCTGCGTGCCAACTAAACCAAATACTGTGTTATGAACTGCGTGTTCAGATTGAACAGTGTGCTATGTTATGTGTTGTGTGCCCAAAATGTGCTACGTGCCCAAAATGAGCTGCGTGCCCGAAAAGAGCTGTGTGCCCAAAACGAGCTGTGTGCCCAAATGAGCAGCGTGCCCGAAAAGAGCTGTGTGCCAAATCAACGGAATACTATGTCGTGAGCTGTGTGCCATATAAACGAAGTGTTATGTTGAGAGTTGTGTGCCCGAATGAACTGGATGCTATGTGCAAGTTATGTTCAGAACATGCAGAAGTACTGTGTATGTGAATGTCCAGAACGAGCAAACATGATACATTGCAGAAAATGTAAAAAGTGAAGTGCATACCTCTCGTGCCTAATGAGATAGATGACACTCCGGCTCCTGTAGCAGTAAGTCTGCGGGCGCCTGTCGTGCGAAGTCGGTAAAATGATGGAAGGTGCTAGGAGGTAAGATGTGCTCCCTCAGGCGGTACCTCTCCGGGTCAAACGGCCGTATCCTCGGAGGCAACGACATAACGTCGGGCTCATCCTCTACCCTTGGAGAGCCTCAGCCATACGGAATATCGTCGGTCATCTGAAGAAATCTGCAAAAATGAGCAAAATAAGCCAAAATTGCAAAAAGTCAACAAAAGTCTACTCTCGGAAAGAGAAAAAGTCAACAAAAGTCAACACCCGAGAAAAGGTGCTAAACTTTGAGACAAACATACCTCAAGTGGTGGAAATGGAGAAAGAAGCTTCGAAAACAAATTCTAATCGGTTCAAAGCGAAGATAATCGAAAGTTTTCGCGAAACAACTTCGTGTGGGGCGTTGGAAAACGCGTATAAAGTGTAGATCTGAGAGAGAAAAGGGTCTAGAGTTGGAGAGAAGCTGATTTCGGCCTTGTGTTTGTGAGCAAAAGTGATTTGGAGCTATCCATTTAAAGATCCGACCTTGAAAAGACAAAATTGCCCCGGATTTAGTAAACTGGTCGGCCAGCCAATTTTTCTGGTCGGCCGACCACTTTGGTGATCAACAACTGGTCGGCCACTAATATAACTGGTTGGCTAGCCTCCTGGGTGATCTTTAGAGCTCCTTTGTTCTCCCTGTGTGTTTTGGTGGTGATTGGAGTCCTCGGCTCTCGGGAAAGTGCAAGAAAGGTACACTTTTTGGTGCAAAATTGTCCTCGCGGAAACTTCAATTCAAGTCTTCGACGCATGGATCGTCGTCACTCGTCAAAAGCAAGGTGTATCCTTTTTGAATACGTTGTGACCCCTCCGAGAGTAAATCGGAGGTTTCAGTTGATCTGCTCGCTCTAGGGCTTATTTTTCTTTAACCGGCGTTTTGTTTCAAGGCATGCTATCAAAGTTATTCCTCTTTTGCATTTGTTATGCACACCACTTGTGGCTTTGTTTTGCATTCACTACTTGTGTTGTCACGCTCGTTTTACTTATATTGCTATGCGCACTTAGGTTACATTGTCATGCACCCCTTTCCGCATTGTTATGCGTCACACTTAGGCTGTATTGTCATGCACCCCTTTTCGCATTGTTATGCGTCACACTTAGGTTGCATTGTTATGCACCCCTTTCCGCATTGTTATGCGTCACACTTAGGTTGCATTGTCATGCACCCCTTTTCGTATTGTTATGCATCACACTTAGGTTGCATTGTTATGCACCCCTTTCCGCATTGCTATGCGTCACACTTAGGTTGCATTGTTATGCAACCCTTTCCACATTGTTATGCGTCACACTTAGGTTGCATTGTCATGCACCCCTCCACTTACGTTGTCACGCACTTTTCACTTGCATTGCTATGCACGTTTCTAACGATATTGTTCTTGTTGAGTTTCTTTCTTTTGCAGGCACGATATTGTATGTACAGTTCATTTGAAGCTGGCGCGACCAGACGAACCAGACGGTATTGTATTCTCCGCGTGAGACGTAGTGAGAATTGTATAATTTTCTTACATCCTTTCTGCATGTAATGTAGTTTGATTTGTATTTGCTTACTTAAACTGTTGCATTTATTGTGTATAATTGCTTCATTACAGCTTTCTTTGCATGATCATAAGTTATGTTCAGCATCTTGCATGTCATTTGCATCTTGTCCCAACCTGCGGGCACATCTCTTTGTTATCTTGCCAATTTGTCTAAGTTTTCGGCCTTGTTAAAAATGGGTCGTCTCTGGGCTTTGACATTCTCTCTCGTCATTTTATAACTTCCGAGTTCTGTCAAAGAGAGGCAACTGTAGACACCCCATTTTTGACCGACCTTAAGACTCGGACGTCATCGATTGAGCGCTCGGTGATTGTGTATGTTATGCTCGTTTCGAGGTTTCGGAGTTTTGGCTGAGAGCCTTGCCTCTGGGCCTCTAAACTCTTCGTGCCTTGGCTCGGTTTGCGGATCAAGTCTTGTTTTCCTTGCCTGAGGGAGGGAGAGGTCTTATAGACCACTCTTTTGTGGTTATAGACCATTTTTGTAGTCGTAGACCACTTTTCCCGCTCGGAAGCTAGTTTCTGATTTTTGGAGCCTTCGATCACGCGCCTTGTCTCGGGACCACTTAACGTTCTCCGTTTGGCGTGGTTTTTGAACCACACATTGTTCCCTTGGCCTAGAGGGCCACTGTGGTTTGGGAGACCACTTTTGGTGCTCGTCAGCTAGTTTCCGAGGCTCCTGGCTGCGCGACTTGCCCCCCAAACTTTCGTCTTGCATCCATTTTGGTTTGTTTTTGGTACAAATCTTGTTTTCCTTGTTTGGAAGGTGGTACAAGGGTGGGAGACTAGTTCTTCCCCTTGGAGACCACTTTTCTTCTCGCCAGCCAGTTTTCTGGTCGGACAACTGGTTTGCTTGGTCTTTGGACCACCTTTTCTGGCCGGCCACCACTCCACTGCATTGTTTTCATGCTGCTGACCATCTCCCATCATGGCCGACCAGTTGTCCTCTTAGGAGACCACTTAAAGTGGTAAGCCGATCACTTTAAGTAGCTGGCCGACCACTTCAAGTGGTCGGCTGCTTTTTGTCACCTTTTTGGAGATATTTTCTTCCAGCTGGCACAGTTGGAAAGCATTTGAACCATCCTCCATACGCGTGTATGGAGGGATGGCCTTGAGCCTTAGCTTCTTCAAGAAGCCTGTGCTTTTGTTCTCTATAAGAGGGAGGATCCCCCTCCCTCCTCCAGGTTCAGAAATTGGTGGTTTGAGAGATAGATACACTCTTGTCTCTATATCTCTCTCTTTGTTTCATTTTTGTGCCTTAAAGTGTCATTTTGTCTCACTATTGCACACAAACACACACTCAAACACCATCCTTTTGTTGCTGAGGTGCTTAGGAGCTGGTTTTGAGGTTCTTGGTTTGGTTTGAGCTTGGAAAAGTTGCTGGAGTTGCAACTTTGAAGGTGGTCTTCAAGGGTGAGCCTTTAACCTTTTAAACCCCCATTTTTGCTTAAGTTTTTAGCCCTATTTGCATGCTGTTTTAAGCTTAACTCTGAACTACAAAACGTTTTGAATTTTGGTGCTTAAGATCTTTGTTTAAGGTCACTTTTGTGTTTGGGGTTGTTTACCCCCTCTTAGGCCTTGTTTGGCCTGGCTTTTGTGCCTTCTTTGTGAGCTTTTGGGACCACCCTGTTTTGGCCTCCTCACCACTGAAACCCAGAGGGATTTTAGTGGTGGGGATGGTGTTTTAAGGTCCCAAAAAGAAGAGGGCCATCCCCTCTCCTTGTGACTTCAATACTTGCCTTCATATGCCTCATGTGTGAGCATGTTTGTTAAGTTTATGTTGGCCATATCTTAGCTTGTATTTGGGCTTATTTTGCTGAGGCATGCCACCTTTTTTACTTGGTTTGGTCACTCCATGCATGGTTTATACACTTGTAGTGTAAATCACACAAACTAGCTTTGTATGCTTCATGAAGTAGCATGTCATTCTAGCTTCATTTGAGTCCATTTCAGCATGTTTTTGGTGTTGTTTTACCATGTCATACCTTTGTTAGGGTTTGGTTTGGTTGGCCTTTGCATGCTCCATGCACTTGTAGTGCATTTCCATAAATTAGCCTAACATGCATCATACTTTAACATGTCATTCTAGCATGCTTTTGGCTTAACTTCAAGAAACTTTTGTCCATGTTTTAACATGCTTTAGCTTTGATTTTGGTTTTTTTAGCCATGCATGACTTTCTTTGTATAGCCATAGTTCAATCTAGCTTGTTAGCTTTGTGCACCAAGTCCACTAGCATGCTTTACTTGGACCATTTGAATGATTTGGCATCATTTATTATGTGATTTCAGTCCATGTTTCATGCTCATGCACTTGCATTTATCACTCATTCAATACGTTGGAGGGTTTGCCCCTTTATGCCTTAACATGAACCATTGCGTATGCCTTCATGCCTTAGTTTGTGAGCTATCATTTCAATGTGTTTTTGGAGTTATTTTGCCATGATATAACTCTGATTTTTATTGGTTAAGTCATCCCATGCTTGGTCTTAATAGGTGTAGTGTAATCCACCTTATTTGCCTTGTATGCATCATGCCTTATGCCCTTCATGCTAGCTTGTTTTGGCTTCTTTCCATGCATGTTTTAGTATCATTTTGACATGTTCTAGAACTGTTTTGGGTTGCCTTTGCCATATCCTTCATGCTTTGTATAACTGTAGTGCAATTGGCCTTGCTAGCTTTGTGTTTTGTTGACTCGTGCATGCTATCTTTGAGCTATTTAGATGATTTGGCATAATTTAATACTTCATTTCAGAGTTTATAGCATTGCCATGTTTCCACTTCTCTCATGCTTTGAATGCCTTTAAAGTGTTGTGCATTGTTGCCTTACTTATGGCCTAGCATGTATGCCATCTTGCCTAGGCCTTTGAGCCCCTAACTTAGTATGTTTTGGTCCATGTTTAGACCCACTTGAGCTATGTTTATAGTTGGTTCATGTATATTTGCCATGTATTGCATGCCTCCTTTATAATCCTCCTCATTAGCTTTCATGCTTTAGGACCTTTGCATGCTATACTTGCATTGCTTAAATGATTTGGCATCATTTCTTACCTCATTTCAGTGCATTTAGTGTTGTTACACTTCCGCATTTGTCCCTCCTTGAGCCTTCTTGAGGGTTGTGTTCTTAGGCCTACTTGTTTGGCCAATGCATTGTGCATGCATGCTTTGTATTTTGTGCCTTTATTTTGGTGTTATGGCCATTGATTTGGGCATGACTGAGGTCTACCCATATTCGGTTTAAGCCCATCGAGCATTGTGTATACCATGTTACATCGCATCGTGCGTGTTGTGTTATTGTTTGCATTGCGCATGCGATGCTCTTGATTCGCATTGTGTATGCCATGATCATATCACATTGTGTATGCCATGATCATATTGCATTGAGTATGCCGTGTTAGTCATTGCATTGTGTATGCTTGTTACCACTTGCATTGTGTATGTTAGTTGCCATGAGCATTGTGTATGCCATGTAGTTCATTCGCATTGTGTATGCTAGTATGTTAGTTGCATGGTTGCGTGCTTGTCCCTCGCATGTTTGTATGCCATTTGCATTAGATGTTTGCATGCTTGTGTTGCATTACATTTTTGCATATTGCATGTTACATAGCATTGTGCATGCCATGTTTTATGTTGCATTGTGTTTGGAATAGGTGTTAATCCAAATACGAGAAACGATGGACGTTCCATACTTGACGTGATGAAACGTGCCTCAATTCTCGGTCGCCAACGCTCTTGATCATACATGATAGAGTTCTAGGCATTTATGTGTTTACTTGTGCATTCATTTACATTGAATTGTGCAACTTCGCCTCTCGGCCATCATGCATTGAAATGCGCAATTGGTGGGCCGAGGGTCGAGAACCACACTCCTTTGAGCTTATGAAATGATAGGGAGGGTGGTTGTGCACACATATCTTGCAAATACATTGCCATGCCCTCTCTTGCTCTCTATTGCAGAAAACTGGAGTTTGGCAGCAACAACTGGTCGGCTAGCCAGAAAAACTAGCTGGTTGACCAATTTTTCTGCCCTGCAACAACAAAATGTGGTCGGCCAGTAGCTGGAGAGAGCAACAACTGGTCGGCCACCCTTCTACAGGTCCCCAAGGTGAGTGAGAAGTTTTCTGGAGCTTGGTGCAAGGTTCTGAGAACAGCTGCAAACAGAGGCAAGTTAGAGCATCGCGACGGATTTCCGAACGAGGCGACCGGGCATGCATACAATCTTCTACCTCTGAGGACCTTGTTTTATTTCCTTACTTAGCTAATGTGATTAGCTAGTTTATGCTTTGGATTCTGTATTTAAGTAGTTAATGCGTTTAGCTGCTTAATTGTTTTGTAATAGTTAGTTAACTAGGATTAGTTAATTAGCTTCGTTGTGATGTAATAATTAGTTTAATTAGCTTAGATTAGCTAGTTAGCTTCTTATTCGGACCCTCCGTCGAGAGGGCCAATGGTTGTAATAAGCGTGCGTGTGTGTGATGCATGTCTTCCAACCCCCATTTCTTTTTTCCTTTTACTTAATCACTTACGATAGTTAGTTTTAGGGCATGTTTCAATTAGCATACCTTATGCTTGCATGCGTGCATCATACATCTGTTTTGCATGCACCAGGCTCGGCGCATCATATTAACAGCATTGTATTTCAATACATCTACTTGAATACGTGTTCAACAACATACTATCAAGTTGCATTTCACATGATATTCTAGATAGTCGAGCCTATCTTAGCTACACTTTGCCTGTGTTGCACAAGACATCTTAACATGAACTAGGATCATGCATGATTTCTAACTAGTGCTCTATTTTGGCTTGGAGTACACTGTGAGTGTTTACGCTTTAGCATACTGCATGTGTGTTACTGACTGCCATGAAAGCATGCTTGCCATGAGGCTAACTACTTATGTGACATAACTGCCTGAATGCCTGTAGGTGGAGGCTGGATTACTTGAATTGGAACAATTCATTGAAATCCCCGATTTAGCCTACTTGCGAGTAGCAAACTTCAAACCATTTTCAAACGAATATGTAATGTTTTGTTCCAAATTAGGCGATCTAGTTTATACTTGTATGCTGTGCGCATCACGTAGTAAGATTAGCTAATTAATTGGAATAAAAGCACATGTGTTTTCAAAAACAAAATATCATGCTTAGTACAGGCCGATCTTTGATCGGGCGAGCGGGGGTGCTCATTGCATGACCTTCCCCTCTCGTACCCAAGTTCCCGGGCTGAGGCAACTTTGGTGATGACGGACACGTGGCCTTAGGCACGAGTCAGGGTTTCCTAAATTCCCCCAAAACAAAATATTTAGGTGGCGATTATGTATCTGGCAAAGCAGTCAATGTTTGACACTTTTTTATAAAAATCAATTTTCCAAAACAATTTGCCGGATTTGGACTCTTTGGTGATTTATCAGTCTTGCATTACACTTTGCAAGATTAGATTAAGAACCGTGACATTGAGTCCGAACTGTAGTAGCTCAGAACAAAACGAGATTCGCGCCGCCCTCATCGCAAGCGCGGATGTCGGAGGGTTCGCGGGAGCGCGTCTACAGCCCCAAATTTCTAGCCCAAATGATAATACAACAATTATGGCTCTTTCAAGGAAAACCGAATATAAATCTTCAAACTTACATTACATGATACAATAGTTCTTCATGCAACAATACATTAATCCAACAATAAGTAAATAAACAAATAAATACCTCTAAAGGTTTACATGTTTCCAAGGCTAGAGCCTAGTTATATAAAACGGTTATTCAAATCCATACAACCACAGCCCTTGACTTACACACAGAGTCACAGCAAAATAAGAACATTGTACTCCTAACATACATACTTCCACGCCCCTAGTTGGGTGGGATCACCACATCTTTTCCTTCACAAAAATCCCGTAGGGTGAGCATAAAGCCCAGTAGGAAATTCTTAACAAAGTATATACATTTTATATAAGTTTCAAGAGATGAAATGCACATGCCATGCTACGTCATTTTTGAAGATAAATCATATTTTCATCTTTTGAAAACCATCATGCTCAATGATATCATGCAATTTCAATTGTTCAAAACTTAACAATTTATTTCAAGGGCGGTAAATACGACTCTGGTAATTCCTAGGTTGGTGTCTGCGAGTAGACTATACAAGTACTACCAAATTGTCATTTCTACCAGTATTAACTAAAAGAGCTCGACACCTATCCGCGCGGGTTTTCGATTTTTCACCCCGAACTCTCAGGCCAACTTATTCAATATCATCTGCACCACCTATCAAGACTTACCAACGTATTTACCCCAAAATCATTTCATGAAAACTTATTTCTCAACATTCTTTTCTCAATGCAAGTTTTCAAATCAACTTTCAAAGTTTAATATAATCAAATGAATTGATATGCCAATAACACAAGATGAATATAAATACTGTTATTCCAATTCATCATCCAAGGAATAACACAATTCCCTCTTCTCAAGTATCCTCAACAATTAGTCATTTCAAGACTATTTTAACGTTTTGAACAATAATTTCAAAAATGAACAATAATTCTTATATTCCCTGAAATTCATCATTTATATAAATATAAATAAGAAAATTTTCAAACAACCATTTATTTTGACACACAAAATAAATATAACAATATCATTCATGGATTTTCAATCTCTAAAAAAAATTCCCAAATTCTAGGTTTTCTCACCAAAACTATACAACTCAAATCTTTTGAAAGAAAACCTTCCGAAATTATCTTTTCTTCAATCAACGAAGATCAAAACCCATAAGATTATTTTAAAAGAACAAGAGACAAACCCACTTTTAAAATCGCTCAATTTCTTGAATCAACAATCAATTTTCAAAGCAATCGAAAGATGATTTCGAAAATCATATAGATCTTACAAAAATATATATATAACTCTAAGAAAATCCCAACCTCAAGTTTTGAAGAAGAAATGAGATGAAACCCCCAAAATCAACGGTGTTGAAACTCGATCTTCACTGCACACAACGAAGCCCTTGAGATGATAACCAACTTTGGTAAAGAACTTAGGTCTAAATCCCAATGGATTTGGAGAAATCAAAGAGAGAAGATGACTTCTAGAAAGAGAAGCTCCCGATCTAGAATTCTGGAAAGTTTTAGAGAGAAAAAGGACTAAAAAAGTGATTTGAAATATTAGATGCATGAACTGATATAACATGGTCCGCTCGAGTGTGGAAAGCCCCGCTCGAGCGTCAAATACACTAACCTAGTACTTTTGCAGACAGGTCAAACTTCTGAAACCAAACATTCTCCGCTCGAGCACATAAATGGTCGCTTGAGCGAACAAGCAACTTCGAATACATTTTGCATTTTTGCTTTGAGGGGAATGCCCTTCAACCCCACCAGGGCGTTGTCCTTGGACCCGTCAAGGGCGCTACTCCGTGGACCACCACGAGTTGACCGGGTAGCTCGATCCCCACCTGCCCAGTCGAAGTGGCAAAACATGAAAGAAGGATCGAAACTGGGATCGCTACACTTGCTTTGATGATTAGAGTGAATTCAAGACAATCTTCTATCTTCTTCCTAAATTCTTCTTCAATTTTCTTCTCTTTTTTCTTGGTGTTCTTGATGAGCTCTTACTCTCTCTCTCTTGATTCTTCCTCTCTACGGGTGTGTGTTTCAAGGGATGAAAAAGATCACTATCCTCCTTTTTTTATTCACTTAGTTGATGAGTAGAACTCATGCATTACTTAATTATAATTAATTATTTATTTTCTTTTTATATTATTTCCTAAATTAATTTATATGCAATTATTTCTAATTAAATTATATCTCGTAATCTCATAATCTCAATTACACTATATAAAATTATACTAATGTGAATTAGACTCTAATTCCTATCCAATTATTTAATTCTAACTTGTTAAAATTGGCGAATCAGACAGGTTTAATTTTTATTCTAACCTATCTGTTCAAACAATACAAGTTAATAAATCTCACAATCAATAACACTTAATCACATAATCAACATGTCGGAACATAATTAATAGTTCCAATTAAGGTTCAATTCAATCACAGATATTTTCAGTAAATTGAATCAATGTTCAATTAAATTTCCCAAATAGCTCTAAAAATTCCCATAAGCCCATCCATGTACTTAATTTCAATTTGTGCACCCAATAAGATTGTCGATTTCGGTTTCAAAATTGTAACCCTAATAGGTAATTTTCCAATTTGGATAGATATACACAAATTAAATTACTAGGCACTTAGTTCAATTAGAATTAACACATAATTAATTAATTAAAATCACGATTAACGAGTTTGGGTCGTTACAATAGCTATGATTGTTGTAGAAATTATATGTGGACTAGGTGAATTGAAATTAATCTTTTGTTGGTTGTCATTTAATATGACTATGTTTATATACATTATATATGTATGATTATTTGGGAAGAGAAAGAGGATGTACTTCATATATGATTATGTGTTTGTATACATTGTATATGTATGAATGATTGTTTGGGAGGAGAAAGGGGATGGACTCCATTATAACTAAGTTGGTTGGAGTGTCCTGGGTGAAAGTCCCGAAATTATACATGGGTGCCTAGCTCGCGGACGAAATATCTGTAAAATGGCAATTGTAGCGCTTATATAGCCTATGTTTACATGGGTCCTGTTTGACGGCTGCCCGCAGACGAAATATCTGTGAAATGGAAGTTTGAAGTGTTTATGTG
Organism: Camellia sinensis; assembly: GCF_055761805.1. Lineage (NCBI taxonomy): Eukaryota > Viridiplantae > Streptophyta > Magnoliopsida > Ericales > Theaceae > Camellia > Camellia sinensis. The sequence continues at coordinate 12,180,762 of NC_138961.1, forward strand.
TATGTGTTGTACGATTTGAAATCCATTGAATTGTAACCTCAGTTTGGTTGTTGAGAAATAATGAAATCGATTCGTGTATTCGAATGGATTGAAGGGAAATGAAATGAAATTTGGCTTGGTGTTCTATGACTATATAAAATGTGATCATTTTACTTCTGGTATTATAAAAGCACATTGCCCTTATACCGTTGTTAAACCTCATATACTGTATTAGATTATTCCTGCTAGGCTGTGGCTCATCCTACTTGGGAAAAATATTTTTACGTGCTGGTGATATGCCTCCGTCAAGGACTTAGCTTAGGAGGATTGTGGAGCTGAGAGCTCACATTTGTTTATTTGTATTTATTTGCCTCTTGGACAAGCCTAGAACTTTATTTGTATTGAGCTTCTGACTCTTTTTGTTATAACCAAGTATCGTCTTGGAAAGTTGTAAGCCTGTAAGGCATGTTTATCTTTTTATCGTTCTTCCTCTCTTTTAATTGGAAACATATGTTATAGATTCAAGGTTAGGTTTTATGAATGTATGATACATATGCTTCTCTTTTGTATATCATATTAAATTAATGAAAGATAACTTTATTATTGTTGTTAACATATAATACTTGGTAGGTGGATTATTATATTATTTTTGAGGCATGACATAAAACGTGTGTTGAATACTCATATTAGAATATACTTAACTTTAACTTCAAGTCATTGTTGAGGGAAGTCACCGTAGTTTATATATATATATATATATATATTAAAAAGAAGAGGAATAAAAAATTACAATTCAGTGCATATTATCAAAATAAATTTTAAATTAGTGATAAAACTTACTGAGAGGGTAATTTTGGTAAAAATTGGGCCGAGCTATGAGATGGACTTCATGCCCCAAAGTGCGAAGGACTGGGTAAAGAGGCCGCAAAGTTATTCCGGCCCAAGAGAGATAAAGTTACTCCGGTCCAAGAGAGATTAAGCTACTTTGGCCCAAGAATTGTAAAGTTACTTCGGTCCGGACAACTTGGAGCTAGGCCGGTCTCAGAGTTAGTCCGGTCTTGACGTGTTCTGGATAGATCGGTCAGTACCTTGCTACTCGGTAGCTCGGTCCACGTGCCATGGTTTGTCCATAAAAGAACCGAGATAGGGAGTAGGAAGGAAAGAACCAAGCTAAGGATAGTTCGGCCTACTCTGTGGCTCAGCATAGCCAGTTTTATTTCGGTCATATGGTAGTTCGGCCGTGGTAAAAACCATCCCACTTGGTTTAAGCAGTGGGGGGGGGGGTGTAAAAGGATAAGCATTATCCTTTAGGAGTATGAATCCTAGGAGGACTCGGCATGGAGGAATAAAAGTCCTACTAGGATTGTGCCACTCGAAACCTATAAAAGCTCACGAACATCACCTTGGAGGAGGTAACACAACACACAATTTTGCTTTCTGAATACATTGAACTTTGTCTATTTGTCAAGTTTGCTGACTTAGGCATCGGAGAGGTTTCCGGCACACACCCGCCGGCTAGCTCACGTTTGTGTTTTCAGGTGACAAAGCGACGTCGTACGGAGGAGCGCGGACTTAGTCAATAGGATTATACGAGGAGAATTATTTCTTTCCCGTACAATTGGCGCCGTCTATGGGAATAACAGACAGAACAAAACCTCTTGATTAAAAACTTCTCCCCTTTACAATCAATGGCACACATTGAAGAATTGCCGCAGTCCGCCGTTGACGGACTAACTCCAGATGGGGGCGCAAGGCGTGAATGATTACCTTCTGTCCCTCCCATGGCGGACTTGGAGCCCCAACGACATAACTCCAGGAGGGATACTAGGGGAAGGCGAAATAACAGCCCCCATCGCTCTCGTTCACAAAGTCCTGACAGGCAAAGACGGAGGATTGACCCTCAAGCTCTGGAAGACTGCGTGAAAGAGCAAGATGAATTGATAAGAAAGATGGCGGCGGACATGGAGGCCTTGAAACGCCAGATGAAGAAAAAAGAAGTGGCGACAGGAGAGGGGCGCAAAAACAAGACGCCCCCTCGCCACTCAGAAAATCATAGTAGGAATACTACACCCTCACAAGGAGAGAGTAGAAGCCTCAGGACAGGCGATACTCAATCATGGTCTTCCAGAACTCGTCACTCCAGGTTTGAGAGGACGAAGTCTGAAAGATCATACACTGAAAGAAGCACATACTGGCCCTCTCATTCACATCAAACTAGATCTAGACAGACGGAATTACGCAGATCATCCGACTTACGAACCGTGCTCGAAGAGAAAGCACGATGCAAGGAGGATGCCAGGGCGCGGGATCCGCACAGAGTTTCTGCCTTACAGCGGTTGGCTCCTCGGACGCATGGAAGCGTCGAGGTTGGAATGCCAATACCGCGCCCAGCCTACGAACCAACGGACAAAGCATTGGCAAGACTTCAGACTTCGCCATTTGTTCCAGCGATCGAAAACGCACCCCTACCATTAGGCTTCCTTCAGCCCAAATTCACCACATATGAAGGGAAGACGGATCCCTACTCACACTTGAGCCACTTTCGCCAAGTCATGGCTGTATACAGGCGAAACGAGGCCTTAATGTGCATACTCTTCCCATCAAGTCTTGGCGACCTAGGCTTGACTTGGTTCGAGAAACTTCCAGAGGGCAGCATAGCCTCCTGGGCACAATTAGCAGAAGCGTTCGTAACAAGGTTCCGAACAAACACTAAAACCCCGGTGGAGATCGACCAGTTACTCTCCATCGACATGGGCGATAAAGAGACCTTAAGATCTTACAATAGTCGCTACTGGGAGACATTCAATTAGATTGGGGACTGTCCCACCAATCTCGCCATTGCGCAGTATAAAAGAGGCCTTCCAGTCGGAAACAGACTAAGGGACTCGATCACCATGACGCCACCCCTCACTATGGAAGCCCTGATGGAAAGAGTGCATCAGCACATCAGGGTAGAAGAGGATGACGCACGTGCCAAAGCAAAATCTAGTGCGACCGCAGTACCAGAAAAGAAAACCTCAGCCAAGGTCAATGCGGTAGATCGAAGTAACAGAAACGGACGTGGCAGACGAGATAACGGAGAAGACCCGGATAAAAGATAGTTGAGAATCCGCACTGCCATAACCACGGTGTTCAAGAAACCGATATATCGGATTCTTAGCGAAATAAGAGATGAGCCTTTCGTCAAGTGGCCAGCCAAACTAGGAGAAGCTCAGAAGGACTATGACGAAAGATCGCGGTGCACCTTCTACAAAGAAAAGGGACACCGTACGGAGAATTGCACACCATTGAGACAACACCTGGAAGAGTTGGTGGCAGCAGGCCACTTGGACAAATACATTGAAGGAGGGACGCAACCAGCCCCCCAAGATCATAACCACCCTAACGGAATGCCAATTGACATCCCACCTCAAGGCATTATCAATGTGATACATGGAGTCTTTGAACCTGAGCGTGTATGCAAGCTCAGGGGATCAATCAAAAAAGCTGAGCACTTCAGAGAGGTGCTAAGTGCCCAACCTGCCATCAAGAAAGGGAAACAGAGGCAACAAACGTCATGTCTTTTTCGGATAAAGACTTGGATCGAATATATTGTCCTCACAATGATGCCCTAGTCGTCACTCTCCGAGTCAAGGATTTTGACGTCAAGCGGATTCTGATTGACCAGGGTAGTTCATGTGAGATCATGTACTACAAAACATTCAAACAACTGAAGCTACAAGACAAAGATTTGGCGCCTGCTGTATCACCCCTAATTGGATTCAACTCTATGCCAGAATGGTCCGTCGGCAAAATAATTCTTCCAGTTAGGGCAGGAAGCGCGACGAAACAAGTGGAGTTCTGGGTATTAAAGGTCCCCTCCACTTATAACATCATCTTGGGCAGAACATGGCTGCATGCCATGCGATCGGTGGCGTCATCCTACCACCAAGTAATGCGATTCTCCAACGACACCGGTATAATTGAAGAAGTCTATGGAGATCAGATCATGTCAAAGCAATGTTTCGCCACGGTAAATGGCAGCTGCGCTGCCAAAGGATACGTTCATTCGGTGGAAGAACCTGAAAGCAATGAACTATTCGCGGACGTCGGCAAAGAGGCTGATCAGAAAGCGGTGGAGGACTTGGTGGAGGTAAAAATAGATGAAAAGAACCCGGATAAGTTCTTCCTGCTCGGCTCGTCGTTGTCCAGCACTGAGAGATTAGAGGTCTTGGAATTCTTGACCTCTAACATCGAAGTGTTTGTCTGGACACCCTACGACATGCCAGGCATTGATCCAAACTTCATCAGTCACCAACTCAATGTCCACCCATCCGCTAGGCCGGTTATTCAACGCACTCGCCGATCGGCACTTCACCATGCCGAAATAGTGGCGGAAGAAGTAGGTAACCTGCTGGAGGCAGGAGCAATTAGAGAAGTGCACTACCCAAGATGGATCTCCAACACAGTCATAGTGCCAAAAAAGAATGGCAAATGGCGTGTCTGCGTCGACTACAAAACAGTCAACAAGGCATGCCTAAAAGACAACTTTCCTCTACCACGGATAGATCAACTAGTGGACCTAACGGCGGGGCACAACCGACTTAGCTTTCTGGATGCATACAGAGGCTATCACCAAATCGCCATGCATGAACCAGACCAGGAAGTCACATCTTTTACAACTCCAAGAGGACTATACTGTTACAAGGTCATGCCCTTTGGTCTGAAGAACGCAGGGGCAACATTCCAACGGATGGTCACCAAGATGTTTGAACCATTGTTAGGCAGAACAATGGAAGCTTACATCGACGACATGGTAGTCAAGAGTAAGGATGAGAATGACCATCTTAAAGACCTAGGCGAGATGTTTGAGATCCTGAAGAAGCACAAGTTGTGCCTCAATGCTTCCAAGTGTGCATTCGGAGTAGGATCTGGCAAATTCCTGGGCTTCCTCGTGACCAACCGAGGTATAGAGGCAGACCCCTCTCAAATCAAGGCAATCCAAGATCTGGAGACACCAAACTCAGTAAAAGAAGTGCAGCATCTCACCAGCATGGCAGCTGCACTCAACCGATTCATAAGCAGGTCGTCAGATAGACTACGACCATTTTTTCATGCCTTAAAAGCCAAGTTTGAGTGGGATGAAGAATGCGACCAAGCTTTGGAAAGCTTGAAGGAGTATATGTCTTCCCCACCACTGCTTGTTACCCTAATACCTGGTGAAGAACTCTTCTTGTACCTGGCAGTCTCTCAGCACGCAGTTAGCGCAGTGTTGGTTCGTGCAGAAGGAATCCAACACTTGCCCATCTATTATGTCAACAAGACATTGCTGGGAGCCGAAACAAGGTATTTACCACTGGAAAAACTGGCATTAACATTGATGATGGCCTCCAGGAAATTAGCACACTACTTTCACGCCCACACCATTATCGTCCTCACAGCTTTCCCACTAAAAGCTTTGTTTGAGAGAGCGAACTTTTCTGGGCGAATTTTGAAGTGGGCAGTAGAGTTGGGACAATTCGACATCAAGTTCCAACCCAGGACCGCAATGAAAGCCCAATCTTTGGCAGACTTTGTCGCAGAGTTTACTCCTGGAAGTCATCATATCTGCCCAGTCGACCTAACTGACACCACCGAATTAGGGATGGAAGTTGACGCCGGAATAGCGCAACCCCTAGTAGAAGGTACTCAGTCAGACGCCAAGGCAGACCAGACTAAAGACAACAAGGAAGAAACAAACCAAGGCTCACCAACAGTACAATCAGATGGCGAAGGGCAGATAGCAAGCATGGACCTTGAAGAAAACACCATTCTTGACCCCACGACATCATCTGACCCCTCCACTTGCTGGAAGTTGTTCGTTGGTGAGATGTGGAAGCTCTTTGTGGATGGAGCATCCAACCGGCATGGTGCAGGACTTGGCATAGTCCTCATCTCACCAGACGGCCTGGTTGTAAAGCAAGCAATCAACCTTGGCTTCCCAGCATCAAACAATGAAGCAGAATACGAAGCGCTTCTTGCAGGACTCAAATCAACATACTACATGAAGGCCACCGAACTTATGGTCTACAGCGACTCACAGCTGGTGGTAAATCAAATTTCTGGCGACTATGGAGCAAATGATGATAGGATGGCCAAGTACCAAGAGTTGGTCAGAACAGAAATCAAGAAATTTGAAGTAGTAAGGATAGAGAAAATCGGCAGGGAGGAAAACAACAGAGCAGACGAACTAGCAGGCTTCGCCTCAATGGCAGATTCCTCCATACCTCATCCACTACTAATCGACTACCTACCTAGACCAAGCATAGAAGACCCCGAAGCAGAAGAGGTATGTTGCACAGAACTAGGCCCCTCTTGGATGGATCCCATCATCCTGTTCTTAAAAGACGGCATCCTACCAGAAGAGAAAAAAGAAACCAATAGAATAAGAGAAAAATCACAGCGATTTTGGCTCTCCCCTTCCTTGGCATTATACAAGAAGTCATTCTCAGGACCCTACCTAAAGTGTGTACATCCCAGCAAAGTAGAAGCATTCTTGTACGAGATACACGAAGGGGTGTGCGAAAGCCATCAAGGAGGAAGATCGCTAGCTTACAGGGCCATTTCACAAGGATACTGGTGGCCATACATGCAGGCAGACTCAGAGAAATATGTAAAGAAGTGTGAGAAATGCCAAAAATTCGCACACCAAATTCATCAACCAGCAAGAGAACTCCTACCATTGACCAGCCCATGGCCTTTCGCAATGTGGGGATTGGATATAGTAGGACCGCTTCCAACAGCACCCGGCAACAGGAAGTTCTTTATCGCAGCAACAGACTACTTCACAAAGTGGGTGGAAGCAGAAGCATTGGCATCAATCAAAGAAAAAGATGTGAAAAAGTTCGTTTGGCAGAATATCATCACTCGGTTTGGCATACCAAAAGCCCTAATCTCAGACAATGGCACTCAGTTCGACGGCAGAATCTTCAGAAGCTTTTGTGAAGAATACAAGATAAAGTTCTACAATTCTACACCTGCATATCCTCAAGAAAATGGCCAAGCAGAAGCATCAAATAAAGTCGTCTTGGATGGACTTAAGAAAAGATTAGAGAAGGCAAAAGGCAAGTGGGCGGACAAATTTCCTCATATTTTATGGGCTTACCGCACCACACCTCGACGATCAACAGGAGAGACACCATTCTCCTTAGCCTATGGAATGGAAGCAGTAATCCCACTAGAAGTTGGCCTCCCCACAATTCGAAGCGAAAATTTTGATCCAGACTTAAATGGAGAAGCCATAGCATTGGAACTCGACCTTGCGAAAGAAAGAAGAGAAAGAGCACTGGTTCACATTGCCTCATACCAACGAGAGTTAATCAGAAAATACAACAAAACAGTGTATCCAAGACAATTCAAGGTAGGAGATTGGGTACTGCGTAGAGTGATGGGAAACACCTTGATTCCAGGAGATGGCAAGTTAGGGCCAAACTGGGAAGGTCCTTACAGAGTGGTTGGGTTAGCAGGCAAAGGGGCATACCACCTAGAAGACAAGGACGGCAAAGCAATCCCTAGACCATGGAACACGGCCAATCTCAAGTTATTTTACTTTTAGCTTTTTTCCTTTCAAACATGTGTAATTTTCTTTTTCTTCAATAAAACAATTAATTCTTTTCAGCATGCGTTATTCTCTGTAAAATTTAGCTTTAGTGAAGTTAGGAATATTGCAAACATTATTCTAAGTTAGCTGGAAAAACTAACTTAGAGGTTGGCTGGAATAAACCAACACCCTTCCTAAGCCCAGGATAAGCATCCAGGCTGCAGGACGTTTGGTCGGAATAACCAAACATTATTCTAAGTTAGCTGGAAAAAACTAACTTAGAGGTTGGCTGGAATAAACCAACACCCTTCCTAAGCCCAGGATAAGGATCCAGGCTGCAGGATGTTTGGTCGGAATAACCAAACATTATTCTAAGTTAGCTGGAAAAAACTAACTTAGAGGTTGGCTGGAATAAACCAACTCCTGTTACTCTTCAGCCGAAGTATGGGTATGGCTGAAGAGTGGTTGGCTGGATTAAACCAACTCTTTGTACTTTTCAGCCGAAGTATGGGTATGGCTGAAGAGTGGTTGGCTGGATTAAACCAACTCTTGGTACTCTTCTGCCGAAGTATGGGTATGGCTGAAGAGTGGTTGGCTAACTCTTTGTACTCCTCAGCCGAAGTAATTATGACGGCTAAGGAGTGGTTGGCTGGAATAAACCAACTCTTGTCACTCTTCAGCCAAAGTAAGGGTATGGCCGAAGAGTGGTTGGCTGGATTAAACTAAATCTGTGTACTCCTCAGCCGAAGTAATTATGTCGGCTAAGGAGTGGTTGGCTGGTAAGCATAAGTTAGTTCGAACACACAAAAACCGAGATAAACGTTGGACATGAAAAGATCAAGAGCAAGCATACATATCAAAACCGGAATAAGAGTTCAAGCAAAATTTTCATTCATTGAAAAGCAATTACAGAGAGGCTTAGCCCAGTTACAAAGACAAAAGGTAACAAAAAATAGAGAAAGTACAAAATCAAGAGAAAAGGTCTTCAATTTCGGCATCAAAAGCTGCATCGGCATCAACATGAAGACCGGTATCAGGCGGGAGCTCATTCTCGGTCACGAGGGTGGTTTCGGTCGGAACCACGGTTTCACCTGGTTGTTCAAGAGTCAGGTCTTCCACCGTGGGTTCCAGCCGAACTGACTGGTCTACATTGACGACCAGAGTGTCCTCAGAGGCAGAATCTTCATCAGAGTCTGAGCCTTCAAGAAACTGCTGTTGCATGGCATTAGCATACTCCACAAGGGAGTTCGGTATGAAGTAGGCTGGAGGATTGAAAACCTCGGTCTGTGGATCATGACCGAGCTTCTTAACGGCTGGCCTCCAGCCGCACTTAAAGAACAGTTCCTTGGCGGCTTTACACTGCTTGACATATACATCCTCTGCCTTCTCGAAGCTTTTCTTTTCGGCTCCTTTTGCGCTCTGTTTCAACTGGTTTATCTCGGTATCTTTTTTCTTTTCAAGCTTCACCAGCTCGCGCAAGTACTTGTCCTTTAGAGCAATGGCAGCCGTTTGCTTTTCCGCCTCGGCCGAACTAACCAATTTGGCTAGTCGGCCGTTCTCAGCTCGTAGCTCGGCCATTTGCTTTCTGGCCTCTTCTAGCTCGGCCGACTTCACATCGGCTTCTGCCACGGCTTGCCTTGTTGTTTTTCTGAGCTCTAGCACTTTCCTATGAGTAATGTGGTTTTTTTGAATGGCCTGACAAAAAAATATTTCCCTTTAGCCGAAGTAAAAGTTAAAAAAGTAGACAGAAGAACGGCCGAAGTTACTTACCAGAATCATGGATTTTGTTGAAGACCGGATGGCCTTCAGTTCGGTGTTCAATTGCTTTTGGTGGTGCTCCATATCTTTGGGGAGGCACACACTCTTGGCCATGTTGAAGGCCAACTGGTGATCCTTCTCAGCAACAATCGAGTCTGAGTCTTGGATATCTCGGTTGTTGAAAGAAAGTTTTGGCACCCAGCTAGTGGTAGTTCGGTCGGAAGGCTCCGGTTGGGGGCTCGGTGGCAAGCTTGGTGGAAGAGCAGTTTCTTCTTCATCAACCAAACTTTGTTCAGTTTCGGCGGTCCGGGTGCGCTTGGCTCGGCGGGATGAGGATGGTTGTTGAATAGGAAGGGCCACCACCGTTTCTTGGGTTTGACTTGCTGGTGGTACTTCGGCCCTGTTGGTTTCGGTCATGAGAGCCCTTACTCTGTTCTTTTTGGCCATCTCCTCTTCAGTAGTGAGTGGAATTAGCTTGATTTGGGGTAAGGTGGGGTCCGGTTCTGGGGCGTCTTCAAGAAGAAAATCAGTGACTCTGGCTTTTCGGCGACCACTATATCTGTAGGTCGGCTCGAACTTCAGCAATTTGGCCCAACTACGTTCTGGATATCGTAGTGCGGCTCGCAAAGTGGCTAGGTTTGGGTAGCTGTATAAGGAGTGAAGGTGGGCAGAATCTGCGAAAGAAAACTGTTAGTCCGGTTGAAAATTAAAAAAACCGAAATATAAAAAAATGCAAGGAAGAAGACCGAAGTTAAATTTATCGGGCTCTCCTTTTTTCCAATTTATAGGTTGGCCAGGGATCTGGGCTTGATAATCCTCAAAGTTTCCAGAGACCTAGAAAAAATCGTCGTTGTTTAAGTCTTTGTCCGGTGTGTATTTTATTATCTTCTCTCGGCGGCGACGTATTCTAAGATAATAGACCCACCCATCTTCTTTGAACCAATTGAATATTGGTGGAAGATTTCGGCCAGGCCAAGGTTTAGTCCGTCTTGACGGTTCAGTTCGGCTATTCCCATAATGATGCGGTATGAATTGGTGGATAGTTGGGTAGGGCATAATCTAGTTTGCCTAAGAAACTCACAGATGAAAGGTTGGACTGGAAATCGCAGTCCGGTTTCAATAATTGACAAGAGGGTGAAGGGGACGAAGCCTTCATTATCCCAGGGAATGACGTCTTTTTCGGCCAAGATCAGGTGGACGTCGTCAGGTATATGGTAGTCTTTTCTGAATTCGGCTAGGCCGCCCGGAGTATTTACTACGTACCTATACTTCCCCATCTATCGTATAAGTTATTAATAAATTAGACCGGTGCAAACGTTGTGCTCAGTAGTTCGGTTGAGCGCACGGAGGAGTGTATGGGCAACCTAAGTCTGCAAAGTAGAAAACAGGGGTTAAGCACAGATCATTGGACCGTGCTACAAATTAAAAGCAAGGTAAAAGAGCCCTACTTCGGCTTTATGGACAGGTTCTATCTCGGTTCAGTAAAATGCTTCATAGCTTGGTTTGAGCAGAGTTCTTATTAGCCAGATCTTGGCAAGCATCTCGGCATACTGGCTTTGGAAACAATTTTGCTAGACCGGTTCATCGTCTAGGGGCAGTTTTCTGAGTTCGGTCTAAAAAACTAAGAAAGCTGGTTTTGCCCCAAAGGCCTAAATCGGTTGAACTATGAGTTTTGTTACTTCGGTTGAGCCTCTAGGGGCAGCTTTCTGAGTTTGGTTCAGAAACTAGAAAAGCTGGTTTAGCCCCTAAGGCTTAGCTCGGTTAAAGACCGAGGTGCCTAGTTTAATGAGTTCAGACTTCGTTCGATGAGCTTATCTCGGCCAGAGTGATTCGGGAGTTGGTAACCTACTGAAACTGCTGTTATTTCTACAAGTTCTAGTTCGGTTATTGTCTAAAGTGATCTACCTATATAGGACAAACAGTATCCTAGTTCGGTTGCTAGATGATTTTGGATCCAAGACTAGTTTTCTACAGAATAGTTCATACATGCATGAGTTCTGCTAATGTTTTTCCATGAAAGTACAGAAGCGAAACAGAAATGGAAGAAAATGTTTTGCTAAAATACAGTAAACAAAATGCATAGAACAAATACGAAAGCAAAAACAGGGGAAGGAAAATGGATTTGCTTACCAGATTGAAGAAAGGGGATTAGAGATGGAAACAGTAGCAGCAAATGAAGAGCACGAGCTTGGAAGTTGGAGAAACGGAGGCACGACGAGAGAAGATGAATAGAGAAGGTGAATGATTCAAAGATGAAAGGGTTGTTTTGTGAAAAAGACGAAAGGCAAAAAGGGCGGGACTATTCAAATTTTTCGTAGTACGAGGGCGGCGTGACAGCTGCCCATAGCCTATCAGAGCCTGCCACGTGTCATCGGAATAGAAAGCGATTCAGTTTTTGGTGATTGAAAAGACATTATGACCGGATAAGAGTGGCTCGGTCTAAGTTTAGCTCGGCAGGATAAGCTAAACGGTTATAGCTCGGCTGGAAGGTTTGGGGGTTATAGCTCAGCTAAGGAACAGATAATCCCTATCTAGCTACGCAGATGGAATTAAGGGGCAATTGAGAGGGTAATTTTGGTAAAAATTGGGCCGAGCTATGAGATGGACTTCATGCCCCAAAGTGCGAAGGACTGGGTAAAGAGGCCGCAAAGTTATTCCGGCCCAAGAGAGATAAAGTTACTCCGGTCCAAGAGAGATTAAGCTACTTCGGCCCAAGAATTGTAAAGTTACTTCGGTCCGGACAACTTGGAGCTAGGCCGGTCTCAGAGTTAGTCCGGTCTTGACGTATTCTGGATAGATCGGTCAGTACCTTGCTACTCGGTAGCTCGGTCCACGTGCCATGGTTTGTCCATAAAAGAACCGAGATAGGGAGTAGGAAGGAAAGAACCGAGCTAAGGATAGTTCGGCATACTCTGTGGCTCAGCATAGCCAGTTTTATTTCGGTCATATGGTAGTTCGGCCGTGGTAAAAACCATCCCACTTAGTTTAAGCAGTGGGGGGTGTAAAAGGATAAGTATTATTCTTTAGGAGTATGAATCCTAAGAGGACTCTGCATGGAGGAATAAAAGTCCTACTAGGATTGTGCCACTCGAAACCTATAAAAGCTCACGAACATCACCTTGGAGGAGGTAACACAACACACAATTTTGCTTTCTAAATACATTGAGCTTTGTCTATTTGTCAAGTTTGCTGACTTAGGCATCGGAGAGGTTTCCGGCACACACCCGCTGGCTAGCTCACATTTGTGTTTTCAGGTGACAAAGCGACGTCGTACGGAGGAGCGCAGACTTAGTCAACAGGATTATACGAGGAGAATTATTTCTTTCCCGTACACTTACCAATTTTATTAATTAAAATTATAAATTTTTTCATAATTTATAATTTATAATTTATTTTTTATCTTACAACTTATTTGCAAATTTCTCAATGAATAAGACTCCCACGAGCTGTCAGGGATAAACAAATACTATACGGTGATATTATATGTATCAATTATTATATCAATTAGTGTTATAATATTATTATTAATTTTATCTATTATACGAATTATAAATATCTAAAATTTTTAAAATTATATCATATCACTAATTGATACATGTAAGATTATTCAATTATATTAAATCCGGTGTGTTTTTCTAAGTCACAAACTCAGTCAGTTAATCCTAAATCCTATGTGCCTTTGCTTTGATTGGCAATACGTGCCCCTCACAATAACTTTGGGTTGATTTGTCAACATTTCGATGTTTAAAAAAGATTTATTTATTTATTTAATAATAAATATAAGACGAATCGAAAGTAAAGTTGATTTAAGGACAATAATTTACGTGTTCGCTTAGGATTTTAAGTAGAAAAAAAACCACTTGTTATATTATATCTCGTCGTGCACGTACATAAAAGACAATAATAATAAGGAAAATGGGTGAGAGTACTAATTAGTGCTACCACTAATGATATGGCAGTGAGCCCCACCAGGAATGATTTGATGTTTTGACCTTGGTGTTGTATTTTTTTTCTTTTTTTATTGAGTACCATGTCATTAGTGGTCTTTTTAGAGCTCCAAAATTAGTGGTCTCTATCATTGTTGTAATAATAATAATCAAACAATTCTCAATGAAAAATAAAGCAAAACAACTCTCTCTCTCTCTCTCTCTCTCTCTCTCTCTCTCAAAATAGTGATGTCAAGGTAAGAACATAATTTTTTTTGGAAAGAGAAGCTAACTGGAGTTCACCATTACATGAACATACCATGAAAAAGTTTTGACTGTGTATGAGAGCATAGATTATTCCAAATGCAAACTACAAACAACAATAGAAACTACATCATAATATGCCATAGGTAGCATATTTTTTTATTCAAAGCATCAAATTAAATTCATCACTTGGCCTAGAAGAACACTTTCTCTCTTGTTCCATATTGCTTCATTTCTCAAGTTCAAGCCCAGTATTCTCTAGCTTCATCTTGGTCATTTGGTCAAGCTTCTCTTGCATCTCATTGCTCAAATTGTTCTTCCAATCACCAACGACACCAAGCCTGAAAAAAGAACTCCTGGGCATCCCAACACTAGTCAATCCATTCTTGTTCACTTCCAAGTTCTTAAGCCTATCCAAGCTACACCTCCACAACACCTTCTCAAGCTCTTCGTCATTTGCGAATGGCCTTCCAAGAAACGAAGCCAACTTTTTCACTTCTTCTTTCGGATCTCTTTTCATTTCTTCGTACCTCAAAAACAGGATCTTCTCAGGCTTCTTCAAGCTCTCTTCCCAATACTCCAACACATGATCAAAGAAGGGACCGTATGGGTGAACTCCATCACAGAAGCTCTCAAACGCTTTGTCGAATGGATATGGGCCTTGCTCTGGTGTCCTAACGGTGTTGAAGAAATGCCACATTGAAACCAATGTGTCATTAGCGTTCCGGGTTATGTACACAATCTTACAATTCGATTTTTTCATTGATTCCGGTAAGGCGCTGTAAGGGATGTGAGTATGGAACAGTCTTGGAGATGGCATAGCTGCAATGATGTAGTCAGAAATTTTGACAATCAGTTAATTATCATCAATGTCAATACGTTATATTTTTAATGGCTATAGGTTATATTTTGTGTTTGATTTCTGATTTTTCAATTGTGATATATTTAATTATAAATTTTGAATCTTATTTTAAATAAGAGCAAATGAAAATATCATTACTCAATTTCAAGGACAAAGTGATCAACTTGATAAAATATAAACTAACTTGAAAAAATAAATGTCAAAAAATTATTTTTAAATTTTTAAAAATTATTTCTACCCACTAAAGATAAAATTATGTAAAATTGATAAATTTTTTAGACATTTATTTTTTTTTTGTCAAATTAATTTTTATTATGTGTTTGGATAATAATCATGTAATGAGTTGTTATTTTTATTTTTATTAAATTAGTTTTTATTTTTTCAAATGTCAAATATAGCAATAATTTTGATACCATTATTAAACCAATCCATTAAATCAAAAAATCCAAAACTAAAACATCTAAAAGCCTAACAATCACCCATTATATGATCATCATCTAAACACGTAAAAAAAATTAATTTGGTAAAATAAACAAATAAATAAATGTTTAAAAGATTTATCAATTTTATATAATTTTATCTTTGGTGGGTAGAAATTATTTTTAAAAATTCAAAAATATTTTTTTAATATTTATTTTTATCAAATTAGTTTATATTTTATCAAATTGACGACTTGACCATTGAAATTGAGTAATAGTATCTTCAATTGTTCTTATTTAGAACAAGATTCAAAATTCAAAATTAAATATGTCATAATTAAAAAATTATGAATCAAATGACACAAATCTCAAATTATAAGGGCGGTTGATGTAATTTGTCCTATTTTTAATCATACAAAACTTCTCAAATCAAACTTCGCACATTATACTGTACTATCATTTGTTTGCAAAAAATAATTCAAATTTGTGGGAGGTCTCTTGGAAGCATACCTGAGAGATCAACAGTTGAGTTTTTCGCGTAATTTTTGCTTTCAATGGTTTGCACATAGAAAGTAGGGTGGTTCTTGAGAAGAGGGTCATCTTCTTCTTCTTCTTTCTCACCATCTTTGCCCTTGTCAGCACCCTTTTGGCCTTGCATGATGCAAAAACAAAGAGCTTTGAGCCATGTTGTGCCTGTTTTAATGGAGGAAGCTAAGACTATATCGTCGTCCCGGGATTCATGGTGTGCTTGGAGGTCTTTTGTACCTTCTAGGTGACCAGTTGAGTACCAGAAACCTTCCCACTTGTGGAGATCTAGAATGTCCCAGAACCTTCTGCTGGGTTCTTGATCTAGTGAAGGCTTTGGGGAATCAGAAGGTTGGTGGTGCTCAAGAGAGTTCTTAGTTTCCATGGCAAGTGAAACCAAAGAACTCACTAGACTTGAACAAGAGATGGATTCTTTGGGTTGGCTTAAGTTGAGCCAAGCATATCGAGGTATATATAGTGGGATTGTGGGGGACGATGAACAATAAAGAAATCCAAAAATCATTAGTGGGTGGTGCTTTCTTAAAAAAATAAACATAAATAAATAAATAATTTGATAAACATACTAACCAATCTTTTAGGAAAATGAGTGAGAGCACTAATTAGTATTACCACTAATGATGTGGCAGTGAGTCCCACCCACTGTCACAATTTTGTTGTCTAATTTTTTTTTTTTTGAAAAAGTGGGTGCCACATCATTAGTGGTTACTTTAGAGCACCACTTTTAGTGGTTTCTAGCATTGCCCAATCTTTTATTGTCTTTTTCCTCTAGCATTGCCCAATCTTTTATTGTCTTTTTCACTTATGTGGACCAAAACAAACGTACTGTTGAGTTTATGGAAGTCATTATAAATTTTGTTTTGATAATCTAAATTAATGTGTAAAGCTCGTCGAATATTTTATACCTATAAAAAATCACGTTAATATATTTTTAAAATAAATTGTTAAAAAAATATTCTGATTAAGAGATTATCGATATCCGATCAACGTAATTTTGTATAGGTATAAAGTACTCAACGAGGTCTACATATTGAACGGTTTTAATTATTGAAACGGGACCCGTGGTGAGCTATACGGATCCAACAGTATGCTCCAATCCACTATATAGACGGGAGAGAAGCCATCTCTTTTAAGAAATCACTACAAGAATTAACACTTTTTACAACAAAAAAATTGGTTGCTAAAAGTCAATTTTTGGTCGGCAAAAGTTATCAGCGACCAATTTTTTTGGTCGCTATTTTTGTCGCCAATTGAGGGTCGGCAAAAGTAATTCGCGACCAAAATTATGGTTGGTCAGCAAAAGTTAGATTTGCCGACTAAATTTTTGGTCGCTAAATATTTAATTACCGCGACTAATTTATTTTGTTGCCAAAACACTTTGGTCGCGAAAAGTGATATTTTTCCGACCAAATTTCTTAGTCGCCAATTGTCACATTTCGTGACCAAAAAGTTTGGTCGCCAATTATTACATTTCGCGACCAAAATTTTTGGTCGCCAATTATCACATTTCGTGACCAAAAAAATTGGTCGTCATTTGTTACTTTTCGCGACCAAAACTTTTGGTCGGCAAAAGTGAGTTTCCACGACCAAGAGCTATTTTGGTCGGCAATAGATGTATTTTTTGCGACCAAAACTCTTAGTCGGCAATTGTCATTTTTTGCGAAAAAAAATTATTCATTTGTCGCGACTAATAAATTGGTCGCCAAAGCAGAAAAACAATACACCTGTAATTCCTAATAATTCATTCAATCCATAATAAACCTATAATTTTAAAGCATCATTCAAATTAACTGAATCATTAACATTTGACACAATACATAATTCATTAACATTTGACACAATACAACTATTCTAAATTTTCATTCACAAGTCACATCCATCTAGCATAACAAATTGAAACATAACTATTTGTTATCCATGCGCAACTATCAACAAATAAAACTACTAATATTTGTTATCCATACACATCCATCCAAAAATATTTAATCCTCCAAAAAATGTTATACTGCCAAGTAGTCTTGTACAATTTAGCTTCGTGAACTTGTTAAGAAATATGTTGGGGAGGGTGCTCGTCTGGTTCGTGAACTTTTGATCCACTTTTCTCAACTTTTGATCCACTTTTCAATGATGGCCCCATCGATATTCAGTGCTTGCTATGTAAGATATACACTCCCCCTACTCCAACCAATCAAAAAGAAAATTAATGAGAGAATCTAAACAGCATATTCTTTAGAGCTATTAACTCATGAATCATGATAACAAATGCAAAGAAGTAAAGAAAAAAGTTGCATAGGTCAATACTACCATGCTATTCAACAATGAAGCAGTAGTTACAAAAATACAAGCTTTATATGAATAAAATCTGTAATTAATCATATACTACGATAGTCGAGTTTAATCTGTTATTGGATACAATTCTTCACACCATCATGCACAGAATAGAACTATAGTTCGTCTTGCAATTCAACAATAAGCAATGAACCAATGACTGATGCACAGTAAGCACAGATAGATCAACATCAACAGATAATTAAAGATAAAGAATGAACAGGTGAATAAAGAACAATAAGTGTGCTAATATAAAATCTCTCAAAAATCATACCCAAAAAAAAAATCAGCTATTAATATATATATATATATATAAACACATGAAAATAAAATAATTTCATCATCTTTTACGTTGGAAGTAAGTATATTCTTTATTATACCAAATTAATAAGAAATCATTTTTTACATTCTACATATGGAAAAGAAGTAATGAACAAAAAGTAGTATATATTTTAGAAAATTCTATTAAAACACAAATTGAAATAGAACACCTAAAATTAAAAAGTCTAAAGGTTAAGAAAATAATAGCTATAAATCCATTGCTTTTATCTTATCATTAGATACCAAGTTATTTTTTTCAAACTAACAATGTATTTCATGTGTCTAAATAATGGACACATTTATGGAAAGTCCCCAACACATCATTCCATACATTAATAATCTTGCCAGCAACCCTTAGCAACGAAAAAATAAAAATCAAAGAGCATAATAAAGCACATGCATTTCAAACAGAAGCATGTGTTCACAAAAATACCTAATATGGATCACAATTGTCCAAATCTGAGCCTATAAAACCAACAAATGACTAATTTGTTCCCTGTTTGCATTCTACTTCTCTCAATGTATGGATGTTTGCATCTCCACACGCAAGACGGGTTGCACATGAAGGAAGGTGTGGAAAGTTTGACATACATTGTTGGGCCAATTTCCTAACATCTTAAGCTTTTGGAAAAATTGGTGATCTGACATAGCAATATTGTTATAATGACCACATTTTTAACCATCTTATATGGTATCATTGCGTTGGTTTAAAGGGCCGCACCAGTCATGTCTGATACCAACGCAACAATGACACATGCGATGGTAAACACTTTAAGGTACACAAATGTGGTCATTGTGGCATTATTGCTAGGAGAGTCTTGAATTTCTAAAACTCATGCAAACACAGCCTGAAGTTTCTAAAGCTCAATCCACTGAATTAAAAAACTACAAAGATTTCTATATAAGCTGGGTTTTACCTAACATTATAAGACCCATGTACATTTGTGTTCAGCAAATCTTGAGATCACCAAAATATCATTACTCATAAAACCAAATCAAACAGTACCAGCGACATACTAAATGGAAAAATACATAATAAACATTCAACCTTGTTAGGTTTTTATTCTTGGCAACCCCGTTTGACAAAACTCCTTTCAGATGTATTTATTTTCGCACTTTTATTTCAGTGAGGCTATGAGTTTATTAGATGCTAATCCAAACCCGAATCGAACCATGCAGAGAAGTTTGTGATGTTAATGCTTTCAAGATTGCCACTTCGCTGATTATTACGGGGGTCGAGCTGCCCGGTCAGCTCGCGGCCGAAGCAAAACGCAAAATTGCATTCAAAATTGCATGTCCGTCGTTGCTCGCTCGAGCCACGGAGTTCTCGCTCGAGCTAGGTCTCGCTCGAGCCAAGGAATGCACGCTCGAGCCAAGGATTGCGTCCATACAAAAACCTGAAAGAGTGTATTCCTCGCTCGAGCCAAGGATCCGTCGCTCGAGCCAAGGCACTAGTAGAAATCATGAAAAATACACTGCTCGCTCGAGCCAGAAAAGCTTCGCTCGAGCGAACCTCAGAATCCGGATTTCTCAAGAAGTTTGTTTTCTTCCCAATCTTGGATTACTTTTGGTTCTCTATAAATACTTGGTTTTCTCCCAAAACTAAGTGATTGATTGAAGTCCTCCAGATCTTCTTTTTGGTTCTTAAGGTTTATATCTGGGGATATTTTGTTTGTTTTCTTTGATGTTTTTATTGAGTCTTCAACTCATGATTTAAAGAGAGTACATCAAAGGTTTGTTTGTTATACACAAAAGAGAGAGTTATTCTTCAGTTGTGGATTCTGAAGAATTCGAGCCTGAAGCTGTGGTGGAATCCAGAGTGGCTCATCAGAAAGACAATTCCGTGGTGAAGATGGGGTTGGAAGAGGCACATAAAGGTTGGTTCAATTAGGCGTTGCGGATTCGCTAGGTAATTGAGAGTATACCTGTGTAATTCCTTTAATTCTTCTTAGTGGATTGTCTTGTGGCTGTTGCCCGTGGTTTTTTGATCACAGTTGGAGGTGTCCAATTGTGATTTTTTTCCACGTTAAATCATTGTGTCTCTTTGTCTTGATTGTTTGATTGTTTGATTGGGATTGTTATATTTTGCTTAAAATTGATACATAATCACAAATCAACATATAGGGGATTTCTAGATTTTTCAAACCTAAAATTTTGACTAGACAAGGTCTGAAGTATTCTCTAGTCTTTTCTTGTTATCATGGTCCACATCAGTCAATGAAGTGACATTTTCCTTCTTGCCTTAATGTAGTTTTGTGGACAGACATTTAGTTGGAAAAATCAAAAAAGTTTTTCTTTATGATGTCAAAAATTATTCTCTCAAGCAGATTATTACATTAGCTTGTAATATTTTAGAGAAATTTTCTAGTTAATTGGCAGTGCCCAGAGCCATGTTGCCTCCAAAATGACATCAATCCTCAAGGACAATAAATGTATTTGCAAGCAGTCAAATCTCAGACATCATACAACTTGCGTCCCAAAGATGTAGAGGTATATGAGCCATAAGCTAGATGAGAAACTACAAGCTACACAAGAAATGAGGCTACAGATGATGTTGTCATAGATCTCCACAAAAGCATAAAGATCCCTCAATCAAATCATAATAATCAAATTGTTGAAACCAAATCTCAGATAAACAATTTTTTCTAAAACTCATGCTAAATATATTCTTGGACCAGCCAATGTGTGGCACGTAGTTTGTCAGATGGCTTTTATTAATGCTCAGCCCCAAGCTTGGTTTCACATAAAAAATCCTCCTATTAATTATATAAATTTGGGAGGAATAAGTTGCCCTTTCTCCTTTTACTGTCTAGTGCACACATCCTTTTTGGGTAAGGAAACAAGCACCAAACGTAAAACTAGTAAAGCAACTTACATGCATTGTATGAGTCTTCCCACTGCTAGTGACACCGTATGCAAATACAGTACCTGCAAAATACATTGTTGACCGTAGAATGAATACATTGTTGACATTGTGGCAAATGTTACTATGGTTTAGTGATTTTCCATTATCAATTGAACTAGAATGAGGCGTCATCATTAATTTATAGATCCCCCAAGATGATCTAGAATTAATATCAAGCATAATTCCAGCAAAAATGGATGAAGTTATACAAGAAAGCACTAATGGATAGCTCTTTTCAACCAAAAAAAACAAGAAGCAGAGAGAAAAAAGGTTTTCAGAAAATGACCACAAAGATAGAGGATACTATTAAGAGATTATCATGGTAAGGAAATATAACATAAGGGATTGGGGAATGATGAGAATGTGTTTATAAGAAAGGGAATAGAGATGAACTGCAAATTAACTTCTTAATTTAGAGCCAATTCCCTTGCAAGCAGGTGTCTTTTAACATGTTACAGCCTATTTCCTTCAAGAACATACTTATTTTTCCAAACTATTATGCTTAGCAAATGTTCCACGTTATAGTTTATTATGAAGAGGACAGAACTCTAGCAACAATAGTATTTGATTGATATGGAAGTCTGGTTAAAGAGGAGAAAACATTGCACCAAAAGGATGTATAAAAGGGGCGAAATGGATATTCATGTCATGTCAAAGAAGTCACAATAGAATAATGTTTGCAGTAACAGAAAAGAGTTGCAGACATCTCCTCACTTGTTTCTCTCATTCAAAATCGTGCATGAGACTTTCATCTCACACTGCTCCTAAGTGATAAAACAAAGAACTCGTCTTCTTTCTTTTTTGATTACCTTCCTCACGAATGTATAATAAGACCAAAGTCATTCAATTTCTAAAAAAGATTACCAATCCTTAAATACTGGTGTGTAAATACTGGTGTGTGTCACATAAAAAAGAAACAAACCTGGATAACACAGAGAATATCAGGGAGGTGATTTTTGGACTCATCAACAGGACCTGCATAGGGTTCAATAAATACATTAGGCATTAAGGGAGGGAGATAGACAAGCATTAATGGATAGCAAACATAACAAGTAATATACCAAGTAACACAAATAAGTGATGCGCTGGAGCATCCGCCATTAATTGTAGATCATTTGGAGAATTTTTGTAGTGCGAAGCAACATAGAGGGGGGAGATTTGTTATACTATGTTGCAAAACCTCGAAAAGATTTTCTTCCACCAAAAAGCGACCTTTAAAAAAATTCAGCATACTATGGGTACTATACTGTAGCTTCGCCAGGTATCAATGGCACCAAAAACTTGGCAGAGCTAATAAGCAGATATTGCAGCAGTCATACAATGAGGCATGGGGTCCTGGGGACTCATTTGATAATGAGACAGATCAAACTAGATGTGTCACATGATAATCAAAGGGAGAAAATTAGAAGTAACTATATCACACAACCTAAATCAGTGACATTAATTGAAATTCTAAAAAAAGCAGTATGAGATCCCAAGTCCAAGGAAAGATAATGAGTTCCTTGACTAAGTCAAAATCCCAGGGGATATGTCATTACACAACTTTTCTGACAACAAATATATGTTTTTGAATTCAAATGCATAGAGAAGCATTACCTCAATTCCACCAACAAATATAAAGAAACATACACACATACACACATAAAGATGAGTAGATACATACATACACATATAAAGATGAAGAACTACCAGGTCTTTGTTGTTCGAGATGGTTTTTTCTTTTCATTTTTGTTCATTTATTAATGAGTAGATACTGGTTTTTAAAAAGATTACCTTACAACAGCGAAGTCGCATCCTGACTTTCAGAAACTGATGCAGTACCCTGAAATTCAGATTGAATTAAAGAAAATGCAATGTAAACATTGAAATTATCACACAACCTAAATCAGTGAAATTAATTGAAATTCTAAAAAAAGCAGTATGAGATCCCAAGTCCAAGGAAAGATAATGAGTTCCTTAACTAAGTCAAAATCCCAGAGGATATGTAATTACACAACTTTTCTGACAACAAATACATGTTTTTGAATTCAAATGCATAGAAAAGCATTACCTCAATCCCACTCTGTAATCGATTTACTTGACTGATTATTAACAATAATCAGTCTTTACCATTACCTCAATTCCACCAACAAATATCGATTTACTTAAAGCATAGAGAAGCATAGAGAGAAAGAGAGAGAGAGGGAGAGAGGTACCAGAGAGCTCCCATGGGGGTTCGAAGCAGAGAGAGAAAGAGAAGACAGCGGCGTCAATGTAGAATTTGAGGAAGCTGGTGATGATGAAGGTGGCTGTGGTGGTGGAAACCCTAGCCTTTGGCGACCCAATCGAAGCACAATGTCGCGATTCACAATCGGAAACCCTACCTTGCGAGTGGGAGGATTGCGACTTGAAGACACTGAGAGAGAATGGGGGACAGATAGTGAAATCGAGGCCAGTGCCAGGAGGGAATTATGTCATACTTGTAGGAAAGAAAAATGCATAATTAAATAGAGAAAAATCAATTCGTCATCAGCAGGAGCCCATATATAGGACCCTGCATTTCTTTTGCGTCAAGTGGCAGACTTTGTAGCATTAACCAAACAAAACAACCAATTCCAAAATCACTCATCTTACATGACATTACAAAACCTGGCAAGATAATCTATATGAGTACTATAAGAAACATTATCAAGCATCTCTAGATTAAAAATAATGAATATAACGAAGAAATAACCAAAAATTATACACATCATTCCCCTAAAATTCTGAGGGCAGGAAAGCTCTATACCATCTTGTAAAACTCTTCTGAGTTTGTTATCATTTCCTTGTGCATGTCCCAAGAGTCATCTATGTTAAACCTACTATATGTGATTTAAAACAGTTACGCATATATAAGGTAAAAAATAAGCATAAAAAAATCAATTTTGTGAACCAAGTGGATCTAATTGGGTTGATCAAAATTTTGTGCCTTGTTAATTGCCTTGTTAAGAGTCATAGATACAAATCTTGCCATAAGGAAGATTTCTCCTTCCTGGACTATGACCTCCAACTCACAAAATATATATATAGAATTGTTTGATCTAAATTCATTCTGAGTGACATTCATTTAGGTCACCCTTAATGAATCTATCACATATTGAATTTGTTTGCCTATATTTCTAACAAAAAAATAAAATTCCAATTGGTCAAACTTTCCAGGGATTTCAAAAAGAAAATTCTCAAACAAATTGACTTTCTCATGTGATGCCAAAAAGATCTATAGTACAACAAGAGAATTGTAGTTTAGTGGAATATCCTATGTAGTTTGATACGGGGGAGATATGTTCTCACTTTCCAAAGTCATCCAACCACAACAACAGGTTTCACCAAACACACACGCAGAGGAGGGAGGGAGATGGATGATAGTTATGACAATTTTACACCCCACCAGTAGTCATTCCTGGCTTATTCCCACAACAATGCAAGTTGCAAACCATTTGCCATAGCTCAGTCAAGAAAAAGAATGTATTCCAGCACCAAACAAGTGACTAAATCTTACACGGACCACTGAGAATCTTAATGAAAACTCCTTTCATGTCAAGCTCCCTTCATGGGATCAATCAAAGGGAGAAACACATTCTGAATTAGGGAAGTATAAATTTTTCAGTTGCCTCACTAAACAGCTACATAACTTCAGCTGAAATAAAACTACAAAGCACATTATCTGATGAAAGAAACAAAGAAAGCAAATAAAGAGACACCTAAAACAACAAATATGTTGCAAACTTGACCCAAGTTCAAACATAACTATTAAGCCAGAAGGTCAACAAAGGTTACCTCCATCCTTGACTGCAGTAACTGTCAATCCAGCACTAGTGCTTCCTAAACCAGTAGTAATAACTGATCTATTGCACAATTTAGCAGCAAACTTCAAGAATTGAGACTTTCCAGTACCTGGTAGAGTTATAGAATTACAGAGAAGCTTTAATGCATCAGTTTTTGTACCATTTTAGCAGTTGAAACAAATTATGAAATAAAAATTTTAGATTGGTATTTATTCAAGACCAACACTAAAAAAACAACGCCCAATTAGTATGTTTAGGAGGGGAAAGATTGGGTACACACCTAACCTTTGGCATAGTGCACAAAGATTAGGTTACTTGTTTTCGTCTAGATGTCTGTGAACAGAAAATAGCCTTTGCTCAAGTTAGTCATCCGATTTAAATATATATGTACTGTAGCCCAAAAGCAGACATAATTTTACAGTACTCTGCACAAGATAACTTAGCAGTATTACTCCCTCTAGCATATTGTACTTCTAATAAGTAATCATAATACCAAAACCAGGAGGTATTAAGAAAGTATTTCAGGTTCAATGTTCTAACTACAGGAATGCATATTAAAATTACAGGCTACAATTTTCAATCTAGCTCATGAAACAAAAATGACATATATTTGTGATATGAGACTAGTGTAAATGTATGGTAGTGTAAGATTAGTATTTAGAATCGTAACAGCATCCTCAGTGCCATGCCAGGTCTAGTCAATCATGAATGGACTAGATCAACAAAATGTCATGATTGATTATGGGGTGGAGTGAGGATTTAATTTTTTAGTCCAGTTTTAATTATAGTAACGCCAAAACTAGAATAATTTCCAAAGGTTTAAGAGAGTTTATTAAGTGAAAACTTAATACTGAATTAAAATTTACAAAATCAAAGCAAAACTCTAGTCAGTCTAGAAGTGTAAACAAGTTTAAGGAAGCAATGACCATGGGTGGGGCAGTGTAGTTAATAATGATCGACTATATTCACGATTTCTTTGCTTTTGAATTATTCAAATTTATGCCACAGGAAGCACGCAAGAATTTACTTATAAAATATCAAGTATATTATATATGAAAAGAAAAAGGTCACCTGGATCACCAACCAGAAGCAAATGAGACTCTCCTCGAACTTTCGTCCCAGAAGCATCAGTATGTTGCACACCTCCAATAAGTGTTAATGCAACTGGATTGATGGAAAATCATCACTAAATATAGTTATTTTTATGTCCAAAACTGAAGCACACAATGCAATGGCAACCTTAGAAGTTAAGTGAAAAGGGACAAATTAAAATGGGATGATAAAACACCTGCAAGCTTTACAGTGAAGAGTCCAAAAATCTGTGGGCATATACCTCGCAGAATGGCATTCCTCCCTGTGGTGACGTTGACGTGTTAGGCAAAACTAGAAAAGTAGAACAGCAACCTAAACAACTTGGTGCAGAAGCAAATAGAATCCAAACATAGATATATGTATGTGTATAAATATATATAACCAGAACTTCTTGAATTTTATAAGATGTTTTTACCTTTTAAAGGTGTATCTTTGAAATTCAACCAGAAGTTCTTGAATTGATTGATAACGTCATCAGGAACATCAATGTCTGTCTTCAACTCCTTAATTCTCCTAAAAATGAAAATAATTCATTTAAAAGCAAATATTGGGAAAGGACAAATCACTTATTTCAAGTATTCAACCTGATTAGAATTATGGACCTATGACTGCAATTCACAAAGTAAGCTTGCAATAGGGTGAAGGCACCGAAGTACGCTTCAAGCTTTTAAAGCAAAGTATTAAGAAATAAAATGCAATCGAGTTACTTCTGGCCAGAACCAAGAACACATATCATTATGAAACATGAATAAAGGGATTAAATTATCAATAATAAAATAGCAAATATTCATCATTATCAAGATAATTGAGAGGCTCAGACTGCAGTAGTTAATTATGGGTGCCATATACCTGCCTTAGTTCTGGAATAAAAATGTAAAAGCAAGTTTAAGTTATTGCTGCCCACACAATCCTGTGCCATGCCAATGATGGTACTGGCAAGACTCTGCTCACCATGATGGTAAGCTGAATGCTCAGATACATAACCAGAGAATTGAGCAACTTTTGCTTCCTTCACAAAGTTGCGCTTGAAAGAACAGAAAAGGATCTTCCTTTGACCTGGTTTCAGGCCATCAAACATTGAAGGAATTGACCAAGAAGATAGAACACTAATTGGCAGTATGATCTCTATCAATAACATGAATGAAGTACATTAACAAACAGACAATCCAGAAAATCCAAGTAAATTGCTTTGAAACCTTTATCAACAATTGTTGATCTGACAAACAAATCACTAGTAGCAAATAAAAAAACAAGAGCTGAGCCTATAAATTCACCATGAAAATAGATATAAGCCCACAACTGAAGGTACACAACGTAATCAAAATTTACCGATCAAATTAGTTTCAAACAATTTCTAAATACAAAAATCAGGACACACAGACATCAAAGTATAAATTAAATATCTGAAATACAGATTTTTCAATTATACAAGAAAAAAGACTGAAAGATGAAACCAATATTCACAAAATATTCTGAACTTGAACTTACATTTGAAACATCCCAAAGTAATAAAAGATAAATGCCAGATATTATTATTTTATTTTTTTTTGGATAAATATAAATGCCAGACATTCTAAAAAGATTTAGCAACAAAAGTTTTAAAAAAATTACCAAAACACAAACCAGATTTTCATAACAATCACACATCACAAGATTCAGAACCAATTGTCATTATTGTCAGATCATATTCACCAATGGGCTTGTTTGATTGGGTGGATTATAACATAAGACTCTAATTATTAATCCATGGGATTCACATTCCATTGTAAGGTTGCAAATGTTATTATTCAGATTATATTCCAATGACCTATCAAACAAAGACAGATTTTTTAATCCTACAACTAGTCACGCAAAACACACATAATTGGGATTATACATTTTCATATCTATTGCAAAACAAACATTGACGAGAAAATTATGTGTCTCACTAATCGAACTATATAACTAATCATACACTAATCTCATGATTGTTAATACACTTACTATTAATCCTCTTAATCAAATAGGCCCTATATGTATTCATCAACTATCTACAACACAAACACATCAAAAAAAACATTTAAATGGAAACAAATATCAAGAAACACAAAAGCAATAAAAACCCAAAATCCATATATACTAAATTAACAATACTAAACCTTGTTTTTAACACCAGACAACACGGCAGCTCCGCCTTCGTTCATTTCAGCCTCCTGCTTGGCATCAACCTTGAGATCCACAACAATGGTCTTGCTCTCCAAATCCCAAATCTTAATGCTCGCCTCAGTAGCAGCACAGAGCCAGTACCTATTAGGGCTACAGCACAGAGCATTAATAATCGAACCCGAATCGAGCGAGTAAAGCTTCTTTCCCTCAGCCAGATCCCACAACAAAATAACCCCATCTTTCCCACCACTCGCACACAGCGACCCATTGGGCGACACAGCCACCGTATTCACATACCCAGAATGCCCAGCAAGCAAAGCCCTAATCTTACAATTCTAAAAATTCCAAATCTTCACAGTCCGATCCCAAGACGAAGACACAATCGTAGGCTGAAGATTATTAGGGCTAAATCGAACACAACTGACCCAATCGGAATGAGCATCACCATCCTGAATTGTGTACTTACACTCACCCAAAGTGCTCCACAGCTTGATCGAGCGGTCTCGAGAAGCAGAGACGATTTGGCGATTATCGAAAGAGAAAGCGACGGAGAGGACATCTTTGGAGTGGCCAACGAAGTGGCGAGCAGTGATGCCAGTGGAGAGGTCCCAGAGGCGGAGAGTGGGCACCGATTGAGAGGAAGAACACAGAGAGGGAGAGGGCGGACCGAGAAACAAAGAGAGAGGGCACCGATTTGATTTTATTTATTTATTTTTTTTTCTGATTTCATGGTACAAAACAACGTAGTTTTAAAATTAGCGACCAAATTTATTTGTCGCCAAACAATTTCAATTCCCGCCCCACTAAAAATCAAATTTCCCTCCCAAACTTTTGGCGACCAAAAGACCATATTAGTCGCAGAAAAGGTACCTTCGCCGACAAACTTTTTTAGTCGCCCAATTTCAATCAACGGCGACTAAAATATTAGTCGCTAAAAGTACTAATTTGGCGACAAATTTTTTTTGGTTGCTGAAAATAAGTTTTTTGCGACCAAATTTTTGGTCGCCAAAAAATATGTGACCTTCTGCGACCAAATTTGTAGTTGGTCGGCAAAAGTATACACTTTTTGCGACCAACTCATTTTTTGGTCGCCAAAATATAACCTTCTGCGACCAATAATATTTGGTCGCCAAAAATAATGATAATTCGCGACCAATTAATATTTGGTCGCCAAATGTCATTTTTTAGCGACCAATTTTTTTTTGGTCGGCAAAAGTGGTCGACAAATGTGTAAATTCTTATAGTGAATCAACAATTGGACTAGAGAGTCCAATTTATGAGATTTGGGCCCACTTCAAGCTTATCTTGTTGATTTAAATTACTCATTTTTTAGAGTTGCCAAGTCAATGAACATGTGATAATTAAATTGATTCGATATTAGTGGTTGCATTATTGAATTAAATTTGTCTAAAAAATAGATAATGTAACAACCCGGACATGCATTTGCTTAATTATTCCCCCGATTGCATTGTTATGTGCTAATTAATATGTGTTTGATGAGAAATTGCATGTGAAATAGAAAGATTTATGTTTATATCTGTTGATTTTAGAAAAATCTGTTTCAATTACAACTTTAAATTGAAAGTTGAAGGTCTTAGAGGCACCAGAAATCAAAACTGATTAAATATTTGTGATCAGCATAATTTTTAGAGCCTAATATGAAGTTTTATAAAAATCTGATTCAGAATGAATTAATTGGATTTAATTTATATATATGTATAAGAACTTTAGTTGAGCCTTGGACTCAACAAATAAAAGTCTGAGAGAGAGAGAGAGAGAGAGAGAGAGAGAGAGAGAGAGAGAGAGAGACTTCCAGAGACTAAGAGAAGAAAGAAGAAAAGAAGTGAAAGAAGAAGAACAAAGGGGGAATTAAGCCAAATCTTCATCAAATCAACCATCTAAGGTGGAAATTTTCTTCTAATTTCTTGAATCTAAGTTGAATCAAAGAACTGAGTGGTGTAAATTGTTGTTTAGAACTCACATGAGTTTAAAGAGAGAAATTGTAAAACATAGTTTAAGATTTGGCATACATGACATCCTTCTTGTTCAATTATTTGTTTTCTAGCATAAGTTTTCAAATGGAAAGGTAACTCCATGGGGGTTGATGTTTTGAAACTCAAAAATACAAGTTTTGTGGGTTTACATTTCAATTCAAGGGTTTGATTTGTTCTACATGGAAATTTAGTTTGATTTGAAATTATGGTTTTGTTTGAAGTTAGAAATTGTTTATTCGACATGTTTTTATGAGTTTTGGGCTTTGATTTTCATCACATATTGACATTGGATTTGTGCACAGGGAAGTTCCAAGTTGAGTTGAATTTTTGAACTGGTTTTCAGCCAGACTGCTCGAGCGGCCTGAGCCATCGCATGAGCGGCCAAGCTTATTTTGGCTCAAAATACGTACTGTTTAACCACCGCTCGTGCAACCATGGCCACCGCAAGAGCGGCTAGGCCGCCGCATATGCGGCCTGCAGGGCAATTTTTCCAGTTTCTTTTTCTTTTCGTTTTTTGAGTTCCGAGCCTTCATTTACATGGTTTTCATGTGTAATTCACATCTATATGCATATCATAAGCATCAAAGAGATTAAGAAAGAATATGAATAACCAAACGAATAAGTAATGAATGAAACGAAGACATGTAATTTTGAGATATTGTGCTTGGTTATATGTCTGCAGGTTGAGATTGGTTATGTGTCTACATGGCATCCTTCTTATTCAATCATTTGTTTTCTTGCATAAGTTTTCAAATGGAAAGGAAACTCTATGGGGGTTGAGGTTTTGAAACTCAAGAATGCAAGTTTTGTGGGTTTACATTTCATTTCAAGGGTTTGATTTGTTCTACATGAAAATTTAGTTTGATTTGAAATTATGGTTTTGTTTGAAGTTAGAAATTGTTTATTCAACATGTTTTTATGAGTTTTGGGTCTTAATTTTCATCACATTGACATTGGATTTATGCAAAGGGAAGTTCCAAGTTGAGCAAAATTTTCGAACTGGCTTTCACCCAGACCGCTCGAGCGGCCTAGGCTACCACACGAGCGGCCAAGCTTATTTTGGCTCAAAATACATACTTCTTAACCACCGTATGTGTGGCCTGTAGGGCAGTTTTTCCGGTTTCATTGTCTTTTCGTTTTCTGACTTTCGGACCTTCATTTACATTATTTTCACATGTAATTCACATCCATATGCATGTCATAAGCATGAAAGAGATTAAAGAAAGAATAAGAATAACCGAACGAATAAGTAATGAACGAAACGAATGACATGTAATTTTGAAATGTTGTGCTTGGTTATATGTCTGCAGGTTGAACTGTTGAGGTGTATCACTGGCCAAGCATTGTGAGTAACATTTCTGTAAAGATATGTTCATGTAGAATATATTTGACATGCTAGCTATTTGATATGTTATGTTTTCTGAAATGTTATTTTGTGAAAGTGAACAAATGTCCGATTTTGAATCTATTATGGCATCTACAGATAGTCCCAAGTCATGGGGTGGTATATGACATATGACTATTTATGAGATCTCGATAGCCACTTCATTGTGGTGGTATATGTTTAATCAATATCCGGAACCGATTACTATAGTCGAAAGACGATATGATATATTTAGTTGGATGTAACCATTAGTATGTTCAGATATGAGACTGAGTTGTTATGATAAGTTTTATGTATATGGCATGTGTGGAATTCGTTCATTAACCCATTTACTTTAATGTTATTCATTAGGTTTTAGCTCATTATGTATATTTATATGTATAGGTAAGTGACGTGAAGATCAAGCCCAAATGCACACCGTTAGTTGAGCCACCGATCAAACCTATGGAGTTTTGTTTGGTGCCTCCGAGTTGGGGCTAGCTAGGTCTAGGCGACCGTTGTCAAGTTTTTGATCATGACGTTGACATTTTGATATTTGTGTATGTCTATAAATGTTTTTGTACAAGATGTGATGTATGTATTGTACAGTGGGTAAATTAATATTATATGCATTTGCGTTTGTTCATATAGATGCACAACTCAATGGACTATTTGTTATATTTATGTTATAAACTTCCGCTAACCCTGATTATTTTGATTTGTACAGGAAGGCCTTTGGTAATCTTGGATTACTGATTAGTTACGACGCTAAACTTATAGGGGCAAGTTTGGATCGTGACAGATAATTTATTCTCAAAATTACAATTATTGTCTATTTTAAAAAAATAAATATAATACAATTATTTGGCTACAAATGTGTAATAAACTTAATTTTTACATTATTGATTTAAATAGAGAATAATAAAAAATAAATAATTTTGATCATTGAATTGCGCCGAGGTGGGCCAACAACTCGTTAGCTAAATCCTCAAGTCCAATTGCCAAAATAAAGAAAAACTGATGGCTAAAGTTTTTTTGCTATGTTATATTATGTATATGATATCTTATGATACTTCTGAATTATTAATGCTGTGTTTGGTTGAGGGATTTGAGGAGGGATTTGGAAAGAGAAATGAAAAAGGTAGGTGAAATGTGAAAAAAATATACCTACATTTCACATAGTTTCACACGCCTTTTTCATTTCCCTTTCCAAATCCCTCCCCAAATCCCCTCAACCAAACACAGCATAAATATCACTAGTAGGAGATTCGGACCAACAACTCGTTAGCTAAATCCTCAAGTCCAATTGCCAAAATAAAGAAAATTTGATGTCTAAAGTTTTCTTGCTATGTTTTATCATGGATATGATATCTTATGATACGTCTGAATTTAGTAAATATCACTAGTAGGAGATTCTTGCTGTGTATGAGAATTTATTTTTAAAATAAAAAATTAATTTTAAATTTTAATAGTTTATGTATAATATATTTTAATAATTGAAAGTTAAATATAAATAGATTTGTTAATGGCTAATAAATTTTTTTTGTCACTCTGTGAGATCCTATATAAAATAGGCTAATAAAAATATATATTTTTTAAAATTAAAAAAAATGTATTCTCAACTCGAAATCTAATCCTCATTTGTGTTAATCAAATTTATTAAAAATTATGAATTCCACTTGTATCAAAATATTTTTAAACTAATAAAAAATAAAAAATTACGGAAAATTCTATAATATATAAATTATGACTTGGTTATAACGCATGGTGTATTATTTTGATTATTAATCGAAAAGGTTTTTACTAATTTCTTATATCTTTTGTTATGTCTAAAGTTGTGTATCGGATTTTTAATTATATTTCAAGTAGTGTTTGATTATGATCTATTATATTATTTTTATATGACAATATTAAGTATTTTATTACACAAAAAAATGCTTAAGGTGAGTTGATTCAACGGTAAGATTTATTTTTATATTAGTAAGATCGTAAGAGTTATTTACATTGATGCATAAAAAATAATAAATTCAAATCATAAATAGTGTCCTCAAAAGAAATCAGCTACAAAATATTTATAATTTTAATAATTTCAGTTCTTAAAAGGTTCTAATTACGAAAGAAAGCAAATGCAAAGATCACAAAACAAAGTACGAAAACAAGGAAAGCAAGATAGAGGTGCAGTACTTACCTGATGGAGATCAAAGAGCTTAGAGGATGGAAGCAAAAGGCAGCAGCAAAACACGAGCTCTTTCAGAAGACGAAGAACAGTGAGAACTCAGAGAGAAGGAAGAGGATGAATAGTAGAAGTAGGGGATTTTTGCCTTAGGATTTGTTTTTGTTAGAAAGCCCAAAATTTGGGCGGGACTGTTCAAAAAACACAGAGTACGAAGGCAGCGTGACAGCTGCATTGAGCCAATCAGCGTCTGCCACGTGTCATTGGAATAAGAAGCGATTTAGTTGCTGTGATTGAAGAGATGTTTTGACCGGACAGCTAGAGCCCTGCGTGAATTTAGCTCGGTTAGATAGGCTAAAGGGTTTTAGCTCGGTTGGAAAAGCTAAAGGGCTTTAGCTCGGCTGGAAAGGCTTAAAAACCTTAGCTCGGCTGATAAAACAGGTAATCCCTATCATGCTACGCAGATGGAATTAAGGGGCAATTGAGAGGGTAATTTATATGAAAATTGGGCCGAGCTGGGTAATGGGCCGTCATGGGCCACAATACGAAGGGCTGAGTAAAAAGGCTTTGAAGTTAGTCCGGTCCTAGAGCCCCGAAGCTAGTCCGGTCCGGAGGAGACTTGAAGTTAGTCCGGTCTAAAGACGCTTTGAAGTTAGTCCAGTCTCAGAGTTAGCCCGGTCATGGCGTATTGTGGTTAGAACGGTCAGAACCTTACTATTCGGTAGCTCGGTCTAATCACACCATGGTTTGTACATGAGAGAACCGAGATAAGGTGTAGTGAAAGGAAGAACCGAACTAAGGATAGTTCGGCCTACTCTGCAGCTCAACATAGCCATGATTACCTCGGTCCTATTAGAAACCTACCATGGTAGAACCATCTCACTTGGTTTAAGCAGTGAGGGGGGTGTTGAAGGATAAGTATTATCTTTCAGGAGTATGAATCCTAGGAGGACTCTGCATGGAGAAGTAAAAGTCCTACTAGGATTGTGCCACGCAAAACCTATAAAAGTTCACAAACATCACCTATGGAGAGGTAACATAACTTTGTTTTCTGAATACACAGAGCTTTTGTCTATTTGTCAAGCTTACTGACTTAGGCATCGGAGAGGTTTCCGGCACACACCCGCTGGCTAGCTCACGTTTGTGTTTTCAGGTAATAAAGCGACGTCGTACGGAGGAGTGTAGACTTGATCAACAGGATTATACGAGAAAGTTTATTTCTTTCCTGTACATTTTTAATAAAATTTAATAAAAATTAAATTCAACTATTAAGATCTATTGATAATTTACCCTAAAGAAAATTGATGTGATCTGTACGGTTTCTAAATTATTGAATATCACTGGTAGGTGATCCGTACGGTATGAGAATTTATTTTTAAAATAAAAAATTAATTTTAAATTTTAATATTTTATGTATTCCATGTTTTAATAATTGAAAGTTAAATATAAATAAATTTGTTAATAGTTGATAAAATTTTTCGTCACTGTGTGATCCTATATAAAATAGGCTTATAAAAATAATTTTTTTTTGTCAAAATTAAAAAAAAAATGTATTCACAACTTAAAATCTAATCCTTATTTATGTTAATCAAATTTATTAAAAATCATGAATTCCACTTGTATCAAAATATTTTAAAAAAACAAATAAAAAACAACGAAAAATTCTATAATATGTAAACTATGACTTGGTTATAATACACAGTGTATTATTTTAGTTATTAATCGAAAAGGCCTTTACTATTTTCTTATATCTTCTGTTATGTCTAAAATGGTGCATCGGGTTTTTAATTATATTTCAAGTGGTGTTTGATTATGATCTATTATAATATTTTTATATGGCGATATTAAGTATTATATTACATGAAAAAAATACTTTAAGGTGAGTTGATTCGAAGGTAGGATTTATACTTATATTATTAAAATTATAAGGGTTATTCACATTGATGTATAAAAAATGATAAATTCAAATATAAATAGTGTCCTCAAAAGAAAACAGATACAAATCTCTATAACTTTAATAATTTCAGTTCTTAAAAGGTTCTGATTAATAATATGACACATCATAATAACCGTAAAATTTTTATTCCAACCAAATTATTTTGACCTATCTTTTCTAGTAGAGCTTATAAAGGTGCATTATTAGTGTGTGAGTGATTTTCTGACCACACTGTCCGCTTAGTAACCAGCAGGAGAGCACCAGCAGAATAGATGGCACCTGGCTGACCTGCAACAGAAAGAGAAGACTCCGGGGGTGGTTCGCCACCCGGGGGCACTCCGACGATTAAGTCAGTATATCTCTCAAAGATAATCAAGAATGCTAAACTCAATGCTCAAAGCACAAAATTGCGTACCTTAGACCCACGGGGGTGCCTCTCTTTTATAGTTACCTTAATCCTAATCCCAGTAGAAGCCTGACTTCTATGGATTCCTGTTCAGTACTTACTTTGAACTCCTCAAGAGATAAAGATAAACTCTCTAAGAGCTTTATCCTTATCTTGGCTAAGTCTCCTCTTCATTCTAGGACTCTTGTCTCTTATCTCTTATCCGCTTATCTCGGATTCCGATATCTTCGGAGATAACCTCGGCTTGACCGAGATAACCTCGGCATCATGACCCCAACACGTGGCACCTCGGCTGACACGTCGGCGTCACCTGCCACGTGTCGGTACTCAAAAATATATCCCCACAACTGCCCCCTAGGTTCTATTACCTCGGCATTCTGAGGTGATGGAACCTATATCATTATGTTTTTCCAGTACGTCGGTTTTTAGTATCTCAGCCGAGATCATTATTTTGGTCGACATGTCTTTGTTGAAAAACAAGAACTTCAAGAACCCTTTCACGCGTATGAGCTGTCATACACCATAATTCAACCGTTTTTAGCCACGCGTTTCTTTCTTACTGGTTCGTACCTGTGACGCGCTTGTAAGCCG
Organism: Camellia sinensis; assembly: GCF_055761805.1. Classification (NCBI taxonomy): domain Eukaryota; kingdom Viridiplantae; phylum Streptophyta; class Magnoliopsida; order Ericales; family Theaceae; genus Camellia; species Camellia sinensis. The sequence continues at coordinate 12,217,128 of NC_138961.1, forward strand.
TCTCTCTCTCACGTGCGCTGTCTGACGCATACGTTCTTCCAGGCGTATTGATTACTTTTTGCCGTCGTTTTCATTTTTAAAAAAACACCTCTTCAATTTTTTCCCTTTCACCTTATTTTCGTTTCTGGAAAACTTTTTCTCTCTCTAACTTTCTTTTCTCGAGTCCGCTATTGTTCAAGCTTCCTTGCTCTGAAACTTATTCCGTTCGCCCCTTCTAGCATGTTTTGCACCATCTCATTGCCTCCACGACCGTCGTCTGACTTCGGTGATCTTTACACCGGCTTCATATTTTCTGGTAAGCAACTGTTTTCTTCTTATTCCAGTTCTTGATCTTTTCTGGAATTTCTTGTTATTACTGCCTTGCTCAAACATTTAATTTGTGAATCATACATCTGGATGCGTTGATTTTACTTTTTGCTTATGCCTTAAATACATGGACTGTTCATAGTTTTCTTGCACGTCTTGCCACTGTTCTTGGCCTTCAACCCTTTGTATTCTTCATGTTTTTGATAATCCATCTCTGTTCTTGATTCTGAAACTTCGTCTTTGTTTTCTATTTTTTTGTGTCTTTTCTAGATCTGTGCCTTTGATCTTCATCTCCATAGTTTTAGGTTTGGGATTTGTCTGTAGAATCCACATTTTAGGAAAAACTGAAACATCCCTTACAAATTTCTGCACCAGTTCAAACCTAGGTTTTTTGCCGAGGTCCCAATAACCCTTTTCGAAACATCTTCTTTCTGAAATCCAATACCTTTAGTTATCCCGATATCATGGGTATGTGGAAACATCGGGTAGACACCCCTTCTAAGCTAGACTTTTTTAGGCAAGAGTTTGAAATCCCAGCCGATGTCAATCTGAGGTTGGCTGGGGATGATGACTCCATCATGCGTACTGATCACTCCATGCCCTTCCCTGTAGTTGCCTTTATTGAGTGTGGACTTCGGTTTCCACTTGACCCTTTTTTCCGTCAAATCCTTCACTTCTATACATTGAACCCAATGCAACTCGCCATCAATTCTTACCGAGTTATTACTGGTACCATAGTGTAGACACCCCATTTTTGACCGACCTTAAGACTCAGACATCACCGATTGAGTGCTCGGTGATGTTGCATATCGTGCTCGTTCAGAAGTCTCAGAGTCGCGGCCGTGAGCCCTGCCTCCGGACTTCCGAACCCTCTTCTGTGCCTTGCCTCGGTTTGCAAACCAGACTCGATTTTCTCTGTTTCTTTTCCTGAGGGGAGGGAGAGGTCCCGTAGACCATCTCTTAGTGGCCGTGGGCTACATTCGGTGGCCGTAGGCCATTTTGCCCATTTCGGAGCCCGATTTTCGGTTTTTCGGGACCGTTGGCCGTGTGCCTCGGTTCGGGACCGCTTAACCATCTCCATTTGCTGTAAATTTTGGCATACATCTTATTTTCTCCCTTTCAAGGGACACTGGGGTCTGAGAAACCCACTTCGTGGCCGAACGCCACATTCGGTGCTTGGCAGCCCATTTTCGGGACCTTGAACTGCGTGTTTTGGCCCCCGAGCATTCGTTTTGCATCGATTTTCGTTCATTTTTGGCAGGTGCCTCTGTTTCATCACCAGGAAGGTCACTGGAGGGTGGGAGGCCAGCAATTATCTTGGCAACCAGTTATATTCCATTTTCGCCCTCCGACACCCGTTTTTCTCACTTCCGAGCCAATGTTGAACACCTTGGAGCCATTTTCTTCAACCCCAAACCACATATTTGTGATGTACACACATGGGAGGACCCTAAAAGTTTATGGCCGGCCATTAATTCCATTTGAACCTTTTGAACCCCTCCTCAAAATGGCTTGTTCTCTCTCCTGTTTTAGAGTTTCCAAATTCGAACAACAGGGTTGTGAAGAGGAGACCTGGGAGGCCACCTTTTTGTGGTGGCCGGCCACTAAAGTAGGTTGACCTTTTTGACCCCTAGCCGGCCGGCTAGGGGAGGTGGCCGGCCGACCACCTGCAAGTCCAAAAGGTGGCCGGCCATGTTCCTTGCATTGCACACTTTACAGCTGTATAGCTGTATCCCCCAGAAAATATCTCAATCCGGGGGATATTTCTTGGGGGGAAAACCTTGGTCCTTTTCCCCCACCCTTTCCTTCCATGCTCCCCCTCCTTTTGGTCCTTATAACCAGCTGCAAACATTGGTATTGAGGGTTAGAAAAAATCACCTTCAAGGTTGCATACAAAATCCTCCTCCATCTCTCTCATTTCCTTGAAAAACTCCAAGTCCAACACCACCATTTCTTCTACACCACCAACCCCCACCCTTCCATCCTCAATTCTAGAAGTTTGAAGGTGTTCTCCAAGGCCTAAGGGTGCTGCAAACTCAAGCCAAGAAGCATCCAAGACTTGTCTTCAAAGGTAAGTCCTATTTCCCCTCTTTTGAGCTTAATTTTGCAACATTTCTTAGCCATACATGCTTATTTTTTTGAGCTCCGGCCCTAACTGAAAGTGGCCTTATTTTGAGCTCTTTTTCACTTTTTCTTAAGGGCTCAACCCTGTTTGAGCCCCCCATATTGCACTTGCTTCAATATCCCTCCTTGGTCCCCTTTTCTTGCAAGCTTTGGCAGCCTATTATGCTTCGGTTTTTGGTCATTTTACAGAACTAAAAATAGTCTTATTTTGGCCCATTCTTCATATTCTATTAAGGGTCTTTGGCTTTTTGATGAATATTTTGTATACTTTGTGTTATAGCCACTTTTGAGCCTCATTTTGCATTGCATTTCTAGCATGTTTGTATACTGTTTTGGGGTTTTTACAGTTCTGTAAATATGCATATTTTTGGTCCCTCTTCAATGTTGTAGAAGGGAATTTTTCAGTTTGGGCTTTTCATATACCACTTGCCTCTTTGGCCACCTTTTGGCCCTTTTTCTTGCATAAGAGCTTAGCCATATCTATGTTTGTTTTTAGGGTTTTTACAGTTCTGTAAAGTGGCTTATTTTTGGCCCCTCTTCAATTTTGTTGAAGGGCCCTAACCTATTTGGAGTTAGCAGCTGTGAGTTGCTTCATAATCTCATGTTTAGGGCCATTTTTGCATGCCATTGTTGCCCTATCTTTGTTTGCTGTTTGGCCATGCCATAAACTGAAAAAATGCTTATTTTGAGGCTGCCTTTCTTCTGTCTTTTCATCCCATGTACCAATTATGCATGCTTTGTATAGTTGTAGTTCATTCTACGCGCCTAATTTGCATTTCGGGAGAGATTCCATGCATCGGGTGTGTTTTCGCGTCATTTCGGGGCTGTTTTCCCCCATATTTCAGTGCTGAAATTCCATTGGCATGTTTTCATATCATTTTCCATGCTATTGCATTGCGTATGCCATTGCCTCGGTTTGCGTGCCTGTGTGCACACATTTCGAGGCACTTCATTTTCATTCATCGGCCTCTTATGTGAGTGTGGCTGAGGCTCTCTCATGTTAGTATAAGTCCATGTTGCATTCTATATATCATTTTCCATGCTATTGCATTGCGTATGCCATTGCCTCGGTTTGCGTGCCCGTGTGCACGCATTTCGAGGCACTTCATTTTCATTCATCGGCCTCTTATGTGAGTGTGGCTGAGGCTCTCTCATGTTAGTATAAGTCCATGTTGCATTCTATATGCCATTTCCATGCCATTGCATTGCGTATGCCATTGCCTCGGTTTGCGTGCCCGTGTGCACGCATTTCGAGGCACTTCATTTTCATTCACCGGCCTCTTATGTGAGTGTGGCTGAGGCTCTCTCATGTTAGTATAAGTCCATGTTGCATGTTATATGCCATTTTAGCCATATTGCATTGCGTATGCCATCACCTCGGTTTGCGTGCTCGTGTGCACGCATTTCGAGGCATCTCATTTTCACTGCATAGTGCATACTAAGTTGTATCTTAGATCGCATTCATGCATTTCCTTGGTTTGCGTGCTCGTGTGCACGCATTTCGAGGCATCTCATTTTCATAGCATTGTGTATGTTAGGATTGTATCTTAGTTGCATTTCATGCATATCATGCATATTGCATCGTGTTCGGGATAGGAGTTAGCCCGGACACGGGAAATGAGGTACGTTTCGTACTCCGAGTGACGGAACGTGTCTCAATTCCCAGTCACCGACACTCCGGATCACCCATGATGGAGTTAGGTTCTTGTTGTGTTTACACGTGCATTCATTCTATATTAAGTTGCACATTTCGACTCCTCTGCCATCATGCATCGATATACGTGATTGGTGGCACGAGGATCGAGGCATGCATACATTCGTGAAAATACATTGCTATGCCCCTTTCCTGCTCTCTGTTGCAGCAAAATGAAGAATCAGCAACTTTTCGGAGCTTGGCACGCTTTCTAAGAATAACTGCTAAACAGAGGCTAATTGGGGCATCCCGGTGGATTTCCGCGCAAGGCAGCCTAAATATGCATCATTCATCAGAAGCAAGGCAGTCCCCTGGCTTGCATGCCAATTTTACAGTTTTCTTAGTTAATTTGTTAATTAATTAGGAATTTGTACATTTATTTGGACTGTAATATTTAGACTGTAATATTCTTTCATTTGGGACTGTATATTTATTTGGACCCTCTGTGCGAGGGCACAACTGTAATAAGTGTGGGTGAGTGTGATGTATGTCTTCCAACCCCACGTCTTTCTTCCCTTTTATTTACCTGCTTATGATGGTTAGATTAGGGCATATTTCAATTAGCATACAGTATGACAGCATGTTTGCATCATTCATCTGTTTTGCATGCACCGGGCTCGGCGCATCATACTAACTGCATTGTATTTCAATTTCAAAGTTGAATACTGTAGACACCCCATTTTTGACCGTCCTCAAGACTTGGACGTCACCGTCTGAACACTCGGTGATCATCCATGTTTGTGTTCGTTTGGAGTTCCCGGAGGCCTCAGCTCGCGTGCCTTGCCTCAGGATCTCCAAACTCGACTGTTTAGTGTTTGGTTTTGCACCAAACACTTGTGTTTTGCCTTGGAAGGGCAGGGTAGGGCTTGTGGACCATCCCCACCCACCACCGGCAGTGGCTAGAGGCCACCGGCTGGTGTTTTGCTGCCACCGGCAATTTTTATTGCCGGCCGACACTTTTTGTTGCTGGTCAGCACTATTTTGTGCCGGTCAGCACTATTTTTGGCCAAGATGGCATTTTTGGCCGGCCGATTGCTGTTCATCTGCTTTTGCAGATATTTTTAGACAGCTGTCTTGCTTTTGCATCCCTCCATACACGTGTATGGAGGGATCTCCCTCTTGTAAAGCTTGTCTTGTAAGCTTTACAAGACATATAGAGAGAGGCTTGTCTCTTGGCTTGAGAGGTTGGAGACTTGAGAGATTTTGAGAGCAAAAAATAGCCATTGTTGAGCTCTTGTTCTAGGGTTTGAGTTAGATACATTTTCTATATCTCTTTCCCTCTCATTTGTGCACTAGGTGTTTTGTGTCTTACTATTGCACACAAACACCTAGTGTTTCACCTTCCTTTGGCTCTTGAGGTTCTAAGGGACTGGTTTTGAAGTTTTGGTGTTGGATCCAAGCTAAAGGAGGCCATTGGAGCACCATTTGTGAAGAGGTCTACAAGGGTGAGAACCTAGTCTCATTTTTCCCCATTTTTGCATTGATTTTCTACTTGTCTTAGAGATGTTTTTGTGCTTATTGTATAACATAAAAAGTTCTTTTTTTAGGCCCTCTTTGTTTATTAAGAGTGTTTTGTTGTTTGAGGGTAGTTGACCACCCTTAGGCCTTAAAAGGCCTCATTTTGAGCCATTTTGTGTTAGCTCCGGGATTTTGGTGTTGGGGTCTCTTCACCACTGAAATCTTGAGGGATTTCAGTGGTGAAGATGATGCCTTGAAGTCCCAAGAAGGAGAGGGCCACCCCCTCTCCTTGTTGTCCTTGAAAAGGGCATATTTTGGCCTCTTGAGAGAGCATTATGCTTGAGTGTGTGTTGAGCATGTTTGGTCTGTTTTTCATGCTTATATATCCATAATATAACATGATTTTAAGTTGGTTTTGGTACTCCATGCATGCTTAGCATAGTTGCCTTGTAATGCCATGTTTATGCCTTAATGTGCCTTAGGTTTTTAGCCTTTGTGGGAGCATGTTTTAGGCTTAGTCTTATGAAGATTATGTGCTTATTTTGCCATGTTTTAGGTCTATCCATAAGTGTTTGGGTCGATTTTGGCATGCTTGATATAGCTCATTTGTATTTGGGCTTGTTAGCCTTGAGTATGTGCATGTGTAGCATGACATCTTTGCATCGAATTGGTGATTTGGGGTCCCTCCACATGTTATTTCAGTCCCATTTCCATGCTTGTTTGATTGCCTTGCATGCCTCTTTAATGCTTTGGAAGCTCGTGTAGCAATGCTCCATGTTTTGGTGTCTATGTATGCCTTTGTATTTGAGCCACTTAGATGCCATCTAAGGGGTCCTTTGGCCTTGTTTTGATATGCTAAAAATCTGTTTTAGTAGTTTAATGCATGCCATGTTTGTTGTGATAAACATGCTTCAAAGCTTCATGACTTGCTTCAAGTGCTTGGACCATGCTTGCATGCACATGCTTGTCTTGTTTAATGTGATTTGGCATCATTTTATAACATGATTTTAGAGCTCGCGTTGCATGCCAATTGTTCATGATTGCCTCTTTCAAGTGTGCTTGAATGTTGTTTGCTTTGTGCCTAAGTGTTGGGCCTTAACATGTGTATGTGTGTATGTATGTTTAGCCTTCATTTTTGGGCGTTATGGCTACTGTTTTGGGCCTTATTAGAGCTGCCTAATCCATGTATAAGTCCATCTTTCCATTGGTTTGCATTGCCATATGTATGCTTGTATGCTTGCATAAGCTTGTTGCCATGCCATGTTGCATCCTTAGCTTGTATGCCTAGGTTGCATTGCATCTTGCATGCATGCCTTGTTCCTTGAATTAATGATAGGAATTGGGCCTTGTTCGGTTTGATTGGTTTGCATTGCATTTGAAATCAAAGTTGCATACTTGGTTCTTTGGGCCATCGTGCATGGAAATGCGTGATTGGTGGTCCGAGAATCGAGGCACATGCCCCTTTGAGTCATTATCATGATAAGGGACATGGTTGGTGCATATATGCCTTGAATTGTGCTGCCATGCTTTGCCTTGCCCTCTGTTGCTGTGAGTTGCAGGTTCTGCAGGAACATTCTGCCGACCGGCAGTGTAAGGTGCCGGCCGGCAACAATTTCTCTGCCGACAGCTTCATTTTGTGCCGATGGCTACACACCAGTGCCGGTGGTGATTCCACTCAGCCGGTGGCACTCCCTAGTGGCCAGGGATGCAGTCCTGAGGTTTTGACAGCCTCCAGAGGAGCAGAGGAAAGAAAACAGAGGCAGCTTGCGCATGGCGGCGCGTTTCCCGAGGCATTTTTTCTGTTTTAATTAATTAATTAGCTTGCGCAGTTAATTAATCTGTAATATTTATTCGATCCCTCCGAGTGAGGGTAAAGATGTAATAAGTGTGCGTGAGTGTGTGTATGTCTTCCAACCTCACGTCTTTCTTCCCTTTTATTTACCTGCTTATGATGGTAGATTAGGGCACGTTTAAATTAGCATACCTTATGCTACGCATGCGTGCATTCATGCATTTATGCTACATGTATTAGGCTCGGTACATCACGCTAACTGCATTTGTACTTCAAATTCTAAATTGAATATGTGACAGTTGTGCATTTCTCACATGCCATGTTTAGGATAGCCGAGCCTATTCTAGCAACACTTTGTATGCGATGCATTAGGCACTTAACATGGACTTGGATCATGCATGTTTGCTAACGAGTTCTTTGTTTTGGCACGGAGTACGATGTAAGTATTTCCGCTTTAGTATATCGCATGAGTGTGAATGTTGCCATGTCAGCATGCTTAACATGTGGCTAGATGCTTATGTGTTATAAACTGCTTGGATGCCTGTGGGTGAAGGTTGGATTGTTTGAGTTGGAAGAACTCATTGAAATCCGTGTTTTAGCCTACTTGCGAGTAGCAAATCCAAAGCATTTTCCAAAACAAACGGATATGCAATGCTTGTTTCCAAATTAGGCAATCTAGTCTATACTTGTTTGCTGCGCGCATAACATAGTAATTCTAGGCTAATAAATGGAATAAGAACACATAAAGTTTTCAAATACGAATATCACGGTTAGTAGAGGCCGGTCTTCGGACCGGGCGAAAGGGGGTGCTCATAGCTGACCTTCCCCGATCGTACCCAAGCTCCCGAGCCGAGACAACTCCGGTGATGACGGACATGTGGCCTTCGGCACCGAGTCAGGGTTTCCTAAATTTCCCCATTTTAAAATATTTAGGTGGCGACTCTGTATCTGGCAAAGCAGTCCATGTTTGGCACTACTTTTTCAAAAATCTATTTCTCAAAACGATTTGCCAGATTTGGACTCTTTGGTTCAGATAAGAACCGTGACACAAGTCGAGTCCGAACTGTAGTAACCCCAAATGAACAGAACGGGACTCATCCTCCCGGGGCGTTCGGGGACGTCTACAGTTTCTGGCGACTCTGCTGGGGAGTTTAGAGAGCTTGACTCGAACTCATGATATCCTGTTTTGATTTCGCTTATGTGTTTCTTTGCATTGCATGTGCATTGGTGCGCCTAGGAACACAGTGTTTGCCGTCTGCCATTCCTGAACGGTTTGCCGGAGGCTTGTCTTGTCAAGGCATGTCCATAAGGCTGACCGACTATGGGCTCTGACAGCATGGGAACACAAACCCCGGTTTACCGGGGCACCCCTTTTGACCATTCGACCTAGTGCATATTCGGAATCCATAGTGACCATTCCAAGCTAGGACAGGTTGCTTACCCGATGTTAGGTTGTTTGAAAACCGCTGTGTGCGTAGTGAAACCCTAGTTCCTGACGAAATAGGACAGGGAAACCCTACCCCAACATAGGGGTGTTTTGGTTCTCTCTTACTTGCTATGTGCTTTTAGAGTGTATCTCTACAGGGACGCATATACCAGTTTGCGAGTTTGAGTATCGGGCCCGAGGGCACCAGAATCAGTATTGTTGAGAATCAGTTATCAAGAATCAGTTATCCGCGGGTATCAGATTCAGCATTTTGGGAACAGAAATCTGGGAACAGTGATTAGCAGTAGGGTACAGTTGTTTGGCTACGCCCGTATTCGATCAGTTTGAGGCTGAAATGCTGTTTATTTCTCCTTTCAGTTCAGAGAGTCGCAGAGTTGATACAGAATAGCCAGTGTCTCCCCTTGCTGAAGCAGGATTTATGGCGGCACAAAATACAGAAGAAGTTGTGGTTATGACGGCTGCATTGGAGCAGGGGACCGCTCCGCAGAATGAGGCCAGCATCAGTGTGTCACACCCACCCAGATTGCCCGTTGTGCACCCGGTCTGGGCTCCCCAGTTATACCAGGCTCGTGAGCCCACCACCTTCGAATTGATGGGAATGATAGGTGACCTCCAAAGGTCTGTGGCGAACCTCGCCTATGGAATGTCGACTTCACCGCCAGCGGCGCCGTATGCCGGGAATTTCGTACCACAGGAGCCCCCGCTACTGGGGCGGATTGTGATAGAGCTCAGCCAGCCAGAGGTGGCTTCCAGCTACAGCTGCGACATGCCAGCACCGACCCAGACCCTTGATCAGGCTGAGACCAGAGGAAAGGATAAGGCAAAGGTAGATGCCGACCCTATTGAGCAACTGCTGTGGGCAGTCGAGGCTCTGAAAGTCAGAGGGATGAACAAGCAACAAACATCTGCAATCGTGATCAAAGCTGTGGATGATGCTTTCCCCGCTCCAATCAAAGGCAGTTCAAGCTAGACAGAAAACCAGGATGGGCCCCGTCATGCCCAGACAATGCCTGTAGTTCCCAACCCTGCACCGGGGAAGGTTCAAAAAGCCAAGGCAGCGCCAGCCGATCCTTTCGCCAGCGCATCTGGCAAGAATCCTCAAACTGCAAAGTACCTGCCCCGAGGGCGCAGGGTCTTTCACGACCTCCACATGCCTTTGTCTAGGGCATTACTGATATTGGCGAAGAATGGGCATCTTAAGCCTTTGGAGCCTCGGCCACTCCCGAAGAATCTCCCTCCCACTCATGATGCTACCTTGTACTGCGCGTACCATCAACAGTCCGGTCACAGTACCGATGGATGTTCCCGCCTTCGTCATGAAGTGCAGGATTTGATTGATAACAAGGTTATCCTACCACCCACCTCAGGCAAGCCCGTCACTACTCAGTTGTTGGATTTCGAGGGCTCAAATACTGCGAGTATGTGAAGTGGACCGCCTGCGGGCAACATTTGGTGTATTTTTGAAGCGTCTGGCACGCATTTTTGAGCATCGGTGAAACCGAGTTTTGTAAATCCTGGCTTGGATATCGAGTCAGTCTTTTGTTTTGAGTCTGTCTCTTTGTCTTGAGTCACTCTTTTTTGCTTAAGGGTCTGTCTGGTTGTATCGAGTCAGTCCCCGTTGTATATAATACTAGGTGATTCTGGGGTTGTTGTCCCGAACGCCATTTTGTTATTATTTGTTTTTGTTTTGAGTCTGTTTCTGCCGAGGGGCCAGTTGCACCAACAAAGCCGATTGAAACAGCTGTTGCTATCTCAAACTTCATGCTTGCTTTCAGCATAAGTGCCAGAGAATTTGATTGGGCTGACAGTACATCTCGCCTGCTCTCCCGCGCGCCAAACTCATTGCATTAACCTAAGTTTTCCAAAAAACAAACTTTTTGAACACTGCGGTGATGAAAACGAAGAGGAAGGAATTCCTCGGGTTTTGCAAAATTTTGATCATTTTGAGAGAGAGAAAGGCGTGCTAAGCCTTTTAATGATGAAACCACGCTTGTCGGCGTAAGTACTGAGAAGGATCCTGGCCTGATCCAGATTGGTTCCACACTATCTTCGGCGCGAGCGATTCGTCGCTTTCTTAAAAACTTTCAAAAACAAATGTTTTAAGCGGCCCTGTGAAGACCTGTGTGGAATCGCTCTTGAGATTGCGCAGCCTAGGATCGCTCTCGGCCTCAAGATTCAACTCACCCGCTCCGAACCTTGGACCCGTTCAGAACATCTAAACGGCCGATTGTCAGAGAAGGCCCGTGTGGCCAATCTTGAAGCAGCCCTCGACCAAGAGGCGCAGAAATTGAATCAGAAGGAGTGGATCTCGCCGGAAGAAGCTCGTGGAGCAACCGGGATGGATTCTCCACAAATCAGTGCAACAGCCGTTCTCCTGGACACAGAGAGGCTTCAACTTCAAAAAACCATTTGGCATGGACTTGCTACACTTTTTACCCTTTGAGAGGCTCGCTGGGTCGAAAACCCGGAAGGGCGACCCAGGCAAAAGTTAGAGCAAGAGAAAAATACAGAAAAGCAAAAAATAGCAAAAAAGCAAAAATACAAAAAAGAAGAAAAGAAAAGAAAAGACAAAAGATACAAAAAAGAAAAGAAAAAGAAAAATGCGAGAAAAAAAAAAGAAATAGAAAATGAAAAGGAGCTCGCAAGGTCGAAAACCCGCATTGGGCGCCTTGGCAAAAGTGAGAGCCAAAAAAAAGTGAAGGTTAAAATACCCGAGTGTACCTTAACCGGAACTACGTGAGGCTTGATTCCCATGTTTGGGATACGTAGGCAACTTCATCATGAAGTCCATCCCCCAACGCTTTCACAGCGTCTCAGTCCATGCAATGGTTTCAATTTCATCCCCAAAGTCCAGTGGCCAACACCCTTCAAGGTGATTGTGTCCATATATGTGTTGTGACCGTCTTCGTCATCGCTGTGTCCAAGAGCTCGACCACCGCCAATGAAGACTGTCTGCGGATTGCTGCGGCACCATCCCAAACAAGGGGCAACTTTCCGTTGCCACAAGCCGTCGTGAGACGCCATTCAAACTAGGGGCAACTTTCCGTTGCCTCCCACCCCCCTTCAAACCAGGGGCAATTTTCCATTGCCTTCGGTCCGAGGTTGCGCGTCTCGAAAAGTAAGTTCCATGCTTGTTGAGCATCAGCTGTTTGAAAAATAGTTTTTGAAAATTTTTACTGAGGTTGACTATTTTCTCGAAAACTATTCCATTTTCCAAAACTGGACCGTTGTCTTGGATCCAAAGAAGGAAAATTTTCAGTGCTTACTGCCTGACTTGCACGGTTTTCAAATCAAAAATCGAACAAGTACGTTAATTCAACTCTCATTTTGATTAAAACTGTTTTAGTAGAAAGCAAAAAAAATGGTTAAAATGATGAACTAGGGGCACAGTCGAGCCAGGCGTTCTGTCTTTCCCCCGTCATCGACGTACTTGCCAGAAGGGCGCTCTGCCCGCCAGAAGAAATAGCTGTGAGCTAACGGCATCGGGCGTGAACCCGCAACTTCCTGTTCATTCATCAATCACCCCGGGGAGGGATGAAAAATGAGAGAATGAAGAATAGAGAGGTGTAAGTTGAGAGAAAAGTGAAGAATAGGGTTTTGAGAGAAAATCCGAGCTTGAGAGTCGAGTGATGTGAGAATCACAAATCAGACAGGGTGGGAAACAGTGCCTAGAGAAACTGGCTCCTCGTGATCTGAGGTCCCCCGTCTTCATCAACGCGTCTGTATGTCGTGTCTTTTGTTTTGTATATTTCAACCTTTGTTTTAGGTCTTTTCCGAGCGTGTCTCGTTGTGTTTAGGTCGTGTACCTATATTTGAGTCCGCCCCGCTGTGTTCAGTTGTAGGCTCGATACCCCGGTTTGAAAAACCCTCATTCAATTTCAAAAATCACTTACACTCGGAATGCTGTGCCATTCTCTACATTTGAGCATGTTTCAACCCTAGCTGGTTTCACCGCTGTAGGCCGTCTTGTCAGATTGGGCTGTTTTGTTTAGAATTTACTGCGTGCAGGATGAACCGAATGCTGTGCTAAGGGCTGTATACAGATTAATCCCCAGTAGAGCAAGGGCTGTGTGTCCAGAATCAGGCAGTGGGCTGCTTGGGTTATTTTGCTGTTGGCTGTTTAAGTTATCTGATTATTGCAGTGCAAGTGTTCAATTTTCAGACAGCTAATCAATTTCATTTACATTGAGGTGTAACATGATGAGATGCAATGCAATGCATGAGATATGTAAATGTAACGCTTTTTAAGCAAAAATCTGTTCATTTCATAGTCTTTTTCAAGTACAAAGTTTTGAGGAAAACAAAATCTGCCTGCGGCAGTACAAGGTAATCTATCTACCAACACAAAAAGAAAAGTACAAGAAAGAAGAAGATAGCAAAAATCTGCATCTGTGTCGAGCACTCCGGGGGGCCGTCAGTCCGTCCTAGTCCTCTTCCTGGACGAGGGTCCAGGAGCATCATCAGCATCGTTATCAGAGCCCGAGCTAGAACCACCTCCGGTCTCCTCCTCTGATGACTCAGACTCCGCCTCTGCCTCCGCCTCTGACTCCTCGTCATCATCATCGTCCGGGACTGGAGCTCGCGAGCTACTCCCGACATGAGTACGCCCTCCCCTGGTACGGGGAAATATCCTGCCCCCCTCATCTCTCCTCCGAGCAGGGACAGAAGGTCCGGCTGAAGCACCTCCTGCCATGGGAATCTGGAAAGGAGGCTGAAAAAGTACACAAAGGGAAATGCATCAGTATACTGTAGACAGTTTATCAGTGCAGAATGCAGTGTATGAATACAGTGTATGAATGCCGTGAGCAGTTTATCAGTGCAGAATGCAATGCCGAGTACAGTGTATGAATGCCGTGGGCAGTTTAACAATGCAGAATGCAGTGTATGCAGTGTGTCAGATACTGTGAGATCGGTGTATCAGGTGTTGTGCCACGAATCAGATTATGCAAAGCAGTGTATGAGTGGTTTGAGGCCAATGTCAGAAGAACATACCGGTATGCTGTAGAGGGCTAGGAGGTCAAAAGTCCGCTGAAGCATCCCCATCATCGAGGCATTCATCGCCAACGACTGACGGGTGTACTCAGAAGAGGCCTGCAAAATATCAGATGCATTAGTATTCTGTGGAATATCAAGTAAACTGAAATGAAATGACTGTACGAAGTGCAGTGATGCATACCGGAGGTAGGTCGGGGACGTCGATGAACTCGTGACCAGCCGGTGGAGGGGCGAAGGGGATCTGATAGGTCGACCCACCCTGCCCCTGGAAAGTCAGTACAGCGGGCAGGGCAGGCCAGCCAGCTCCCCGTCCTCCCTGCACTCCACCCCTACCACGGACCCGGGCCCTCCTCGAAGATCCAGCCCCTGCTCCCGCTCCGGCCCCAGCCGCCGATGCCATAGGCCTGGCCCCCTCTGCTCGACGGCCGCTCAGGGGGCGCATCAGGTACGTCCGCACGTACTCCTGATAGTCTCCAGTGCCTCGGAAGCCGGCCTCCTCCTAGCCGATGGAGTAATCATCCAGCTGCTCAGTGGTGAGCCCCTCGGTCTCCCTCATGTCTGCAGGAGGGGGAACCGGGACTATCTGCTCAGGTAACCCTAGGGTCTGGCATAGAAAACGCTCCCCCAGGTACCAAGCCCGACAGACCGGGCCCTCAAGCAAAATCCGGAAACGCGAGGTCTCCTCCGCACCAGGGAACCGACCCCGCATCGCCGTCGGCATAGGAGCCCACGGCCGCCATGTGATCTGAAAATGACAGACAGTTTGTTATCTACTGTTATTGAAATATACAGTTGGAAAGCGAAGCTTAAATGAACTGAAAGTAAAGCGTACCTCCGCGGGGGTGATGGTGTCGAAATATCGGCGGAAGAAGCCGAAAGTCTCTCGCGGTCGCCGGGTGCATCTCCCGTCGAAGCGACTCGAAAATGGGACGGCTAGAGGAGTCTCCGCAACTGGCACGGGGGCAAGCCTAGGAAAGTAGGCGTAAACCCACAACTGCAAAACAGATGTCAGTATGACCGTCAGATAAAGCAAAAATGGCAGAGCCGTGTGTTGTGCAGTGTATTGTGTGCAGTGTACAGTGTAAGCAGTGTACAGTCAGTGTAAAGCAGAATGTATGTGTGTGCCGTGTGTATAGTATACAGCAAGTATAGAGCAGACTACAGTGTGTGCAGTGTACAAAGTACAGAAAGTACGAGACAGAAATGAAAAAGCGGAGAAGAAATGTACCTCCCAAGCCCGCCAGTAGCCTCCGAGTAGCTGGCCGCTGCCGCGCGAAGCCGAGCTCATATATCCATAAAGGGTGGCCAGAGCAGCGCCGCCCTAGTCATAATGCAGAATGTCCCGGACGTCCACCAGTGCGCTGAGAAGACAGAGAGGCACGGTGTTCGCCCGATCGGCGAAGATGGTAGTCCCAAACAGGAACATGAGGAAGCCGCGAGCATACCTCTCCACGTCCTCCGAGGTCATCTCTGCCTCCTCCTCCAACGCGGGCTGGACCCGAAACTGGACCTCAAACCAGGAATATCGAACGAAACCTGGGCGAGCTAGGGGTGGCGCCTCCCCCAGTAGATGGACCTGAGCGGCGGTCCACTCATCCATGTCTATGTCAAAAGGGATCGGATCCCCCCTACCCCGATGCCAGTGAGCATCGAGAAATCATGAGGGGTCATCGTCATATCCCCTGCAGCAGAGAAATGAAAAGAATCGGTGGTGTCCCACCACCTCTCCGCCAGAGCGGCAAGGAGAGGTCTGCATGTGGACAATCTGGAGAGCCCTCGACAGAAGGTGCCGAAGCCCGCCCGGTCCACGATGCGTCGGACTGCGTCGGGGAGCTCATCATACCACTCCCGTGCACCAGTATTCCCATACCCGCGGATGGTATGGGAACCCTCCTGTAAATAGAAAATAACAATTGCAAGACAACATTCAAAATGCAGTTTTCAAAAAGCAGATATAGCATGTATGCAAGTTTGTCAGGATCAGGCAAATACCGGGTGCCGGTGTGCTTACAGTGAAATAATACGTGTGATGTGTCAGCGTGTTTGGGTGTTTCAGAACAGATATAGCATGCATGCAGGTTTGACAGATTCAGACAAATACTGGGTGCCAGTGTGTATGCAGTGAAAAACAGTGAGTGCAGTGTGTTTGAGTGATTCAGGGCTAGTGCAGTGTGTGTGCATGTGTCAGTCTCAAACAGATATCAGTTGTATGTATGTTTACAGTCAACTACGGTCTACAGTATATCAGTTTTCAGCAGTTAAAGAATACAACTAACTATGACAGTTTTTGTATCCTACATTGCGGAAAGTAAAGCAGAAGACAGAGAGTCACCTCGGAAGTGCCGAATGAAAGGTGGGAGGTAGGCTCACGCAGCAGTAGCTCAGGCGCCACGTGCCTCTCGAAGCTCCGGAACTGACGCAGGCCGTCGGGGGGCAGAACATGGATCGCCGGCCGGTAGGTCGCCGAGTCGAACGGGCGCTCGCTCAGTGGTAAGAGCTCGACCCCGGGATCCATCTCGTGGTCCGGGGGAGTCCCGCCACGTGGAATGTCGTCCGCCATGTAGAGAATGGTGTGAAAATGGCCGGGAAAAGGAAAACCGGACCGGAATACGAAGAGTCAACCGGAAAGTCAACTCCTGAGAGGGTCGGAAATGACCGGGAAGGCCGGAATGTGAAAAGGCACAAGAATGAAAAGGAAAACGAGGGGAACAAATCCCGAAAAGGCGGGAACGCCAAACGAGGCACCGAAACAAGAATGTGATCGGTTGAAAATGTCCGAAACGCGAAGGAAATCGCGAATCCGACGACGAAACGGGCGTAGAATGCGAAGAAACGAGCGAAAAGGGAGAGAGAAACACTCTAGAGAGAGAGAGCAAGGAATTTCGGCGGTAGGGAAGTGAGGAAATAGGGCTTGAAACCCTATTTTATAACACCCAAGGTGAAAAGTCAAAACTGCCCCGCATCAGCAACTGTTTGCCGGTCGGCAATGTTTTATGCCGGCCGGCACTTTTTTTGTGCCGATGGACTTATTTTGATGCCGGCGGCCAGCCGGTGGCCTCCCCTCCTGGCCGGTGATGTTCCCACAGCCTTGTTTAGGCCATTTGAGTTGTTTTTGGTCTTCATGGCTCAAGAAAGTGCAAGAAAGTGCATTCCCGACGCTCAACCGGCCTCCGTTCTGACTTCGGACTGCATCTGCCGTGCGTAGCACTCCAACCCATGCAAGGTGTATCCTTTTTGTATCCTTTTAAATTCAAAAGTTGCCCCATGTGTATCGCATATCAATCGCACTGTTTTGTGCATTTCATATCAGTCGCACTGTTTTGTGCATTTCAAACCATCGCACTGTTTTGTGCATTTCAAACCATCGCACTGTTTTGTGCATTTCAAACCGTCGCACTGTTTTGTGCATTTCAAACCATCGCACTATTTTTGTGCATTTCAAATTGTCGCACTGTTTTGTGCACCTCAATTGCATCTTGCATGTATCCATTTGCGCTATCTTGTGCATCTCGCTTGTACTTGTTAGTACATTGCATTGTTTTGAACACAAATCGGCTTCGCGTAGCGTATAAGTCCAACTTTCAAACCGGCTTCGCGTAGCGTATAAGTCCAACTTTCAAACCGGCTTCGCGTAGCGTATAAGTCCAACTTTCAAACCGGCTTCACGTAGCGTATAAGTCCAACTTTCAAAACCGGCTTCGCGTAGCGTGTAAGTCCACTTGTATCTTTTTTTTTGCATCTTATGAGGCACGCTTGTCTCATTTGTTTCATTTTGCATTCCGTGTGGCATGTGTGTCACACTTACATTTTGCGCCCGGTCTGGCGAGACCTTAAACACGCTCGGTCTGGCGAGACCTTAAACACGCGTGGTCTGGCGAGACCTTAAACACGCATGGTCTGGCGAGACCTTAAGCACGCCCGGTCTGGCGAGACCTTAAACACGCTCGGTCTGGCGAGACCTTAAACACGCATGGTCTGGCGAGACCTTAAACACGTACGGTCTAGGAGACCTTAAATCCTTGGGAGGTGCGAAACCTCCGGTGCATTGATGTGCACGTTTTTTTTTTTTTTATTTGGCATATAAGTCCATTTGCATCAACTTACATTCCATACGGCATGCGTGCCTCATTCTTGCATTGTCATGCATATTGCTAACAATATTGTACCTGTTAAGTTTGTTTTCTTTTCAGGAACGGTATTGTATGTACGGTTCATTTGAGGCTGGAGCGACCAGACGAACCGGACAGGTATTTTGCGGTCTGGCGAGACCTTAAACACGCACGGTCCAGGAGGCCCTAAATCCTCTGAAGGTGCAATTCCTTTGGTGTTTGTCGTGCCCGAACGACTTTCGGTGGTTTGGTAAAGCCACCTGCCTATGTTTGCGATGAGTTCCTAGAAGACCAACTGGGACGGTGGAAACTAGAGTTCGAACGGCTTATGCCTAGAACGCAAAGGTTCGGGAGTTCCGAAACTAAAGTCTGGTTTAAATACCCAGGGGTTTACCCTCGGCTTGAAATCTGTATGGAAGCCCCATAGGTTGAGGCGGCATGTCTACGCCTCAGTTCTGGATACTGAACCAACCTAGTATATCACCCTGTTGGTAAGATAGGGAAAGTTGCAATCATAGCCATTGCATCATAGTGCATTGTCATGCATTTCCATTGTAGCTTGCATCCATTGCATTTTTCCCAGTAGGTCGCATCATACTGCATTGTCATGCATATTTGTAAATATCCATTTCCATTGCATATTTGTAGATATTGCATTGTAGTTTGCATGCATTCATTGCATCGCCTTCCGCCTATGGCTTGCGCCTTTCCAGGTTGAGCTTGGTTCGGTATGTGCCCTTACTTTTCATGTTAAAACACAGTTCTGCATGTGTATCGCGCCGATTCCACGCTGATATGTTGGTTGAGGGTTGCGGCACCTTTTCTGTGTTACACATGGCTTGTATGCGTACATGCCTTTCCTAGGCAAGATTTGGTTTGGCCCGCGTGCCATATTCATGTATTACATTGTAGTGTAATTTTTGCATCCGGCATTAGGATCGTAGTCCTTTCTCCAGTGGGTCGTTTCCCCACTTATGTCAATTCCACCCAATACTTGTTCTTGCGTCTGTCTACAATACTCATAGTTCAGTTGACCGTTCTATGGTAGACAGACATGTTATCTCCATCAATCTATTTGACATAGGTGTGGTTTCGAACCGCTCGTGATTGGATCACGATTTAATTGCTTTGCATATAGCTTGCATTGTTTCAATTACATTGCATCTTCATTTGCATTGTTTATACATTGTTTTGTATATATTGCATATCATTTTGCATCCATTCTTGCATTGTCATGCATGTTGCTAACAATATTGTACCTGTTAAGTTTGTTTTCTTTGCAGGCACGATATTGTATGTACGGTTCATTTGAAGCTGGTGCAACCAGACGAGCCGCACAGGCATTGTATCTCCCGAGTGAGACGTATTGAGAATTCCATAATTCTCTTACATCCTTTCTGCATTGTAGTGTAGTTTGGTGTATGCTAGCTTAAAACTGTCGCATGTATGCTTCGTTACAGCTTTCTTTGCATGATCATAGGTTATGCTCGGCTCTGTGCATTGTCTTGCATTTTGCCCCTGCCTTCGGGCGCATATCTTGATTGTCTTGCATGTTTGTCTAAGTCTTCGGCCTTGTCAAAAATGGGTCGTCTCTGGGCTTTGACATTCACTCCCGTCATTGTTATGACTTTCGAGTTCTGTCAAAGAGGGGCAACTGTAGACACCCCATTTTTGACCGTCCTCAAGACTTGGACGTCACCGTCTGAACACTCGGTGATCATCCATGTTTGTGTTCGTTTGGAGTTCCCGGAGGCCTCGACTCGCGTGCCTTGCCTCAGGATCTCCGAACTCGACCGTTTAGTGTCTGGTTTTGCACCAAACACTTGTGTTTTGCCTTGGAAGGGCAGGGTAGAGCTTGTGGACCATCCCCACCCACCACCGGCAGTGGTTAGAGGCCACCGGCTGGTGTTTTGATGCCACCGGCAATTTTTATTGCTGGCCGGCACTTTTTGTTACCGGTCAGCACTATTTTGTGCCGGTCGGCACTATTTTTGGCCAAGATGGCATTTTTGGCCAGCCGATTGCTTTCATCTGCTTTTGCAGATATTTTTAGACAGCTGTCTTGCTTTTGCATCCCTCCATACACGTGTATGGAGGGATCTCGCTCTTGTAAAGCTTGTCTTGTAAGCTTTACAAGACATATAGAGAGAGGCTTGTCTCTTGGCTTGAGAGGTTGGAGACTTGAGAGATTTTGAGAGCAAAAAACAGCCATTGTTGAGCTCTTGTTCTAGGGTTTGAGTTAGATACATTTTCTATCTCTCTTTCCCTCTCATTTGTGCACTAGGTGTTTTGTGTCTTACTATTGCACACAAACACCTAGTGTTTCACCTTCCTTTGGCTCTTGAGGTTCTAAGGGACTGGTTTTGAAGTTTTGGTGTTGGATCCAAGCTAAAGGAGGCCATTGGAGCACCATTTGTGAAGAGGTCTACAAGGGTGAGAACCTAGTCTCATTTTTCCCCATTTTTGCATTGATTTTCTACTTGTCTTAGAGCTGTTTTTGTGCTTATTGTATAACATAAAAAGTTCTTTTTTTAGGCCCTCTTTATTGTTTATTAAGAGTATTTTGTTGTTTGAGGGTAGTTGACCACCCTTAGGCCTTAAAAGGCCTCATTTTGAGCCATTTTGTGTTAGCTCCGGGATTTTGGTGTTGGGGTCTCTTCACCACTGAAATCTTGAGGGATTTCAGTGGTGAAGATGATGCCTTGAAGTCCCAAGAAGGAGAGGATCCCCTCTCCTTGTTGTCCTTGAAAAGGGCATATTTTGGCCTCTTGAGAGAGCATTATGCTTGAGTGTGTGTTGAGCATGTTTGGTCTGTTTTTCATGCTTATATATCCATAATATAACATGATTTTAAGTTGGTTTTGGTACTCCATGCATGCTTAGCATAGTTGCCTTGTAATGCCATGTTTATGCCTTAATGTGCCTTAGGTTGTTAGCCTTTGTGGGAGCATGTTTCAGGCTTAGTCTTGTGAAGATTATGTGCTTATTTTGCCATGTTTTAGGTCTGTCCATAAGTGTTTGGGTCGATTTTGGCATGCTTGATATAGCTCATTTGTATTTGGGCTTGTTAGCCTTGAGTATGTGCATGTGTAGCATGACATCTTTGCATCGAATTGGTGATTTGGGGTCCCTCCACATGTTATTTCAGTCCCATTTCCATGCTTGTTTGATTGCCTTGCATGCCTCTTTAATGCTTTGGAAGCTCGTGTAGCAATGCTCCATGTTTTGGTGTCTATGTATGCCTTTGTATTTGAGCCACTTAGATGCCATCTAAGGGGTCCTTTGGCCTTGTTTTGATATGCTAAAAATCTGTTTTAGTAGTTTAATACATGCCATGTTTGTTGTGATAAACATGCTTCAAAGCTTCATGACTTGCTTCAAGTGCTTGGACCATGCTTGCATGCACATGCTTGTCTTGTTTAATGTGATTTGGCATCATTTTATAACATGATTTTAGAGCTCGCGTTGCATGCCAATTGTTCATGATTGCCTCTTTCAAGTGTGCTTGAATGTTGTTTGCTTTGTGCCTAAGTGTTGGGCCTTAACATGTGTATGTGTGTATGTATGTTTAGCCTTCATTTTTGGGCGTTATGGCTACTGTTTTGGGCCTTATTAGAGCTGCCTAATCCATGTATAAGTCCATCTTTCCATTGGTTTGCATTGCCATATGTATGCTTGTATGCTTGCATAAGCTTGTTGCCATGCCATGTTGCATCCTTAGCTTGTATGCCTAGGTTGCATTGCATCTTGCATGCATGCCTTGTTCCTTGAATTAATGATAGGAATTGGGCCTTGTTTGGTTTGATTGGTTTGCATTGCATTTGAAATCGAAGTTGCATACTTGGTTCTTTGGGCCATCGTGCATGGAAATGCGTGATTGGTGGTCCGAGAATCGAGGCACATGCCCCTTTGAGTCATTATCATGATAAGGGACATGGTTGGTGCATATATGCCTTGAATTGTGCTGCCATGCTTTGCCTTGCCCTCTGTTGCTGTGAGTTGCAGGTTCTGCAGGAACATTCTGCCGACCGGCAGTGTAAGGTGCCGGCCGGCAACAATTTCTCTGCCGACAGCTTCATTTTGTGCCGATGGCTACACACCAGTGCCGGTGGTGATTCCACTCAGCCGGTGGCACTCCCCAGTGTCCAGGGATGCAGTCCTGAGGTTTTGACAGCCTCCAGAGGAGCAGAGGAAAGAAAACAGAGGTAGCTTGCGTATGGCGGCGCGTTTCCTGAGGCGTTTTTTCTGTTTTAATTAATTAATTTAATTTGTTAATTAAATTAATTAATTTGTAATTATTAATTAGCTTGTGCAGTTAATTAATCTGTAATATTTATTCGATCCCTCCGAGTGAGGGTAAAGACGTAATAAGTGTGCGTGAGTGTGTGTATGTCTTCCAACCTCACGTCTTTCTTCCCTTTTATTTACCTGCTTATGATGGTAGATTAGGGCACGTTTAAATTAGCATACCTTATGCTACGCATGCGTGCATTCATGCATTTATGCTACATGTATTAGGCTCGGTACATCACGCTAACTGCATTTGTACTTCAAATTCTAAACTGAATATGTGACAGTTGTGCATTTCTCACATGCCATGTTTAGGATAGCCGAGCCTATTCTAGCAACACTTTGTATGCGATGCATTAGGCACTTAACATGGACTTGGATCATGCATGTTTGCTAACGAGTTCTTTGTTTTGGCACGGAGTACGATGTAAGTATTTCCGCTTTAGCATACCGCATGAGTGTGAATGTTGCCATGTCAGCATGCTTAACATGTGGCTAGATGCTTATGTGTTATAAACTGCTTGGATGCCTGTGGGTGAAGGTTGGATTGTTTGAGTTGGAAGAACTCATTGAAATCCGTGTTTTAGCCTACTTGCGAGTAGCAAATCCAAAGCATTTTCCAAAACAAACGGATATGCAATGCTTGTTTCCAAATTAGGCAATCTAGTCTATACTTGTTTGCTGCGCGCATAACATAGTAATTCTAGGCTAATAAATGGAATAAGAACACATAAAGTTTTCAAATACGGATATCACGGTTAGTAGAGGCCGTTCTTCGGACCAGGCGAAAGGGGGTGCTCATAGCTGACCTTCCCCGATCGTACCAAAGCTCCCGAGCCGAGACAACTCCGGTGATGACGGACATGTGGCCTTCGGCACCGAGTCAGGGTTTCCTAAATTTCCCCATTTTAAAATATTTAGGTGGCGACTCTGTATCTGGCAAAGCAGTCCATGTTTGGCACTACTTTTTCAAAAATCTATTTCTCAAAACGATTTGCCAGATTTGGACTCTTTGGTTCAGATTAAGAACCGTGACACAAGTCGAGTCCGAACTGTAGTAACCCCAAATGAACAGAATGGGACTCATCCTCCCAGGGCGTTCGGGGACATCTACAAATACTTGTTAACTGTTGCATCTCATATGCCATGTTTAGAATAGCCGAGCCTGCTATAGTTGCATTTTGCATGTGTTGCATTAGGCATTTTTGTATACTTAGGATTCTTTCATGGATTTCTAATGAGTTTCTGTTTTGGCTTAGAGTACTCGGTGAGTTTTTATGCTTTAGCATCCTTGCATGCGTGTGAGTGACTGCCATGAATAGCATGCTTACCATGAGGCTATTTGCTTATGTGATATAACTGCCTGAATGACTGTGGGTGAAGGTTGGGTTATTTGGATTGAAACAATTCATCAAATGTTTGTTTTAAGCCCACTAGATAGTGGCAAAACCATTGTTTTCTAAGCCCACCCGAGGGTGGCAAATCCACGTCTTAGCCTACCTGCGGGTAGCACCATCAAACCATTTTCAAACAAACAAACACGAAATGTTTTGTTCCAATTCAGGCGACTCAGTCTATACTTGTATGTTGTGTGCATCACATAGTAACCTAGGCTAATAACCGGAATAAGGACACACAAAGTTTTCAAAAATTGATATCATGGTTAGTAGAGGCCGGTCTCTGACCGGGCGAGCAGGGGTGCTCACGAAGTGACCTTCCCCAATCGTACCCAAGTTCCCGAGCCGAGGCAACTTTGGTGATGACGGACACGTGGCCTTAGGCAAACGAGTCAGGGTTTCCTAAATTTCCCATTAAAAAACATTTAGGTGGCGACTCTGTATCTGGCAAAGCAGTCCATGTTTAGCACTTCTTTCAAAAATCTGTTTTTTCTCAAAACGATTTGCCGGATTTGGACTCTTTGGTTCAGACTTAGAACCGTGACAAATTTGAGAGTCCTGAGCTGTAGTGACCCCAAAATGAACAGAACGGGAGCTCGTTCCTCCCGGGGCGTTCGGGGACGTCTACAGTTTCTGGCGACTCTGCTGGGGATTTAGAGAACTTGACTCGAACTCATGATATCTGTTTTTGACTACACTTATGTGTTTCTTTGCATTGCATTTGCATTGGTGCACCTAGGACACCGTGTTTGCCATCTGCTATTCCTGAACGGTTTGCCGGAGGCTTGTCTTGTCAAGGCATGACCATAAGGCTGACCGGTTGTGGGCTCTGCCAGTATGGGAACACAAACCCCGGTTTTACCGGGGCACCCTTTTTGACCATTCGACCTAGTACATATTCGGATCCATAGTGACCAATCCAAACTAGGACAGGTTGCTTACCCGTTTATAGGTTGTTTGAAACCACTGCATGCGTAATGAAACCCTAGCTCCTGACAAAATAGGACAGGGAAACCCTACCCCAACATAGGGGTGTTTTGGCTCTCACTTATCTGCTATGTGCTTTAGAGTGCGTCTCTACAGGAATGCATGTATCAGTTTGCAAGTCTGGGCATCAGGCCTGCGGGCATTACTATCAGTATTCGGGAGTCAGCTTTACCTGTGGGTATCAGACTCAGATTTTGAGGTCGAATTTTGGGGCAGAATTCAGTAGAGGGCACACTCATTCAACTATGCTCGTATCTGTTCAGATGGAATCAGGCTAAGATGCTGTCTGTTTTCTCTTTTGCAAGGTAGTCTGGGAACCATAGCTTTAGAAGGCTCCGATATCCCCCGAGGTTCATCGAACTTGTGCTGATAGACTTTGTCAGGTTAGAGATTCAGTTCAAGGGTAATCAGTGTTCTTTCGCTGAGGCAAGGTAAAGAAAAGCCGGTCAGGGCTCATCTGTTCATCTAATCTGTCAGTCGCCAGTCACATCACCTTTGTTCAGACTCAGCAGACCGTGATGGCACAAGGTTCGGAAGAATTTGCGACTGTGACAGCAGCGCTAAATCAGGGAACTGCCATGCAGGCTGAGACCAGTATTGAAATGCAGTGCCCATCTGGGACGTCTGCCTCACATCCAGCTTTGGGACCCCAGCCGAACTTTGACCCAATTCCGCCAGTTGAAGATTTGCAGTGTCTGAATCCTCGAGAAGGGTTGGCTCAAGCTCAGGTGCTCAGACCCCTAGTGCAGCCTAATGAGAGAACTCAACCCTTTCATGTTGATGAGTTCAATCTGATTGCAGTGAAAATTGCAAACCTTGAGAAGCAGTTCAAAAAGGCACAGGGCCTTAATTCCATTCCCGACAATGAGGATGGGTACACCGAGTCTGCCGTACGGCTCCCAGACAAATTCAAAATGCCATATATCGACCGTTTCGACGGGTCTGGAGATCCAATGGTACATATCCGACTTTTCTTAGATGTCCTAAAGCCGATGGGTCTGACTAAGCCACAGAAACTCTCTCTGTATGGAAGAACCCTGTCGGGTGTAGCAGCCACTTGGTATGCCAAATTGGAGGATACAGTGAAACAAAACTGGGAAGACCTGGCTGAGGCCTTTGTCAATCAATATTCCTACAATACCCAAGTTGAAATGACCATCCAAGAGCTTGAAGCAACTCGCCAGAACCCAGCAGAGCATTTTGTGGAATTCGTTGCAAGGTGGAGAGCAAAGGCAGCACAAATGACAGATCGTCGCCTTTCTGAGAGGGATCAAGTGCAGATGATGGTCCGAAACCTCGAGCATGATATGTTGCAAAAGTTGATAGTCGCTCCACTATTCACTTTCAAAAGTTTTGCATGAACTGGGGGTTCAAGTCGAGAATGCGTTCAACAGCGGGATCATTCCCAGGACAAGGGAACTGACAAGGAGGGTGATTTCAGGGAGTGCCAATGCTGGTAGTAGCGCTATTCCCAAACCCGCCGAAATCAATACAGTTGCCACAGCCGACCCTTTTGCCAAACCAAGCCTACAAACAGCTGGCCCAGCCCGAGCTCAGGGTAGAACTTTCACCCCCCTCTATATGAGCCTGACTAGCGCACTAAAAGTCTTGATGGAAAAAGGGCATCTCAAACCCCTCGATCCTCAACCTCTTCCCGACCCACTCCCAGCCAGACATAACCCCGCCAAGTACTGTGTGTACCATCAACAGCGCGGTCATGGCACCGACCGTTGCTACCGCCTTCGTCATGAGATCCAAAATCTCATCGACAACCGGACGATAGCTCCACCTTCAGACCCCAATGACCAAACATCTCCTGCCTACCTCAATCACATCCACATACTGCCATCCACCTTTGACCCCAGCATATACATCACCCCGGCCCATCTACCCAAGCCTGAGGTGTTTATCCCAGAAAGCATAGACTTATGCATGATGGGTGCACCTGAACCTCAACCATCTCAAACCCGTGAACCCACTACTTCTGAGTTGATGGGAATGATTAAAGATCTTCAAAAAACCGTGACGGATCTGGCCTCCGGGACATTGGCTCCATCATCGACCACACCACATACCGGGAACTTCATGTCAAAAAGCTCCCCAATCTTGAGACGGGCTGCATTTGAAGAAGACCGATCCCTTGACCAAGTGGAGGCGAGTGATGAAAACAAGATAGGGGCGAACATGGATCCCAATGAACATCTTCTGTTGGCTGTTGAGGCTTTGAAAGCCGAGGGATTGAACAAAGAGCAAGTCCTTGCAGTTGTTGCAAAAGCTGTGGATGACACTTTCGCTGTTCAAGTTGGGGGCGGTCTGAATCAAAGGGAACATCGGGAGAAGGACTGTCATACCAGAGACGATCCTGCTATCTCTAATCTTCCACTCAGAAGAGATCGGCAAACTAGGCCAGCACCTGCCAATCCCTTTGCTGGTGCGCCCAGTAAAAATCCACAAACCTCAAAATACCCACCTCGAGGCCAGAGGGTGTTCGCACCACTATACATGTCTCTATCAGCGGCCTTTAGGATCTTGATTAGAGAGGGGGATTTGAAGCCCCTGGAGCCGCAGCCATTACCAAAGAACCTCCCTCTCTCGCACAACCCAGCCGACTACTGTGCCTTCCATCAGCGAGCTGGCCATGACATTGACATGTGCTTTCGTCTCCGCCACGAAATACAAGATCTGATCGACAATGGGGTCATCCCCGCACCAAGTCCTGCAAAGTCTATCGGCACTTGTTCAGTGAACTTGGGGGATAATGTGATTGGAGGGATGAACCACCTGCGGGCAGCGCTCAGTTTACTCCAGATATGGTGGATGGCATGCACTGTTTTGAGCATTTGCGAATGCTAGCTTTTGTGCTTTCTGACCTGGGTATTGGGTCAGTCTTGTTATTTTGTACAGAGTCAGTCTTTTCTTACTGAGTCAGTAGGGTCTGTCTTGTTGTATCGAGTCAGTCCTGTTGTACAGAAGTCGGATGATTCCGGGGGTGTTACCTCGGATATCATTATTTTGTTTTGCGTCTGTCTTTTCGCTTCCTTGTGAGTCTGTTTCTGCCTTGGAGCCAGTTGTACCAACAGATTTGAATGAAACAGCAGTGGTTTTTCATGCTTTTGTGCTTACTTCTGTCTTGTGTCAGTTGTACCAGAAAGTCGAATGGAACGACAGTGCATTTCACCTGCTTCTCTGTGCTTTTAAGTCATTGCGTTGACCTAAGTTTTTCGAAGCTGTTTTTGAACATTGTGATGAAAACGAAGATGAAGGAATTTCTCGGGTTTTTGCAAAAATTTGATCATTTGAGAGAAAGAGAGGCATGCTAAGCCTTTAATGATTGAGATCATGCTTGTTAATGTGAGTACTGAGAAGGATCCTGGCTTGATCCAGATTGGTCTCACACTGTCTTCAGCATGAGCGACTAGTCGCTCTCTTAAAAGATTTAAAAAAAAAAAAATGTTTTGCGCGATCCTGCGAAGACCTGTGTGGAATCGCTCTTGAGATTGTGTAGCCTAGGATCGCTCTCAGCCTCGAGACTCGACCCCTCATTTTCAAACCTTGAACTTGGATTCAGAAGGTTCAATGATCAACCACAATGTGAGGCCTGTGTGGCCTGATTTGAAGCAGCTCATGAATTAGGGGCAGGGAAGTCAGATCAAGGAGATCAGATGTCACCAAAAGAAGCTTGCAAAGCTAGATCAGAAGCACCCCTTGAACTAGGGGCAAAAGATGCCAGATTGTGCTCGAAGAGCTGAAGATGGATCATTCTGCAAATCAACAAAGATCGGCAAGAATGCCAAACCCCAGAAGAGAAGAAAGAAGAAAGTATTCCTGAAGAACAACTGAGTTGCTATCCACAACACTAGGGGCAAATTCAGCCCCCATGGGATGGACTCCTGCATTGTCAGCGAACAGCAATCACTCTCCTGGATTCAGACGGATTTGAGGTCTCAAAACCATTTGGCATGGACAAAGCTATACTTTTACCCTTGAGAGGCTCGCTGGGCCGAAAACCCGGAAGGGCGACCCAGGCAAAAGTTAGAGCAAGAGAAAAATACAAAAAAAAAGAAGCAATACAAAAAATGCAAAAGAAAACAAAAAAAGAGAACAAAAAAAGAAAGATGCAAAAAAAAAAAAAAAGAATAAAAAAAAATCAAAAAAAGGAAAAAGAAATGAAAAGAATTGAAAAGAAAAGAAGAACAAAGCTCGCAAGGTCGAAAACCCGCAACGGGCGCCTTGGCAAAAGTTAGAGCCTAAAAAGGAGAGGTTAATACCCGAGTGTACCTTAACCCCGAACTACGTGAGGCTTGATTCCCATCTTTGGGATACGTAGGCAACTTCATTTTGAAGACCAGCCATAGACACTTCCAATTCGATTGTGTCCATGCGATGGTTCTGGTCATCTTTGTCTTCTCTGTATCTGAGGATTTGGTTGTGTTCGTCACTCTGAGGACTGCCTACAATGCGCTGCGGTGCCATCCAGACAAGGGGCAACTTTCCGTTGCCATTCAATGCGCTGCAGTGCCGTTCAAACAAGGGGCAACTTTCCGTTGCCATGCAGTGTCCTTCAGGAAAGGGGCAATTTTCCTTCGGATCTAAGGTTGTGCATCTCAAGGATAGGTTCCGTGCTCGTTCAGCAGTGGTCGTTTGCGAAATAGTTTTTGAGAATTTTTACCGAGGTTGACTAATCTTCTCGAAAAGTATTCCATTTTCAAAACTGGACCATTTCTTGGACCCAAAAGAGGAAAATTTTCAGTGCTCATGGCCTGACTTGCATGATTTTAAATCAGAAAATTGAACAAGCATGTTGATCTAACTCTCATTTTGGCCAAAATTTTTTAGGAGAAAACTAAAACAAAAATGGTCAAAATGATGAACTAGGGGCACAATTGAGTCAGGTATTCTGTCTTTTCCCCTTTGTCAAAATACTTGCCAGAGAGGGCACTCTACTTGTCGGAAAGGGCACCGTATTCGCCAGAAAAGGGCACAACAAAGGGCAGAAAGCTCTCACATCCTCCAAACAACGAGGTATCAAGCCAAGTGCGAAGCACGAACTAGAATGGGGCAAGATATTCCACTCCATCATCTGGACAGATCTTATCACGTCCAAACTCCCCAGCAAAGCATCATCAACTGATGTTAACTGCAGATTTGCTACACACCCAGTTATAGCGCAACCTTGCCGTGGGAAGAATTCACTAGCTGTGAGCGGAACAAAGAGAATCTAGTAGAATGCTAGGGGCACGAGCCCACAATTTGCTGTTTATCCATCGACCACCCAGGGGAGGGATGAAAAATGAGAGATTAAATAATAGAGAGATGTGCGTTGAGAGAAAAAGTGAGAAAATGGCTTTTTCAGAAAAACAGAGCCTGAGGGCCGAGCGATGTGAGAATCACAAATGAGAAAGGGTGGGAAACAATACTTGGGGAAACAGGCTCCATGTGCACATTTGAGTCTTGTGTTTTATTTTGTCTGTCTCGATTCTTGTTTTGAGTCGCTTCGAGTGTTACTCAATGTGTTTAGGTCATTTTACCTTGTTTTTCCTTTGTTGAGTTGTGTTTAGGTCGTTCTACCTTTGTTTTCCATTGTTGAGTCGTTTTGGCTGTGGTCAGTTGTAGGCTCAGTACCCGGTTGAGAACCCATTTCTCATTTCAATTTCAAAAATCGTTTTGTGCTCAGAGTGCCATGTCGTTCTCCACATTTGTGCAAAAAAGGATCAGTTCTTTCATAAAGCCGCAGGGTTCAACCCAGGTCATGTTAGAATAGTAAAACCAGGACCTATCTGAAGCTACATGGGTTCCGGACTGTAAAGCAAAAGAAAAGAGGGAAAATGGAAGCATCTGAGTGTGTTTTACCTTCAGCAAATTTTGTGATTGTATTCAGGATGTATCTTTTCAAAGCCTTGTCAATGCTCCGAAGTATGAGTGTGCCTCTACCTCAAGTGTAAGCCTGCTTCAAGTCAGAATGACGGTCCAAGCAACACCCGAGGGTTTTACATATAGATGTTATCTCTCGCCAATTTGAACAGGGTGTGCCCTTTTGAGCTGAGTATGTTGTGAAGTCCTCTAAGAGGTAAATCAGAGGCACCAGAGTACATATTTGATGCTCCTCCATTGCATAGAATGTGAACTTTCTTATGCACTATTGTTGCATGCGTGCCGCGCATCGTTATGGTTCATGCATAGAATTTGCTTGCTTTCAATATTGCATAGAATGTGCTTCCATACTTGCATCGAAGATGCATTCAATCGCACTGTTTTGTGCAGTTTATCATTCGCGCTATGTTGCGCACCTCAATCGCACTGTTTTGTGCAGCTTATCATTCGCGCTATGTTGCGTACCTCAATCGCACTGTTTTGTGCAGTTTCTCATTCGCGCTATGTTGCGCACCTCCATCGCACTGTTTTGTGTAAATTATCATTCGCGCTATGTTGCGCACCTCAATCGCACTGTTTTGTGCAGTTTCTCATTCGCGCTATGTTGCGCACCTCCATCGCACTGTTTTGTGTAAATTATCATTCGTGCTATGTTGCGCACCTCAATCGCACTATTTTGTGCAGTTTCTCATTCGCGCTATGTTGCGCACCTCCATCGCACTGTTTTGTGTAAATTATCATTCGCGCTATGTTGCGCACCTCAATCGCACTGTTTTGTGCAGTTTCTCATTCGCGCTATGTTGCGCACCTCCATCGCACTGTTTTGTGCAGTCTATCATTCACGCTATTTTGCGTACCCTCATCGCACAGTCTTGTGCATTTCAAATCAATCGCGCTGTTTAGCGTATCGCACTGTCTAGTGCATTTCAAATCAATCGCGCTGTTTAGCGTATCGCACTGTCTAGTGCATTTCAAATCAATCGCGCTATTTAGCGTATCGCACTGTCTAGTGCATTTCAAAATCACTCGCGCCGTTTTGGGTATCGCACTGTTTTGTGCAGTTTACATTTCGCGCTATTTTACGCACCTCAATCGCACTTTCTTGTGCATTTCGAATCACTCGCACTGTCTTGTGCATTTCAAATCACTCGCGCTTTCTTGCGCATTGCACTGTTTTGTGCGCCTTACTTGTATTTTGCACGCATTCCATCGCGCTATCTTGCGCATCTCACCTGTACTTGTTAGTGCATTGTATCGCGCTATCTCGCGCACCTTATCTGTTTAGCACTGTTTTGTGCATTCACTCTGTATCGCACTGTCTTGTGCACTCCCCCGGTCTAGGAGACCTTAAATCCTCTAAAGGTGCAATTCCTTTGGTGTTTGTCGTGCCCGAACGACTTTCGGTGGTCTGGTATAGCCACCTGCCTGTGTTTGCGGTGAGTTCCTAGGAGACCAACTGAGACGGTGGAAACTAGAGTTCGAATGGCTTATGCCTAGAACGCAAAGGTTTGGGATTTCCGAGACTAAAGTCTGGTTTAAATACCCAGGGGTATATCCTCGGCTTCAAATCTGTATGGCAGCCCCATAGATTGAGATAGCATCTGTATGCACCTCAATTCTAGATACTGATCCAACCTAGTCTGTCACCCTGTTGGAGAATAGGGAAAGCTGCGACCATAGTCAGGGAGAAAAGTAGTACCTGCAGTTCAACCAAGAAGAAGCGGGAGATCCCCAGCACCATCAGGCATGACATTGTATGTACGGTTCATTTGAGGCTGGTGTGACCAGACGAATCGCGCAGGTATCGTATCTTCTCCCTGTGAGACGCGACGAGAATTGAGCAATTCTCCTCATTCTTCAATGCATGAAATATAGTTGTTGCTTTGCATTCTTGCTTAAAAACTGTTACATGGTATGCTTCATTACAGCTTTCTTTGCATAATCATAAGTTATGTTCGGCTGCTCGCATTGTCGGTTGCATTTTGCCCCTGCCTGCGGGCATGCCTGCGGGCACATTTCTTCGCTATTTTGTATGTTAGTCTAAGTCTTCGGCCTTGTCAAAAATGGGTCGTCTCTGGGCTTTGACATTCACTCCCGTCACTTGTGACTTCCGAGTTCTGTCAAAGAGGGGCAACTGTAGACACCCCATTTTTGACCGACCTTAAGACTCAGACATCACCGATTGAGCGCTCGGTGACGTTGCATATCGTGCTCGTTCAGAAGTCTTAGAGTCGCGGCCGTGAGCCCTGCCTCCGGACTTCCGAACCCTCTTCTTTGCCTTGCCTCGGTTTGCGAACCAGACTCGGTTTTCTCTGTTTCTTTTCCTGAGGGGAGGGAGAGGTCCCGTAGACCATCTCTCAGTGGCCGTGGGCTACATTCGGTGGCCGTAGGCCATTTTGCCCATTTCGGAGCCCAGTTTCCGGTTTTTCGGGACCGTTGGCCGTGTGCCTCGGTTCGGGACCGCTTAACCATCTCCATTTGCTCTAAATTTTGGCATACATCTTATTTTCTCCCTTTCAAGGGACACTGGGGTCTGAGAAACCCACTTCGTGGCCGAACGCCACTTTCGGTGCTTGGCAGCCCATTTTCGGGAACCCGAACTGCGTGTTTTGGCCCCAGAGCATTCGTTTTGCATCGGTTTTCGTTCATTTTTGGCAGGTGCCTCTGTTTCATCACCAGGAAGGTCATTGGAGGGTGAGAGGCCAGCAATTATCTTGGCAACCAATTATATTCCATTTTCGCCCTCCGACATCCGTTTTTCTCACTTCCGAGCCAATGTTGAACACCTTGGAGCCATTTTCTTCAACCCCAAACCACATATTTGTGATGTACACACATGGGAGGACCCTAAAAGTTTATGGCCGGCCATTAATTCCATTTGAACCTTTTGAACCCCTCCTCAAAATGGCTTGTTCTCTCTCCTGTTTTAGAGTTTCCAAATTCGAACCACAGGGTTGTGAAGAGGAGACCTGGGAGGCCACCTTTTTGTGGTGGCCGGCCACTAAAGCAGGTTGACCTTTTTGACCCCTAGCCGGCCGGCTAGGGGAGGTGGCCGGCCGGCCACCTGCAAGTCCAAAAGGTGGCCGGCCATGTTCCTTGCATTGCACACTTTACAGCTGTATAGCTGTATGCCCCAGAAAATATCTCAATCCGGGGGATATTTCTTGGGGGCAAACCTTGGTCCTTTTCCCCCACCCTTTCCTTCCATGCTCCCCCTCCTTTTGGTCCTTATAACCAGCTGCAAACATTGGTATTGAGGGTTAGAAGAAATCACCTTCAAGGTTGCATACAAAATCCTCCTCCATCTCTCTCATTTCCTTGAAAAACTCCAAGTCCAACACCACCATTTCTTCTACACCACCAACCCCCACCCTTCCATCCTCCATTCCAGAAGTTTGAAGGTGTTCTCCAAGGCCTAAGGGTGCTGCAAACTCAAGCCAAGAAGCATCAAAGACTTGTCTTCAAAGGTAAGTCCTATTTCCCCTCTTTTGAGCTTAATTTTGCAACATTTCTTAGCCATACATGCTTATTGTTTTGAGCTCCGGCCCCAACTGAAAGTGGCATTCTTTTGAGCTCTTTTTCACTTTTTCTTAAGGGCTCAACCCTGTTTGAGCCCCCCATATTGCACTTGCTTCAATATCCCTCCTTGGTCCCCTTTTCTTGCAAGCTTTGGCAGCCTATTATGCTTCGGTTTTTGGTCATTTTACAGAACTAAAAATAGTCTTATTTTGGCCCATTCTTCATATTATATTTAGGGTCTTTGGCTGTTTGATGAATATTTTGTATACTTTGTGTTATAGCCACTTTTGAGCCTCATTTTGCATTGCATTTCTAGCATGTTTGTATACTGTTTTGGGGTTTTTACAGTTCTGTAAATATGCATATTTTTTGTCCCTCTTCAATGTTGTAGAAGGGAATTTTTCATTTTGGGCTTTGCATATATCACTTGCCTCTTTGGCCACCTTTTGGCCCTTTTTCTTGCATAAGAGCTTAGCCATATCTATGTTTGTTTTTAGGGTTTTTACAGTTCTGTAAAGTGGCTTATTTTTGGCCCCTCTTCAATGTTGTTGAAGGGCCCTAACCTATTTGGAGTTAGCAGCTGTGAGTTGCTTCATAATCTCATGTTTAGGGCCATTTTTGCATGCCATTGTTGCCCTATCTTTGTTTGCTGTTTGGCCATGCCATAAACTGAAAAAATATTTATTTTGAGGCTGCCTTTCTTCTGTCTTGTCATCCCATGTTCCAATTATGCATGCTTTGTATAGCTGTAGTTCATTCTATGCGCCTAATTTGCATTTCGGGAGAGATTCCATGCATCGGGTGTGTTTTCGCCTCATTTTGGGGCTGTTTTCCCCCATATTTCAGTGCTGAAATTCCATTGGCATGTTTGCATATCATTTTCCATGCTATTGCATTGCGCATGCCATTGCCTCGGTTTGCGTGCCCGTGTGCACGCATTTCGAGGCACTTCATTTTCATTCATCGGCCTCTTATGTGAGTGTGGCTGAGGCTCTCTCATGTTAGTATAAGTCCATGTTGCATTCTATATATCATTTTCCATGCTATTGCATTGGGTATGCCATTGCCTCGGTTTGCGTGCCCGTGTGCACGCATTTCGAGGCACTTCATTTTCATTCATCGGCCTCTTATGTGAGTGTGGCTGAGGCTCTCTCATGTTAGTATAAGTCCATGTTGCATTCTATATGCCATTTCCATGCCATTGCATTGCGTATGCCATTGCCTCGGTTTGCGTGCCCGTGTGCACGCATTTCGAGGCACTTCATTTTCATTCACCGGCCTCTTATGTGAGTGTGGCTGAGGCTCTCTCATGTTAGTATAAGTCCATGTTGCATTGCGTATGCCATCGCCTCAGTTTGCGTGCTCGTGTGCACGCATTTCGAGGCATCTCATTTTCACTGCATAGTGCATACTAAGTTGTATCTTAGATCGCATTCATGCATTTCCTCGGTTTGCGTGCTCGTGTGCACGCATTTCGAGGCATCTCATTTTCATAGCATTGTGTATGTTAGGATTGTATCTTAGTTGCATTTCATGCATATCATGCATATTGCATCGTGTTCGGGATAGGAGTTAGCCCGGGCACGGAAAACGAGGTACGTTTGGTACTCCGAGTGACGGAACGTGTCTCAATTCCCAGTCACCGACACTCCAGATCACCCATGATGGAGTTAGGTTCTTGTTGTGTTTACATGTGCATTCATTCTATATTAAGTTGCACATTTCGACTCCTCTGCCATCATGCATCGATATGCGTGATTGGTGGCACGAGGATCGAGGCATGCATATATTCGTGAAAATACATTGCTATGCCCCTTTCCTGCTCTCTGTTGCAGCAAAATGAAGAATCAGCAACTTTTCGGAGCTTGGCACGCTTTCTAAGAATAACTGCTAAACAGAGGCTAATTGGGGCATCCCGGTGGATTTCCGCGCAAGGCAGCCTAAATTTGCATCATTCATCAGAAGCAAGGCAGTCCCCTGGCTTGCATGCCAATTTTACAGTTTTCTTAGTTAATTTGTTAATTAATTAGGAATTTGTACATTTATTTGGACTGTAATATTTGGACTGTAATATTCTTTCATTTGGGACTGTATATTTATTTGGACCCTCTGTGCGAGGGCAAAACTGTAATAAGTGTGGGTAAGTGTGATGTATGTCTTCCAACCCCACGTCTTTCTTCCCTTTTATTTACCTGCTTATGATGGTTAGATTAGGGCATATTTCAATTAGCATACAGTATGACAACATGTTTGCATCATTCATCTGTTTTGCATGCACCGGGCTCGGCGCATCATACTAACTGCATTGTATTTCAATTTCAAAGTTGAATACTTGTTAACTGTTGCATCTCATATGCCATGTTTAGAATAGCCGAGCCTGCTATAGTTGCATTTTGCATGTGTTGCATTAGGCATTTTTGTATACTTAGGATTCATGCATGGATTTCTAATGAGTTTCTGTTTTGGCTTAGAGTACTCGGTGAGTTTTTATGCTTTAGCATCCTTGCATGCGTGTGAGTGACTGCCATGAATAGCATGCTTACCATGAGGCTATTTGCTTATGTGATATAACTGCCTGAATGCCTGTGGGTGAAGGTTAGGTTATTTGGATTGAAACAATTCATCAAATGTTTGTTTTAAGCCCACTAGATAGTGGCAAAACCATTGTTTTCTAAGCCCACCCGAGGGTGGCAAATCCACGTCTTAGCCTACCTGCGGGTAGAACCATCAAACCATTTTCAAACAAACAAACACGAAATGTTTTGTTCCAATTCAGGCGACTCAGTCTATACTTGTATGCTGTGTGCATCACATAGTAACCTAGGCTAATAACCGGAATAAGGACACACAAAGTTTTCAAAAATTGATATCATGGTTAGTAGAGGCCGGTCTCTGACCGGGCGAGCGGGGGTGCTCACGAAGTGACCTTCCCCAATCGTACCCAAGTTCCCGAGCCGAGGCAACTTTGGTGATGACGGACACGTGGCCTTAGGCAAACGAGTCAGGGTTTCCTAAATTTCCCATTAAAAAACATTTAGGTGGCGACTCTGTATCTGGCAAAGCAGTCCATGTTTGGCACTTCTTTCAAAAATCTGTTTTTTCTCAAAACGATTTGCCGGATTTGGACTCTTTGGTTCAGACTTAGAACCGTGACAAATTTGAGAGTCCTGAGCTGTAGTGACCCCAAAATGAACAGAACGGGAGCTCGTTCCTCCCGGGGCGTTCGGGGACGTCTACACATAGCCTTAGTTAAATAAGAGAATGCCAGGATTACACTTGCCGACTTCCAATACTGTTATACCATGAGTCGTCTTAGAAAAGACACGGACTATGTCTATTACCTTAAGCCGAGATCCATCGAATATAAAATTGTAGCCGACCTCCCAGACTCCAACAAGGGAGCTGGAGATGATTACTTCATTGTCTCGGGCAATTGGGAGTTTCAGCTAAACGACAACCTCCGTCTTTATCCCTTAAGCCGCACTGTTTTGGGGGAAGGAGCTGGTAAGGGCCACCATTCATAAGTTTCTTTTTTATCCTCTTGCATAAAGTTTTCAATATTTTTGTTCTGATTTCTGTGCTGTTTTTATTTTTGCAGTTCTTCCTCAGCCACCGAAGAATTTTCGCCAATCCTTTTATCCTAGCAAGGATTTGAAAAAACTTCTGAACTTGCCACTTCACAAACGAAAGGCGCCTCTGCTCCTCAACTTTATCCCAACTTATAAGTCAGCCTTGCCTGACGTCCCTAAGAGGAAGAAGAAAAGAGTCTCTCCACCTTCTGCCACAACTCTACAGACCGCATCCACATCTCAGACAGATCAGGGGTCAACCATTGATCCAGCCGAGCAACCGTCAACTTCAGCTCCATACTTGGTTCCAATATCACAGCGCCGCCGCCGACGCCGAATAGTTTCTACTGCCGAGATGGGTCGCCCAAAACCAGTTGCAAAAGATCTTCTGGCCAGCATTCCATCATCTATTGACGATCAACCAGCACAAACCCAACCTCCACCGAAGCCGAAAAGAATAAAGAAGGCTCAACCAAAGGCTAAGGTAGCTCAGGTTGAATCTGAAGACACCTTGTCTATCTGAAAGTTGGTTGAGAGTGATAAATCTCAGGCTTCAGCTGGGAAGAGGCGCTCTGAAGCCCAACCATCCGAATCGCCAAAATCAAAGAAGCCGAGGTCATCTTCCGCAACGACCTCGGGGTCTAAGAAGCCTGCTGCCCCCTGGACCCCTGAAATAACCTTGGAAGATAAGCCGGTTATGGCCAATGATAGCGCCGAGGATATCAATGTCGGCGTTGTGCTTAGTACTGCTCTGCTTCTGCCAGGGGATCTGGAGCGGAACGCCGGCTTCAGTGAGTTTGAGAACTATGCCTTGATGCTTCAGCGTTCTGTCCAAGTATGTGTCTTTTATCTGGCACTTTTTCTTTTTCATACTTAGAAAATTTTCTAATAACTTTCGCTCTGTTCATTTTCAGGCTATTCAGCATGCTCATTCCTTTTCAATTCAGTCTTTTGAAAACCGGGAGAAGTTGATCGAGATGAAGAAGGAGTTCTCTTCTCTTCAAAAGTCCAACAAAGGTCTTCAATCAAAGATGAAAAAATTGGAGGACCAAGCCGAGGTTGCAATTAAAGCTCAGACCAATGCCGAAGAGAAGGTTGAGGCTGTTGAGGCTATTAGGAAAGTGGCTGAGTCTCAGAAGAGAGAAGCCGAGGAAAAAATGGTCCAAACCGAAAAGGAGCTTTAGGAGGCATTGGCCACCAAAGAAGCCGAGATATAATACGCCGACGAGAAGGCGTATGCCCAAGGCATGGTTGACGTCACAGGTGCCTACGAACAACAGGTGAAGGAGGCATGCAACAAGGGTTTCACCCTTGGTTGGATGTCCCTTCTAAAGAAACTCAATGTCCCAGAGGACTCACCACTGAGGAAAGCTGATGCCATTCCTCTTCCATTCCCTCCAGCTCAACCTCTAAGTCATGATGTCGGTGAATCTGAGTCTGAGGATGGTGATGAGGAAGAGGATGAGGCTTTGGCAAGGAAATCCAAAGATGCTGATGGGGCCAAGTCCCCTCTTCAGAATGAGTAAGTCCTAGACTTGACTCA
Organism: Camellia sinensis; assembly: GCF_055761805.1. Classification (NCBI taxonomy): domain Eukaryota; kingdom Viridiplantae; phylum Streptophyta; class Magnoliopsida; order Ericales; family Theaceae; genus Camellia; species Camellia sinensis. The sequence continues at coordinate 12,256,228 of NC_138961.1, forward strand.
GGATGAAGAAGGCGATGAGGTTAACAAAGACGCTACTTATGTGAAGGGATCAGCCGATGCCACCCTTGCTGATAAGAACCTTGATGACACTCTTGCAAAAATTGACGCCGAGGTCGTGGCGGATAAGGCTGCTGAGATGTCTTCTCAACAATCATCTGATCTTCAAATTCAACCAATTGGTGGAGAGGAGTCTTGGCTTCATGTTTTTCTTTTGCTTATTTGTATTTTGTTTCTTCTTTATCTTTTGGAACAATGTAAGCTTTTTATATGGCCGATGTGCCCTTTTCTCAGTGAATGCTAATACAACTTTTCTTTTCTAAGTGCTTGCACTCTTGTCTTCTCTTTATTGCCTCTGTATGATTCTGTACTTAGAATATTCTGCATGTCTTTCACATACTTTTTCTTCTTTGTACAATGTTCTCGTGGTGACACACCTCGGATAGACAAACGTCTTGGTTTTAATCTTAACTTGTGAACTTTTAACAAGTGTTGAACATCATACTGGTTTAACTCAACTTGTAAATTGTCGACAAATTTCAACAAGTGCTAAACAATGACATCGGCTTAACTTCAACTTGTAAATTGTCCACAAATTTCAACAAGTGTTAAACAATGATTTCGGCTTAACTTAACTTGTAAATTGTCCACAAGTGTTAAACAATGATTTCGGTTTAATTCAACTTGTAAATTCTCCACAAATTTCAACAAGTGTTAAACAATGACTTCGGTTTAACTCAACTTGTAAATTGTCCACAAATTTCAACAAGTGTTAAACAATGATTTCGGCTTAACTTAACTTGTAAATTGTCCACAAATTTCAACAAGTGTTAAGCAAATGATTTCGGTTTAACTCAACTTGTAAATTGTTCACAAATTTCAACAAGTGTTAAACAATGATTTCGGTTTAACTCAACTTGTAAATTGTCCACAAATTTTAACAAGTGTTAAACAATGACTTTAACTTAATTTAACTTGTAAATTGTCCACAAATTTCAACAAGTGTTAAGCAAATGATTTCGGTTTAACTCAACTTGTTAATTGTCCACAAATTTCAACAAGTGTTAAACATATTCTTCTTCTCTCTGCCCCCTAAGGTGAACTTGAGTTCCGCTTGGGTTCTTATTATGCATGTATTTTAGAGACAATGTCAAGTATCTTGAAAAGAGAACTAAATCTTTATTTATTTACTTCAGCAAACGGTAAAGGAACAAAGAAATTCTAATGATAGAAAAATTTCAAATTACAAGTGTTCCAAGGTCTTGGCAACTCTTTGCCCTCATTATCCTCAAGTCGATATGCCCCATTACCCAGTACCGAGATGATTCTGTAGGGCCCTTCCCAGTTTGGGCCAAGCTTGTCTTCTCTGGGATCCTTCTTATTGCCGACGACTTTCCTCAAGACTAGGTCGCCGACTTGAAACTCTCTTGGATTGACTTTCTTGTTATAAGCTTTTGCAAGTTGCTGCTGGTATGCTGCAAGCTGGATTACAGCTTTCTCTCTTCTTTCTTCTAAAAGATCCAGATCTCGGGCTAAGAATACATCATTAGTCCTGTTTTCAAATCTCTGGGTTCTGATTCCTGGGATGCCGATCTCCAGCGGATTGACTGCTTCTGTGCTATAAGCCATGGCGAAGGGGGATTCTCCTGTTGATCTTCTTGGTATAGTCTGATATGCCTAGAGTACATTGGGCAACTTGTCTACCCATTTGCCTTTTACTGCCTGCAGCCTCTTCTTTATTCCATCCAAAATTACTTTGTTGGATGCTTCTGCTTGTCCATTGCTTTGTGGAAAGCTTGGGGTTGAAAAGTAGTTTTTGATCTTGAACTTTGCACAGAAGTTCTTGATTAGCTTGCTGTCAAATTGAGTTCCATTGTCTGCAACAATTGCTCTCGAAATTCCAAATCTGGTGGTGATGTTTCTCCATATGAAGTTCTTGACATCCACATCTCGGATCTTGGCAAGAGGTTCTGCTTCTATCCATTTTGTGAAGTAATCTGTTGCTACCAGCAAGTACTTTCTTTGTCCAGTTGCTTGGGGTAATTGCCCAACGAGATCCATGCCCCATTGGGCAAATGGCCAAGGACTGGATATAGGGTTCAGGTCAGCAGCTGGCTGGTATATCAAGGGTGCAAACCTTTGGCATTGTTCACATTTCTTCACGTAGGCTTTTGCATCTTTTTGCATGTAAGGCCACCAATACCCCTGAGTAATGGCCCTGTGAGCTAGTGATCTTCCCCCAACGTGGCTTCCACAAATTCCTTCGTGGATTTCATATAGAAAATCTTCAACCTGCAAAGGGTGTACGCACCTTAAAAGGGGTCCAATGAAGGACCTTCTGTAGAGATGTTCTTCTGCTGTCAGACTGAATCTTGCCGACTTCAATTTGATCTTGTGTGCCTCCTTGCGGTCATCTGGTAACTTTTCTTCTTTTAGGAATGCAACAATTGCGTCCATCCAGCTTGGTCCCATGTCTATGCACATTGCTTCATGGTCTATGGTTACTGGTTCAATGCTTGGGCCCGACAGGTAGTTAATTGTCCTTGCTTTTCCAGGTTGTACTGCACTAGCTAGGTTAGCCAACACATCGGCGTGGCTGTTGTCATCTCATTTTACTTGAAGTAGTCGGCAGTTCTGAAATAAGGCTGACAGTCTGATGACTTCCTTTGCGTAGGCCGACATTCGCTCATCTCGGGCTGCAAACTTACCAGTTGTCTGGTTAACTATTAGTTGTGAATCACAAAAAACTATTACCTCATCTGCTTGCACTGTTGTTTCTAACTTCAGTCCTGCAATGAGTGTTTCATACTCTGCTTCATTGTTTGAGGCCTTGAACCCTAAACGAATTGACTATTCTAGTACCTGCCCATCTGGGGATATCAATACTACTCCTGCCCCCACTCCTTGTCAGTTTGAACTTCCATCAACGAACAATCGAAAGGAGTCGCCGATGTAAATGCTGCAGGGTTTGAGTTTTTCTTCTTTCTTTTGTTTTTTTGCCTTTGCATGGGCTTCTCCTTGCTTGGTTAGATATCGCTCATCCTGGCTCAACGGAGCCCGATGTTCGATGGATTCTGGTGTGAACTCGACCACGAAGTTTGCCAGAACCTGGCCTTTGATTGTTGTCCTTGGTCTGTACTCCAAGTCATACTAGCCTAGGGTGACTGCCCATCTGGCTATTCTTCCTATCAGGTCTCCTTGTTGCAGTAAGGACTTCAAGGGGTGCTCTGTTAGCACCACAATTTTATGGGCCTGGAAGTAATGGTTCAATTTCTTTGAAGCCATCACTAAAGCTAGTGCCAATTTCTCTAAGGGTAGATACGTTGTTTCTACATCGGCTAGGGTTTTGCTTACGTAGTAAACAGCTCTTTGCTCCCCTTTTTCTTCTCGGATTAGTACTGCACTTATTGCATGTTCTGAAACGGCTAAGTACAGAAACAGCTCCTCTCCTGGTTCTGGATTTGAAAGAACTGGAGCTGTGGTCAAGTACTTCTTCAGGTCGGCCAAAGCGGCTTCGCATTCTTCTGTCCACAAGAAGTCTGTGGCTTTCTTCACCAAGTTGAAGAAAGGTCTGCACTTATCTGAGCTTCTGCTGATGAATCTGTTTAGGGCTGCGGCCCTTCCAGTTAACATCTGCACCTGTTTTGTCGACGTCGGGCTCTTTAACTCTAGGATGGCCTTAATTTGATCTGGGCTGGCCTTGATGCCCCTTCTAGTCACCAGGTATCCTAAAAACTTACCAGATCCAACTCCAAATGCACACTTGATGCATTGAGTCGGAGCTGATATGTTTTAAGGATTTCAAAGACTGCTTTTAGATCGGCAAGATGACCCTCAGGCTCCTTGGTCTTAATGACCATGTCGTCGATGTAGACTTCTACTGTTCGGCCAATCAGGTGTTTGAACATTTTGGTTACCAACCTTTGGTAAGTTGCTCCTGCGTTTTTCAACCCGAAAGGCATTACTCTGTAACAGTACAGGCCTTTTGGGGTGATGAACGCTGTCTTCTCTTTGTCTGGGGGGTACATGTCTATCTGGTGGTATCCCTTGTAGGCATCTAGGAAGCTCATTCTTCCATGCCTTGAAGTGGCATCTACTAGCTGGTCAATCTTTGGTAGAGGAAAGCTGTCTTTGGGACAGGCTTTGTTGAGGCTGGTGAAGTCCACACAGACCCTCCATTTACCGTTCTTCTTTTTTACTACCACTGTATTGGATAGCCATGTCGGGTAGTGTACTTCTCTAATGGCCCTAGCCTCTAGAAGTCTGTCTACTTCTTCCTATACTGCTTCGACGTGCATCAACGTCGGTCTTCTGGCTCGCTGAATTACAGGTTTGGCCGACCTATCAACATTTAGTTTGTGGCAAGTGACCTCGGGGTCAATGCCAGGCATTTCGTAAGGTGTCCAAGCGAACACCTCAATATTTGCTCTCAAAAAAGTTTCCAACTCTTTTTTCTCTTCTTCGGCTAAGCCCGAGCCGAGAAGAAAGAAGCGTTCTTCATCCCCGTCCTGGACGAGGATTTTCTTCAGTGTCTCTTCGCTCTTCTCGGCTGGCTCCTTGCCGATGTCTTCTAGGACTTCCACGTCCTCATCTTCAATTTATGCCTTCTCTGGTTCTCGTACGCTGCAGGTAGATTTTATTGCTGCCATGGAGCAATTCTTCGCCTGTAGCTGATCGCCTCTGACTTCCTCTATCCCATGCTCTGTTAGGAATCACAATAGTTGATGCAATATTGAGGGAACTGCCCCCATTGCATGCAACCATGGTCTTCCCAAGATGATGTTGTAAGGGGAGGGTGTGTCGATGATGGTGAATTCTGTCTTGATCTTCCTGGTGCCAGCCTGCACCTCCAAGCTTACTGCTCCCAGAGGCCATGTGGGCGTTCCATTGAACCTAACCATTGGGCCATTGGATTGTTCCATATCATCTGGGTGAAGGCCGAGCTCTTTGTAACATCGGACGTACATGATGTCGCAAGAGCTGCCTTGATCAATCAGGATGCGTTTCACTTGGCACTCCCCAACCTGGAGGGATATTACCAAGGCATCATTATGCGGATGCTGGACCATCTCTAGGTCGGCTTCAGTAAAGGTTATCATTGGTCCTTGGCGTTCTTCTGCCCGATGTCTTTTGTCCTTGACTTGGTAGACATGTTGTAGGTGTTTTACCTTCTGGGTCTCTCCTCGGATTTCGTTTTCGTTGACTTTTGAGTGGATGACGTTGATTATCCGAGGTCCTCCTGCCTGTGGCTGTTGTACTGGAGGAGGTGGGGCTGCTGGTGCCTGCGGCAATCTTGCCCGTTCTTTCCTTGTCCTGGTCTCATCGACAAGGTCTCTCAGATGTCCTTGTCTTACTAGATCTTCCAAATATGTTTTCAGGGCTCTACAACCCTGAGTTGTATGCCTATCTTCGTTGTGGTAGGCACAATGCCTGTCAATGTTTCTTCCCATGAACTCTCCTGAAGTCCTCTCTGGCATTCTGAAATAGGGTTGGTTCCGAATTTGATCTAGGACTTTAGGAATTGGGATTCGGAACACAGTTGTTACCGCTTGTGTGGCCCTCAGTTCTGCCTCTTGCCTATTCGTTCCATTGTTACCTCGGCCTCGCTTCGACGAGCCTTGTTCTTTCTCTTGTTTTATCTCCTTGGTTCCCGACATGTCTTCTTCGGCTCTGGCATACTTCTCGATTCTCGCCATGAGCTCCTCCATACTTTTTGGCAATGTCTTTGCCAAAGACTTTCGTAGTGGATAGTTGTCTTTTAAGTTGTTCTTGAAAGATACGACTGTCACCTCTTGATTACATTCAGGTATTCGATTAAATACCTCATAGTATCTCTTTGCATAGGCCCTAAGGCCTTCATCCTTACTGATCTTCAGAGCCATCAATGCGTCCACCCTTAGTGGCTGCAGCTTGTTTGTTACAAACCTGGCCACAAACATCTCAGCCAGGCCTTCCCAAATCTTCACGCTTCCCTTCGGTAGTTTGTGGAACTAATCTGATGCAATCTCCCTGAAGGATGAGGGGAACACTTTGCAGAACAACGGCTCGTTCCCACTATACAATGCCATTGAGTTCACATAGAGTCCAACGTGGAAGTTGGGGTCTGACTTACCATCGTATATTTGAAACCTCGGCATGCTGAATCTCTTCGGCGCCTCAAACCTGTCTAATTTCACCGAGAATGGTGTCCTCGGCTTATCTGGGAAGGTTACCTCGGCATAGGCATTCTGTTGCTTCCTTTTGAGGTAATCTCTTAAGTCTGCTTTGCTCTGCCCAGGAGCTCGGCTATCTTTTGACTTCAGTCTTTTCGGTATACTACTCTCGGCCTCGTGGTGAGCCCTTTTTGATCCTTCTCCATGAGTTGTGTCGAAGCACAGTGCCTGCCCCTGAACATGCTGATGTCCTTTGGGGTCTGCCTCCTTTGTGCGATGCGTCCTCCGTGATTCTTCTCTTCTTGATTCTCTTCGCCCGTCCTCCCTAGAAGGTCGGTGAGAGTATCTTTCATCTCCGTTGTGCTGAGGGGCTACGGGGATTGTTTTCTGTCTTCCCTTATGGGTATTGGCCGCTGGAATCGGCGTGTCGTGCAGCAGGCATGGTGGCTGCATGACGTTATTTTGCATCATGAAATTGATGATCGACTGCAGGTCTGCCAATTTGCTTGCCATCTTTTTTATCTCTTTGTCCCTCCGTGGGCACCTATCCTTCCAAACCTGGAGGCCGTCTTCGTTGTAGTACCTGCTTTGATCAGGTTTCTTTGGTGCGTCGCCAGTCTGGCCGACGTCTTTGGCTTCGTGATTTTGTTCATGAGTTTCTGCGTTCGACCTTTCTCTTTCGCTATCAAGGTCAATAGGTCTCCCACTCCCAGTAGGAGTGTCGTCCCCAATCTTTTCCTTATGTCCGTTACTGACCATCTATTCTACTTTCGTTCCCACAGACGGTGCCAAATTGTGTGGGTGATTTTCTGACCACACTGCCTGCTTAGTAACCAGCTGGAGAGCACCGGCAAAATAGATGGCACCTGGCTGACCTGTAACAGAAAGAGAAGACTCTGAGGGTGGTTCGCCACCCGGGGGCACTCCGACGATCATGTCAGTATATCTCTCAAAGATAATCAAGAATGCTAAACTCAATGCTCAAAGCACAAAATTGCGTACCATAAACCCACGGGGGTGCCTCTCTTTTATAGTTACCTTAATCCTAATCCCAGTAGAAGCCTAACTTCTATGGATTCTTTTTTAGTACTTACTTTGGACTCCTCAAGAGATAAAGATAAACTCTCTAAGAGTTTTATCCTTGTCTTGGCTAAGTCTCCTCTTCATTCTAGGACTCTTGTCCCTGATCTCTTATCCGCTTATCTCGGATTCCGATATCTTTGGAGATAACCTCGGCTTGACCGAGATAACCTCGGCGTCATGACCCTAACACGTGGCACCTCGGCTGACACGTCGGTGTCACCTGCCACGTGTCGGTACTAAAAAATATATCCCTACAATTAGTAATATTATAAATTTAAGATTTTTATTTAAAAATCATTAAAGAAACATCAATAGGTACCTTAAATATACGCAATCATTTTCGATGAATCATTATTTTTTAAAATAATACTCCACACTATTTATAATTTGACATTTGTTAAATTACCTTCTAAAAACTTAACAAAAAAAGTATTGACTTCCATTATTTTAATCAATCAATATCAAAGTGGACGCTACATATGTATGCAAATCACTTCTAGAAATATGATGTCTGACATAAAATTACAATGAAATTAATTTCAGTTAATGTAATGATATTTTATATTATGATATATGTAGTGACCCATAATTTTTTTTAAAAAAAAATAGCTAGTGCATAATTTAATTGGACAAATTTTTGAATTTGAGTGCTGTGTAAATTCTGTGCGAAAATAGTTCGGTTTTGTTTTTTTTTTAAAAATAGTTACTGATCTCATGTTGTTCCCATATGAGGCTAGCATGTTGGATAAAATTTTCATAATTAAATTATGAGTATTTATTTTATGAAAATTCATGGACTGATTGGTGTTCAGTTTAATTTATAGCAGAATTTTATTATTTAATTATTAATGTTTAGACCATGACTTGAGATAAATTAGTTGAGTCTATTTTAGTATATAATTGAACCATGTTTGACTTATGGATAAGACCCATGATTTAGATTCAATTTAATTTGAATTTGTTTATAATTCATGTTTAATTATTTGGTCATTTTTAATTATGTGATTGGTAATAACCACATTGAGAGTTGTTATTATTTATTATATTGGATTATAATAAATATTTGATAGTTGATTTATGGTATGTACCACATGGTGAAAAATTATATATTTTTGTAGTGAATAAAATGAGTATATATTTTGTGGTGTATAAAAATATTATATTTTGTGGTGAGAAAAATTATATCATTTTATAATTTATATTATAAAATTTTAAGTTATTATTACAAAAAAATTATTATTATTATTTTTTATTTAATTTTTTTATTTAAAAAAACCTACTTTTCAAAAAGTAAACCAACATGGGGTTGTTTCCTCTTTTTATCCCTACTATCATTTTCCATCCATCATCATTTCATATCAGTGTTTTGGTTGGTTAGAGTGAGATTTTGCAAAAGTGTTGTAAATAAAAGTTGGAGAGCTCGTCGTAATCTTCGCAATGGTGTTCTCGGATTCATGATCAGGTGATGTTTCCATTTTCGGATTGTTTTTCTTCATATTTGAGGTAGGGACTTTCTTCATATTTTTACATTAAAGCTATGTTAGGGTTACTTTGAGAAAATGTATCATTATAAGAGGTATTGCATATAGATATATTTTCAAATTTTTGTTTGGTAATTTTTGGATGAAAACTTACGTTGAAATGTTAAGAATGTTGGTATTTTGAGATTGATTTTAGAAAAAACATTTTGTGTTGTTAATTTTGTAAAAGAAATCCGAAAATAGAATTTAATAGTTGTATAGATTATATCTACATCATATTATGGTTAGATAATTTATTTGGAGAAATTAATGTTGAAATATTTATCTCATCCTTGAGTTTTGGAATTTATTTTTGAGAAAAATAAATTGATATTGAGGAATATTGTGTAAATTCTTAAGTAGAGATTTTTCCTACACTTCTTTATGCACTTTCGCTTGATTATATGGAGTTTAGAGTTGTATATAACTTAATTAGATATTTTGGAAAATTTGTGTTTTATTTGCTTAAAAGAGAAATTTTGAGAAAAATAAAAAGTTGATGCTCAAATTGCGAAAGTGTAAACTTGAAATATGTTTGTAAGGTTATGAAAGAGTTATGTTTTAAATTTGAACAAAAACGGACTTCGATTCGATTGGCTTTGAATTTTTTACCGGTTTGTGGCCAAAAGAGCATTTTTAAAGAAAACAAAGGAATTACGTTTAACTTTTTGGGCTTTCGATCAAAATAGGATGTCATAGTTGAATGATGCTTGGAGAATGAGTTTGGAAAGAAAATGATGTTTTCTTGGGCATCAACGGTATTATTTTACCTAATGTATTTGTTGGAATAAAATCGGCACAGTTAAAAATGGACCTTGAGAGGTTATCGGACGTGATTGTGATATGAAAACTAGTGTAGTTGTTCATGTTTGATAAAATGTGGAATATGATTTGTTTCTAAACGTTGGGAATCACGGGAGATTCCAAGTTATAGTTATATGTTGGATTGTATGTCCATATTGTTATCTTTTAATTAATATGTTAGAGATAACTATTTTGGCTATCGGTGAAAATTTACCATGTTGCATTTAAATGAGGGATTTCTTGAAAGGATGAGAAATGATGGAACTTTGGAAGTTTGATACATAATATGTTATAAATTTGTCTTGAAATGACTAAATTGAGAATGTTGATTAACATGTGGAGACTATATAAATATGGATATGGTTGTATTATCTCTTAGAATTGAATTAGAAATTATATTGAAATAAGAAATGAGAATTTTGATCAAAATTGTAATATTTAATAAGTAGGGATTTTCTACACTCTAGTATGGTTTTTAACTTAGTTATTTGTTATTGTGTATAGATGATGAGATTTGATTGTGGTTTGGACAAATCTAAGATTTGGGTGTAAAATGAAAAGATGAGTTTTTGATGTATAAGAGATAAATGAGTATGGAGTTTGAATATAAGATCTTGGTGTACCAAAATAGTTGATTTTGTGTATTTGGGTCAATATTGAAAAATGGGGGATTTTGCCCTAATTTGATAAAATGATTATTTTGTATAAATAATTGAAATTAACATTGAATATGTTAAATTGGATGGTTATTGATATAGATGGTGATATTGGATATGTATTATCTCACCTATGGAAGTTTTGAGTAAACTATTAAATCCGATATTGAATATATCTTGGAAATAATTACATTTGACTATTGGTGGAGGTTAGCTATGATTGTTGTAGAAATTACATGAAGATTAGGAAATTTAATGCTAATCTATTGTTGATGTTATTGAATATGACCATGTTATAAATACATTATATATGTATGTTTATTGGGAGGAGAAAGGGGATGTACTCCATAATTGATGAGGTTATAAATACATTGTATATGTATATTTATTGGGAGGAGAAAGAGAATGTACTCCATATATGATTATGTTTATAAATACATTGCATTTGTATATTTATTTGGGAGGAGAAAGGGGATGGACTCTATTTAAAACAAGTTGGCCGGAGTGTCTTGGGTGAAAGACTCGAAAATTTATATATAAATGGGTGCCGGTTCCTTCGGACGAAATATCCGTAAAATGACACAGTTTGAAGTGTTTATGTGTATTGTGCATAATTGGAAAACCATTGAGTTGTACTCTCATTTTGGTTGTTGAAAGATAATAAATTTAACTCATGTATTGAGTAGCATATATGAACTGAATATGAATTGAAGGAAAATGGAATATGATTAGTCTTAGTGACATATGAATATGCAGGCCTTGGATTTAAGAGATTATGTAATAAAATCATATAGTTTTGACATAATATGATTTCATGTATATGCATAAGTATCTTTGTCCCCACATATCTTTTAATGTTTTAATATGAGATTGTTCGGTAGGCTTTGCTCACCCCCTGCCTGTACATATGTACAGGAAATGCTTTTCGGATTTGAAAATCAAACCATGGGTTTTACCATTTTATAAATGTAATGTTGTGATGGATTGTACTACTTCACTTGTCGTTTGGCCGAGTGCGAGGCAATAGCATGGATGGACTTTCGGGAAGCAAGAGCTTCTTAATTATGTTTTGTTGTATGTATGTTAGTATTTGTAAAGCCAATGACTTAAGATGTAATGAGCGAGACTCAATTTGTGTAACCAAGCAATGACTTGGAAAGATGTAAGCCTACATGGCATTTAACTGGTTGTTAAACAGTAAACTCTGATGTATCAAAGTATGTTATTTCTCATATTTATTCCGTATATGATTTATTTTTATTGTATTATTTTTGGGGTGTGACGATATATGTTACAAAAGAATAATTTTAATTTTAATTATTTATTTTAATGATCTTAGTATTACTGCTCTATAAGAGTGTTATTTGAATACTTATATATAATAATTTTAGTTAAATTATTTATTTATTTTAATAATTTTAGTTCTATAGTGCTATATAAAAGTGTAATTATCCTATACTAATTTTATATGATATATGTTAAATTATAAGATAATAATTTAAACACTTATTTTAATATTAAAAATAATAATTAAATTAGAAAAAGAATTAATACTATAAAACTAAAAGTGATTATAATTATTTATTTTTATTTTTATTTTCAAATATCATAATATCAAATTAAAATATCAATTATATAAAAGGAATTTGATGATAAAAAAATTAAATATACGATAAAAAAATATATAATTCTCAAATAGAGTTTATTTAAATGTAAAAAATAATTAATGTATTTTTTCTTTAAAAAAATTAAAATATGCCAAATTAAAATTAAAAAAAAAGAAAAAAAGAAAGAAGAAAACACTACTCATATCATTGTTTGGGGGCATCGTGATCGCGTGGTTGGCGTGGCCACGTGGATGTCAACGTCAGGTATATAGGCTGCCCCCAATTCTTTTTGATGTTGCAAATTGGATAATACCCAGAAAAATTGAGTAAATTACAAATATATCTCTCAGATTTGGTTAAAATATGAATTGTTTCTATCGTTTTGAAAATTATATTCCATCTCTTGAAGTTTTTAATTTCATAATAAATTGTCTATTTTATTAATAAATAATCAAGTTAATTAACAGTTTTAATGATATTAAAAATATATTTCAATTAATAATTTAGGTAATTTTATTATTGTATAAGAGAGTAATTATAAATTTTATTTTTTTAGTTGATTCTGTTAAATAAAAAATTCTAATAAAGTGATATTTGTAATTTTTTAAATTACAGGAAGTAATCTGTATTTTAAGCAAATCTCAGAAGGTGTATTTGTAATTTAGCTAGAAAAATTTGAGAGAATCTTAGGCTCCGTTTGGTAGAGCTTTGTAACTATGATTTGAGAATATGAGTTGTATTTTGAATTTGTGTGTTTTAGAATTATGATTTGAGTGTAGAAAATTTGTTTGGTTATGGTTTTTGAATAAAGTGTTGAATTGAGTGTGGAATTGAGTGTAGAATTGAGTTTTGAAAGTTTGATTTGACATGTGAAGTAAGAAAATTTATTTGGTTATGAGTTTTGAAAAGAGTTTTCAAAACTTAATTCAAATTGTTATAACTCATAATAAAACACATTACTTTCACATTATTGAAAATTTTGATCAACACTCATAACCAAACTCTTTTTAAAATTCAATTAAAAAATTTATTATTAACAAAAAATAACATTAATCAATTTTTTAATTGAAAATACTACAAAGGAAATAATTTTTTTTCAAAATAAATATTCAAAAAATTTAAATCATAAATATTTAAATAATTTAAATAATCTAAAAAATTTAATAAGTAAAAAATTAAAATAAATATTCAAAAATTTTAAATCGTAAAAATTTAAATAATTTAAATATTTAAAAAATTAAAATAATTTAAAATTTTAATATTTTAAATTTAAAAACAACTCTACACTTAAATCGTAACTAAACACATAAAACAAAACTCAATTAAAAAATTATTTTTAAAACTCATAACCAAACACATAACTCGAAACTCCATACTACTTTCACAACTCTACACTCAAATCGTAACTAAATACATAACAAAAAAATTAAAATATTTAAAAATATTTTTATAAAATAGAGTTTGAATTTATTTTTATAAAATATTTTAAAATTTAAAAAATTAAAATCGTAATATTTAAAAATATTCAAAAAATTAAAAAAATTAAAAAATTAAAAAAATCGTAACATATTTAAATATTAAAATATTTAAAATCTTAACAAAATTAAAATATTTTTAAAATATTGATTTGAATGGAGTTTTGAAAAGAGTTTTGAATTATGTGTTTGGTTATGAGTTTTGAAAAGTAATGATTATGTTTTGAATTGAGTTTTGAGAAATGAGTGTAGAATTATGATTTAAAAACCCTAAACAAACACCACACTCAAAAGTGAGTGTGGAACTAGATTTTGAAAACTCCACCAAACGGAGCCTTAAATTTTTTTTTAAATATTTTAAATTTAACATATCTACCTTTTTTTGTCCTTATCTTTTTTGTCCTTATAGTTAAAAGCCTCCTTTATTGATAGGAAGGTTTATTTTATTAAGTTATTAAAAGTTAATTTTTTAATTTTTTGAGTCATATTATTTTTATATTTTTTTTAAAAAATAAAAAATTTAATTTTTAACTTATTTTTTAAAATACCTCGCAATACTTCTGTTCATGACCTCATGTATAATTTGGAGCAAATCAGATTTGGTTCAGCAGGTAGATGACTGCTTAGTTAATTCACTGAATTGTATCCAATGGGAGTTTTGGTAGTTCAGTGGAAGGCTGTTATGCTGCTCATTTTGGTGATCATTTTATTGTGTTACTGTTTAATTTGGTGTTGTATTGTTTGTGCTGTGTTCTTTCTCTTGTGTCGGTTTCTCACTCATTCTTGATGATGTGCTAATAATTAATTAGGTGTGTATCTTCAAGCTAATTTAATTGAAATGATTTTATTTTGTTAGACCATCTCCAACATTACATCAGACTCAGCATCAAATTTGAATTTGATGAAAAAAGTCACATTTTTCCTCTCTAATGGTTTCACCAAACTGATATCAAACTGAGAATGAAGTAAAAATTTCATCAAACTGAGAATACACGTAAGGTTTCACCATTTTACTGTGCAGGAACGTTGGAGGTGGGGCCACCGGTCAACCGGCCGGTTGACCCACTGGTCGATCGACTCTTTTTAAATAAGTAGGTTCAAACAGGGTCCAAAAGGTTCAAACAGGTTAAAAAAAAAATTCTTCACCTTACCGGTCGACCGGCCGGTCGTCCCACCGGTTGTCCCCAGGCAGTATTATTTTGATGCAACCGTTGGAGGAGGTAATACCAAATTGAGAAAATCACCCTTTTTTTCATCAGATTTGATGAAAAAAAAGGTTCACCGTTGGAGATGCTCTTATGACATTTTTTTTTGTTCTCATCGCCTCTTTATTAATATAATATTTTGATGTTTATACGTAAAAGTTTCTTTTTTTGCCATAAAAAAAATAAAAATAAATAATATTAAATGCCTGACAATTGGTAATGATGATGAACAATAATTATATTTTTTTTAATAAATAGTATACAAATCTATTATTTTATAATATTTTTTAAATTTAGTAATATATAAGTGATATGATTAATTGATAATTAAAAATATATATTTTAGATATCCTAATTGATTATCAGATTATTAAGGGCTTATTTGGGATGTGCTAAGTGCATTTTTTGACTAAAAAAATCGAGGAAAAAAGGATTTATGTTTGGGATAACTTTTTCAACTTTTTACGAAAAAAGTGTCATAAAATATTATAGCAAATATCAAAATTACCGTTCTACACTTCTTGACACATGCAGCAACACTGTTTTCATTTCATGCATTTCAATTTTTTTTAATGGGAATTCGTGGGTTACATTATGCCACGTTATTACATTTAGAGAAATGTAGATGCAAAGTAATCTACATCACTGATATGCATTGTTGGGTTGTTAAATTCCAAGGGCCTCTAGGCTTCCCCCAAATAGTAAGGATTTTTTGATTGTTTTAGTAACTTTTTATTTTTTTGTACTATCGTAGATTATGCCAAACAAGGCCTAAACTTGAAAAATAAGTCTAATTTTTGGACTTGAACACCGATTAGCTCGTTTGGTTTCACTTTTTTGGATTCATTTTTCAGAAAATTAAATTTTTTTATTTTCTGTATTTTTTTATTTTCACTGATTTTTTTAATATTTTAACCATTTTTTTTTTTTAATTTTTAGATACACCTACCATAAATACACTTAAAAAATAGAATATTTATGAAAAAAATCTTTAAAAATTCACTAAATACCAAAAATACAAAAAAAAAGAAAAAAAAAATACTCCCTCCGTCCCAAAATAATGGTCCTTTTTGGGGAATTCAATTTTTTTTGATAGTACAATTATTATATTTTAAAAATATTAATTTTGTAAAATTACCCTTTGATCGTACATTTAAAAAAAATATATAAATTGTCATCATTATATTTTTTGTGTTATTAATGAATTTAAAAGAAGGATACAATAGTAAATTCATATTATTTTATTCATTGATTTGTTAAAAAGGACTAATAGTTTGGGATAATAAAAAATGAAATAAAGAATTAATATTAAGTGCTGCTATTAGCACCCCATAAATTATTTTGGACCCTTTAATTTTTAGCTTTCTTTTATTACAATAATATCCTCAAATAAAATTATTAAAAAGGGCATCATTAATTTTGGGACACCCCATCTTACAATTAAACTCACAGATCACTACATCATGAATTAGGGTTTATGAGAACACCCACATTCATCACCGCCCATCCATTTGTCCCAAATCTCACCTTCAAACCTTACCCACCACCAAAACCTTGAAATTCCTTTGGCGGCAATATTTTGGCAATAACGGTAGCAACCATTTGATTACCTACACTTCTTCAGTAGTGATAATGAGTGGCAATTTTTTCGGTAACCACAACTCCATGAAACGAGAGGAGTACAACAATAAAAGTTCAAAGGAAGTTCATAACTTTGATAGTATTCTTAGCTTAGAGGGGATTGGTTTTGTAAGGGTAAATTTCTTTAAAAAAATGGCAAAAATAATAAAATTTGTTCGTCATTTTTTCGAAACTGAACTCCCGAACATATGATCGAAATTCGAAGGCCTGAACATTGTTTATTTGTTCGGGAATCGGTAACCGAACATTTATTATTTATTCGGAAACCGGTAACCGAACATTAATTACTGAAGAAAAGGATGAGGCGGCAGAAAGAGAGAGAGAGAGAGAAAGAGAACAGAGACAATAATCACACTTGACTCTTCTTCTTCTTTGTGAGTTTTGTTTGGATTTTTGGAAGAGATATTTTTTGGGGATGTGGAGGGTGTGCATTCAATTGAATGGATAGAATATTTTCACAATGATAATTTTGGTATTATTTGGGGGAGAAAAGAGATTTTAAGAGTTTCAAAATTTATAAGTGGGTGTCCAAAGAAATGGGGGGTCCAAAATAATAGATGGAGTGCAAATAGCACCACTCTTAATATTTTGTGACAAGAGTACAAAAATTCAATACATTTCCCATCTTAGGGAGCCCCTCCTACGGTCGCCGCTCACCAGCCATGCTATCATTGCCACATCGCCGTCATGCAATCCAATCACGAACTAGATCTGGAGATTTCTAGATCTGGAAAAATGTAGAAGAAGAAGGAGAAGGTGAAGGCAGTTGTTTAAAGTTTTTCTCACTTTATATTCATTTTTCTTCTAGGTTTTTCTTTCTTTTTGTTGCATATCATCTCCATTTGTTTTCTTTGTTCTGTGTTTTTAGTAGATTGGATATGGAGTTTGAATCGAAAAGGCATTTGATCTTCTAGAAAGAGTCTTTGGCAACTTGCATTTTGCATTTTGATGTACAAAATTAATTCTGCAGAACTAATTTGTGCAAAATTTTATTGGGATCATGCCAAACAAAATTAGGGTTTCTTCATCCTCTTTATCTTTATTATTTATTTGTTGTTTGTTGTTTCTTTCCCTATTGTTAGGGTTTACTTTCTCTGTGATTATGGTTTAATCTGACCTCTTTCTTTCTCTCTTTGTTTGTTCTACTTTTTTATTTCCTTTTTTTTTTTTTTTGGTTTATCTGGTTTTGTAAGGTTTTCTCTTTTCATTTCTGTTGCAATTTGGTTTCTTCCCCGTTCATTTTGTTTAGGCCACGTGTCTTTGGCGGATTAGGTTGGATGGGATTGTTAGTGAAAAGATTGTTAATGTGGAGATTGTTACTGAGGAGATTAAGTGAAAGTGTGTTTGTTTTGATGATAGTGTGGGATATAGATAGTGCTGGGGTTGTTAAATTATTTTTATATAAAATAAATAAATAAATAAATAAATTATTTCTATATTAAAAAAATTAAAATTAAAATAAATATTAAAACAAACAGGTGCAATTGGTAAAAGAAAAAAAAATTGGTTGGGCAACTCTTTTTTTTGGTTGGCTAGTAGTTTTGTATAAAAAAATAAAAAAATGCACTGTTTCGAACATCCGAACGGATGATCAAATAGACTCAATCGGCTCACTATTTTCTTAATTCCACCCCCCACCCAGCCAAGCTAATCTCCCTGCTGAGTGGATTACTAAATCCCTTGAACTATCAATTTGCCCTCTTATTTCACTACCAAACATGATATGGGTGGGATCCACATCCATAATAGTCCAATCCAGCCACTCAAATCACAAAACAAACATAAACTTAAGGTTTTCTTGCTCCGCTTTTGATTTTCAATATATATATATATATATATTTGTTTTTTGTCTTTTTGTTTTTTTGTTTTTTTGTTTTTTTATTTTGTGCTACGAGCGCTGCGGCCGAGTTTGAATAATATTTTATGGAGATCTATGATATTGAGTAATATTTTAAAAAAAAATTTCTTCAATATGTGAACTTTTGCTTTTCTTTTTTCTTCAAACTTTTCTCAATTTTTTTGAACGAAATTTGCATACTTATCTTAAAAATTGAATCAAAGAAGTTGACCTTCTAGCAATGGCTTTTCAAAGTTTGCTTGGAACTTTTTCAAAACTGATTCAATGGAATTGATCCTGTAAAAAAAAGTTATATGAGAGTTCACCCAACAAAATTAAGATTTCTCCCTTTGAGATACTATACATTATTTTGTTTGTTTCATCTTTGTTTTGTAAAAAAAAGAATTTTGATTTTTTTCCCCTTATTTTTTTTTTGATTTTTAATTTGTCTTTGTTAATAATTTCCCAATTTCCTTCTTCATATTATAATATTGTAATGCCCTCGAAATAATACAAATAATCCAACTCATAAAAGAAGTGAGCATAATAGAATTGGTATACTTTCATTCATCAAAGTTCATATTACAGAAGATAATACATGCAATATACATTCATAAATGTTCATCCTGAATCTATAGCATGTAACACCAGTTAATAACAACAAAATAAATGTCCTACATGCTTACATTTTTCCAAGACATTACTTAGTTACAACAAAAGAGAGTCATAAGCTCTGTACATATATAAAGCGCTTGGCTTGAATAAACGTTTAAACACAAAACACAAAATAGAGCCTCCAGCTCCTAGGTCCTCCCAAGCTACGTCCTTGGAAGAAGTATGTCACCGGTACCTGAAAATGGTTTCCCAAGTGGGGTGAGCCAAATCCCCGTAGAGGCCGTCTATCGCAATATATGAGGTTTAACTAAGATATGAGTGTCAGAGATATATCAATATTTGTGACAAACGCATATCTTTCACATGACCACACGGTACTGATATTCACATCTCAATCCATTTCCATTTATTCATTTCAAGTTAATTCATTTTATTTCAATTCATAAGCCAAGTTTACAATTTTCCAAATAACCCAACTGAGACTACAACTCAGTGGTTCTCAATCAACATAACCATCATACAAGCACTTCAATCTTTCCATTTTACGGAAATTTCGTCCGCGGGATTGGCACCCATGTATACATATGATTTCGGGACTTTCACCCTGGACACTTCGACTAACTTAATTTCAATGGAGTCCATCCCCTATCTCCTCTCAAAACATGGAGTGCATCCTCTTCCTCCTCCCAAAATAATATACATATACAATATATTTAAAAGCACCGTCATATTCAATGACTATCAATGATACATATTCAATGCTTTAACATACCGTCATATTCAATGACACAATTAAATGATTAGTTTTAATTCACCTAATCCTCATACAATTTCTACAACAATCATAGCTATCCTCTACCGATAGCCCAATACAGATATTTCTAAATAGATATACAGGCCTCGTTTGGGAAGTGGCTATTTTAATAGGCTATTTGGCTTTTTGGCTATTTTAGTAGGCTATTTTAGTTTTTGTGTTTGGGAAGTTGAGATGAATTTTATTTGAGTTGTTGTATTGAAAAATGTGTTGAAATGATGTTTGAAATTAGAATGACAAATTTGTCCCTAAAAATATATTTTTTTAAATTGTTGTCAAGGGATAAAACCGTAATTTACCATTGATGGAACAAATTTTGTAGCTGACAGTGTAGGCACAGTCTACACTGCCGGCTGTGCAGCCTCTTTTTTTTTTTTTTTTGAAAAACAAGCAACAGTGGGCTTTTTGGCTATAAGGCTATTTTAGGCTATAATAGCCGCCCAAACCACTTCCCAAACTGCCCCACAATCTTTATAACAGATAATTCATCGAATTTCTATAGGTGAGTGATTTAAACAAATCCATCCACATCATTCATTCATACATCCTCTAAATTTCACATTTCTCGTACTAATCCCTTATTTATACAAAAAATTATTCACGACATATTAGGGCAAATTTCTTCCTTTTCAAATATTAACCCAAAGGCTAAAATCCACCATCCTAACACAAGATAACCCCATATCCAAAACCTCATAGTCATTTATGTAGCACAACATAGAAACCCCTCTTTTCAATTTGAATATAAACCCTAGACTTACTCAAATACTCCCAAAAATCCCACCTCTTGTACATAACAACAAATAATTAGATTAAAAATCATATCAAGGTGTAGAATATCCCTATCTCAAATGTAGAAGCCTAAAAGAGAAGTGGAGAAACCTCAAAGACGCCCAAACTTGATTTTATTTGGATCAAATGGAAGCCTACGGGATGCTCTATCTTTTTATCAATGAGAGTAGGGTAGAGAAATCCTTAGATCTAGGTGTATTTGTAGAAAGAAATCGAATTTTAGAGAGAGAAGGAGCTGATCTAGGGTTTTTTGGTGAAAAGGTACCAAAAAGTGATGTAAAAATGAGTTGTTGTGAATTGATATACGCGAGGCTGGCTCGAGCGAAGGAGTTGTCGCTTGAGCGACCAGACATAATAAGTGTCCTCGTTCGAGCGCAAGAAGCGTCGCTTGAGCGCAGAATACAAATTCCCAGAAATTTTGCGGACAAAAGGCCTTCGCTCGAGTGCAAGAGTTCTCGCTCGAGCAAACAACAACACCCTCCCAGAATCTTTGCAAGCTTGAGAAAATACAAGAAGATCACAAAGCTCGCTTGAGCGCAAAAAGGTTCACTCAAGCGAAGAAGCCAAAATCTGAGCAACAACAATGTAGACCAACTAGTAACCAACCTATTCCAAACACGCCTGAGACATCCCAATACTCAAACTCAAAGAGTGGAAGAGAGAAAAAGACATCGATAACAATATTAAACCATGAAACCCGAGTCCGGGATGTAATGATAGTCTGGCCAAAACTGAGATCGTTATAAATATGATATATATATATATATATAATTTGATCTTCTAGCAATGTTCTTTCTTATTTAACTCTTATTAAAAGGCTTACTCAAAGCATGCGTCTAAATTTCATTTGATGTTCAATGTAAGGGGTGATTTTGCAATACTCCTTTGTCCCAAACATACCTTTCTTCTTTTAGTTATCTTTTTTATATAGAGGTTTTGTGTAGATATTTCTCACGTGATTTGATCTTTCCATCATAATCATCATAATGTCAAAGTTCACATCATTATTACACCTCCGGAAAGGGATAGTTTGGGCTCACGTTGATTGGGATAGTCTGCTGAATTTCCTCTACTACTCGGCATGCATGCTCTTTGATCTTGTCAGCATTACTCACTTAGCATGTCACCTAGTTGATGAAGAGGTTACTCGGTATCGAACCTCTGTAATTCAATAGGTCTAGTTGGCAACAGACACAGTTGGACTTGGTCTTATCACTGATGGGTCTGGGAGTGTTTTGTTTGCCGAATGTGTAATTCTTATACTCAACCTACACATTCAAGCAGGAGCGGCTCCAACACATGGCTAGGGGTGTCGCCCGAACCCTCTGGATGATTTTTTATATTTTTTTATGTAAGTATTAGATTTTAGAAAAAAAATTAGCAACTGAACCCACTGGAATACAACTTTGAACCCACCAATGAAAAAAGCTTACTTTTTGACTTTTGCCTACTTTTTGTTTGAAATATTTTATTTGTAAATCTATCTCTTTCTTTTGTCTACTTTTTGTTTAAAATATTTCATTTGTAAAGTGATGGTTTGTATTCTTGTTTTGGATACCTGACAATTCTTGACATTTTTTTCTTTTGTTTACTTTTTGTTTAAAATATTTTATTTGTAAAGTGATAGTTTGTAACTGAATGGGAGATCAATGGTTGAATGATTATTTGGTTACATATATTGAGAAAGATGTATTTGACAGTGTTGATAATGACCTTATTATGCAACAATTTCAAAATATGAAATCTCGTCGTGGTCAATTGTAGAAGCTTGTGTACTAGCATGTCTTTTTGTTTAAATAATAATATCAATATATTGAAATATTTTTGTATGATTTCAAAATTTATATTAATTTGTTGATTTTTTCTCCATAGATGATATAATGATTAATGTGAATTTTCTGTAAGATATATGGTATTTAAATTTTTGATTGACACCACTGACAAATATTCTTGGAGTTGCTACTGCATACAAGTATCTTGTTTCTTTGAACAGTCAATCATTTTTTTTGACAACCAATCACAAGAGTGTCAGTATCCATAGAATTATTCTTTGAATATATTTTTAGCTACTTTTTATTTTTTTGTGCCTATCTCAATAGTGTGCAATGAAAATTATTGTCACGACCCAAACCCGCCTTTATAGGTTTAGTATCATGACTGGCCAGTAATCTGCGATTACCGAAGGCCTAACTGAACAAATCAAAAGAACAGGCTAGTGGAAGCTAATTATAGACGTCCCCGAACGCCCGGGAGGATGAGTCCCGTTCTGTTCATTTGGGCTCACTACAGTTCAGACACTCAAATTGTCACGGTTCTTAATCTGAACCAAAGAGTCCAAATCCGACAAATCGTTTTGAGAAAACAGATTTTTTTGAAAGAAGTGCCAAACATGGACTGCTTTGCCAGATACAGAGTCGCCACCTAAATGTTTTATTTTGGAGAAATTTAGGAAACCCTGACTCGTTTGCCTAAGGCCACGTGTCTGTCATCACCAAGGTTGCCTCGGCTCGGGAACTTGGGTACGATTAGGGAAGGTCACTTCGTGAGCACCCCCGCTCGCCCGATCAAAGATCGGCCTCTACTAACCATGATATCTAGTTTTGAAAACTTTATGCGTTCTTATTCTGGTTATTAGCCTAGATTTACTATGTAATGTGCACAACATACAAGTATAGACTGGATCGTTTGAATTGGAACAAAATATTTCATGTTTATTTTTGAAAATGGTTTGATGGTGCTACCCGCAAATAGGCTAAGACATGGGTTTGCCACCCTCGGGTGGGCTTAGAAAAACATGATTTTGCCACTATCTAGTGGGCTTAAAACTCACAGTCAATGCATTTATTCCAATTCCAATAATCCAACCTTCACCTACAGGCATTCAGGCAGTTATATCACATAAGCATATAGCCTCATGGTAAGCATGCTATCATGGCAGTCACTCACACGCATGCAAGGATGCTAAAGCATAAAACTTACCGAGTACTCCAAGCCAAAATAGAAGCTAATTAGAAATCCATGCATGATCCTAACTATACAGAAATGCCTAATGCAAGACACGCAAAATGCAACTAAGATAGGCTCGGCTATTCTAAAGATGGCATGTGAAATACTACAACTAACAAGTATTCAACTCAGAATTGAAATACAAATGCAGTTAGTATGATGCGCCGAGCCCGGTGCATGCAAGACAGATGAATGAATGCAAACATGCTATCATACTGTATGCTAATTGAAACATGCCTTAATCCAACCATCATAAGCGGGTAAATAAAAGGGAGAAAGACGTGGGGTTGGAAGACATACATCACACACACGCACACTTATTATAGTTGTGCCCTCGCGCAGAGGGTCCGAAAGAATAATACAGTCCCAAATGAATAAATAATACAGTCCCGAATAAATACAAAATCCTAAGTAATTAACACATTAATCTAGGAAAGCAATAAATTGCACGCAAATTCGTGAACCGCCTCAGCTCTGTTCCGGATGATGAATGATGCATGCTTGAATTTGCCTTGCGCGGAAATCCCTTGCGATGCCCCGGTTTGCCTCTGTTTACAATTTTTCTTGGAATGCGTGCCAAGCTCCGGAAGGCTGCTAATTTTTGATTTGCTGCAACAGAGAGCAACAAAGGGGCATGGCAAAGTATTTTCACATATGTATGCATGACTACTCTTCGGGGAGTGTAGTCCTCGATCCTCGTGCCACCAATCACGCATCTCGATGCATGATGGCCGAGAAGTCGAATTGCATGACTCAATATGAAATGAATGCACATATGGACACAACAAGGCCTAGACTCCATCATGGATAATCCGGAGTGTCGGCGACTGGAAATTAAGACACGTTCCGTCACTCGGAGTACGAAACGTCCCTCGTTTCCCATGCTTGGGCTAACTCCCATCCCAAGCACAATGCAATATGCATGATATGCATGAATGCAACCCTAACATGCAACCTAGCATACACAATGCTATGAAATGGCATACACAATGCACAATGTAACGAGGCACACACAATGCTCTAACATACAACCTAGCATACACAATGCTATGAAATGAAATGGCATACGCAATGCATAATGGACTTACACTAACATGAGTGGACCTCAGCCACACTCACATTAGCAGCCATTAGGTGAAAATGAGACTCTCGAAATGCGTGCACGCATGCACGCAAACCGAGGACCGAACCTAAGGCATAGTATGCAACTCTAACAAGTCATGGCAAGGCATGAAATATGGCATACAAGAATGTAATTCCAGCACTGAAATATGATGCTAAACAGCCCCGAAACATGGAAAGATGGCACCCGATGCATGAGATGAAACCTGAAACTCGAAACTAGGCACATGAAATGACTTATAGCTATACAAAGCATGCATTATTTGATCATGAAGCATGAAGACAGAGCCAAGGCAGTCCTAAAACATGAACATTTCTAGTTCAAAGCATGGCCAAAAGATGCTAGCATAGTGGACAAAAATAGCATGCAATCTTGATTAGCAAACATGGTTTACATGGCAAGTATATGAAACAAATGTAATCTCACCAAACCAGAAAAATTCAGTGAATAAGTCATGTGAAAATAGGCCTAAATAACCACTGATATGCAACCATGGTATGCAAAAATAATGAGCTCCTTTAGAGGGCCATGCAAGGAGTTATTAAGCACATGCAAGGTAGACATTTAGCAGGGCATAAAAAACTATAAAAATCAAATATGGTAGTTCTAAAACTCACCAAATTGACCCTGGAAAGTGACTTCGAAGCATGCAAGGTAGGGTCTCTTTGGAAGGCCAAAAAAGGCCGCCAAACAAGAGAAGGAGAGAGGGGGTCACCCCCCTCTGATTTGGAGGCTCAAAATAGTGTGCTAGCCACTGAAAATTCACTGGATTTCAGTGGCTAGAAGGCCAAACCAAGCATGCAACAAGAGCTTAGGTGTAAGGCTCAAAATAAGGGACAATCAAGCATACAAGGAATCATATGACCTCAAACAAGAAAATGCCCTTAATCAAACATGAAGATGATGTCAAAATGAGACTTTTTCCAGTTTATAACAGATCTCAAAAGTGAACACAAATAGGGCTAATCTATCATGCAAA
Organism: Camellia sinensis; assembly: GCF_055761805.1. Classification (NCBI taxonomy): domain Eukaryota; kingdom Viridiplantae; phylum Streptophyta; class Magnoliopsida; order Ericales; family Theaceae; genus Camellia; species Camellia sinensis. The sequence goes on from NC_138961.1 coordinate 12,281,534, forward strand.
AATGGCCCTAAAAGAGAGGATAGAGACAAGGGACAGAAGCTGGCCCCAAAAAGTGAAGAGCCATTTAACAAAGTTGAAGAGGGGCTCAAAATAAAGCACTTTACAGTTTGGCTCGAAGCCCAGAAATGCTTACAAACAGGGCTAACGTATCATGCAAGAAATAGCCATAAAAGAGGGATAAAGAGGCAAGTGGTAGCAGCTGACCTCAAACAGAGGAGAGACCTTCAACAAAGTTGAAGAGGGGATCAAAAAAAGACATTTCACAGTTTATGACCAAGTCCAAAACAGTCCACAAATAAGCCTAAACTATCATGCAAAAATAGGCCTAAAAGAGAGTTTAAACACAAAGGGGGAGGAGGAGACCTCAAACAGAGAAAGACCCTTGATCAAACATGAAAAGGAGCTCAAAATATGACTATTTACAGTTCATGTTGGAGCCCAAAAATGTAAGAAAATAAGGCTAACCAATCATGTAAAATAAGGCAAGAAAAGGGGAAATAGGGACTCACCCTTGAAGAGAAGCTTTCTAGCAGCTTTTGGTCCAAATTTCTGAGCTTTTAACCTTTGCAAATGGCCTCCAAGGTGCTGGAATGGGGTGTGGAGGTAGTAGGCTTGGAGGTGTAGTGTAAAGGTCAAGAACAAGGATATTTGGAGGCTTGAATGAGGGAGATATATGGAAGGGTGTATATATGAATCCCAGCTGGTTTTTCTAACCCTTAGAAATGAGGTAGGGTGCTGGTTATAAAGAGGGAGAGAGGCCAAGGAAAGGGGGGGAAAACTAATTCAAATTTCCCTCCCAAAAGGCAGCCCCTCGGATACAGGATCTGGGGGGAAACAGCTGGCACAACTGGAATACACTTGGAGAGAGGATCATGACTGGCCAAGTTCAAAAGGTTCAGGTGGCCGGCCGGCCAGGGGTCAAAAGGGTCAATCAAAATTGCTGGTCGGCCACCCCAAAAAGGTGGCCTCCCATGTGTGCACAACACAAATATGTGGTCAAAACTCAGAAAATGTGAACCAGGAGAGAGAAAATCCAACTTTTTAGAGGGATTCAAAAGGGTCAAGGATAATTACTAGCCGGCCTATACATATTGGTGGCCTCCCAGGTGTGTACAACACAAGTATGGGGTTTAGGGCTAAAGAAAGTGGCCCCGGTGTGGTCAACATTAGCTTTTTAGTGAGGAAAACGGGCGACGGAGAGCGATGAAGAAATAAAGCTAGCTTTTCAGAACAATTGCTGGCCTCCCACCCTCCTATAAGCTTTATAACAATGAAAATAAGGTCTCCACCAAAAATGAACCAAAACGGATGCAAAACGGAGGTTCGGGGACCGAAACACGCGGCCCGGGGCCCCGAAAATGGGCTGTTAAGCACCGGAGGTGGCATTTGACCACGAAGTTGGTCTCTTGAGCCACAGTGTTCCTCGAAAGGGAGAAAATAAGGTGTATGCCAAAAATTGGAGCAAACGGAGTTGGTTAGGCGGTCCCGAACCGAGGCACACAGCCGTCGGCTCCGAAAAATCGGAAACTGGGCTCCAAATGGGAAAAATGGCCTACGACCACGAAACATAGCCTACGGCTACTGAGAGATGATCCACGAGACCTCTCTCTCCCTTCGGGAAGAGAAAATAGAGCCTGGTTCGTAAACCGAGGCAAGGCATGAAAGAGTCCGGAAGCCTGGAGACAAGGCTTGCAGCCGGGACTCTGAAACTTCTGAATGAGCACAATATGCAATATCACCGAGTGCTCAACTGGTGACGTCTGAGTCTTAAGGTCGGTCAAAATGGGGTGTCTACAGTTGCCCCTCTTTGACAAAACTTGGAAGCCATAAGTGACGGGAGTGAATGTCAAAGCCCAGAGACGACCCATTTTTGACAAGGCCGAAGACTTAGACAAACAGGCGAGATAAACAGAGATGCGCCCGCAGGCGTGCCCGCAGGCAGGGGCAAAATGCAACCGACAAATGCAAGATGCCGAAGGTATCTCAATGATCATGCAAATGCAGCAAGCTGTAATGAAGCACATATTCACAATAGATGCAACAGTTTTAAGCAAGAATGCAAAGCAACAACTACATTTCATGCAGTTAAGAATGCAGAGAATTATTCAATTCTCGCCACGTCTCACACGGAGAAGATACAATACCTGCGCTGTTCGTCTGGTCATACCAGCCTCAAATGAACCGTACATACAATATCGTGCCCTGAAAAGAGAGAGACTCAACAAGCACAACATTGTTAACAACATATTTTCGAGACGATATTGAATGCAGACAATCGCGACGTCGATAGAAAAGTGCATCGCAATGCAAGGAGTAACGCGCGTGACAACGCGGGTTAAGCATGAGGGTATGACAACACCCGTGAAACGTGCACAATAGTATGAGTGGTGTGCATGAGAATGCAAGTGATGTGCATAACAATGCAGAATAAATGTGGACTCAAATGCGAATTTGTCGTAAAACGACGAGCAAAGAAATGCAAGTTTTTGATGAGGGCGACTCGATCGCGACCTCCGGTTTACCTCCCGGAGGGGTTGCAACATGTTCAAAAAGGATACATCTCACTTTTGACGAGTAACGATGAGAAACGCATCGAAAGTTGAAGATGAAGTTCCGGTAGAGCGATTTTGCGACGGAATGTGCACTTCTCCTGTACTTTTTCAGGTCCCGGGACTCCAATCCTCCCCAAAATTTGCAGAGAGCTTGGTGGGCACCTGGGGAACACCATCGGTCAGCTTTATTTCCAAGGGGAGGCCACCGGCCAGGGTTGAGGGAGAGGGGTGGCTGGCCTGCCCGAAAAGGTGGCTGGCCGGCCACTTTTCCAAAACCGTGGGCAATTTGGTCTTTTTTCCCTCATTTCTTTAAATCCATTCGGCCAAACACTTTTTCCTCACAACTCCAGCTCCGAAATTAGCTCCTCTACCTTCCTAGAGCATTTTCTCTCTCAGATCTGTGCTCTATACGCGTTTTCCAATGCCCCACGCAAGTTGTTTTTGCGAAATCTTTCAGTTTTCGTCACTTTGGACCGATTAAATTTTGATTTCGGTGCTTCTTTTCTCATTTTCACCACTTGAGGTAAGTTTGTCTCAACATTTGGAAGATTTTCTTGGGAGTTGACTTTTTTTGATTTTTTCATTTCCCGAGAGTTGACCTTTGTTGACTTTTCCCAATTTTGGCTCATTTTTGCTCATTTTTGCAGATTTTCTGAAATGGCTGGTCATTTTCCTAATGGTGGAGGTCCTCCGGGCGCCGAGGATGATCCCGATATCATGGCTCTGCCTCCGAGAGTTCGACCCTTCATACCCAAGAGGTACGACCCTCCGACACATGTGCTCCCCTTGGCAGTTTTCTACCATTTTACCAATTTCGATGATCGAGCACCCGGGGATCTTTTATTGCGGGAGCCGTAGTCCCACCTCTCCCATCAGGCGCAGGAGGTATGTTCCTCGCTTTCATATTTTCTGCGATGTAACCTGCATTTTCCATGCATTCCATGTTATGTTTATCCGCTCATTTGAGTGCACCGCTTGTTTAGAATGCTTTAGTCTATGACACCGTATTCTGTTTGCATCTTGAACACATAGTTCAATCACTTGAATTTCTGAACACACAGTCCATGAGTTGAAGGTGAACACACAGCACACACACTTGTTAGAAAGTTGAACACGCAGCCCAAACTTTGAATTTCCGAACACACAGCCTGAATGGAGGGTGCACACACAGCACACTCTTGACAGAAGGTTGAACACGCAGCCCAAACTTTGAATTTCTGAACACACAGCCCAGATTAAAGTGAACACGCAGCCCACTGATTTTGAAATTTGAACACACAGCCCAAACACTTGACTTTCTGAACACGCAGCCCAAGTTGAAGGTGAACACGCAGCACACCCTTGTTGAGAGTAGAACACACAGCCCAAACTCTAAATTTCTGAACATGCAGCCCAAGTTGAAGGTGAACACGCAGCACACACTTGTTGAAAATTCTGCACAATTCGGGCCTCAGCCAAAGTAAACCTTGATAAGAACAAATCCTCTGTGCCATGTTCGATTTCCAAGACTGGTGTAGACACTTCCGGCGGCGGATGGATTGACGAATTCCCAAAAACAATAGCTATCCCTTTCCCGTGAGAGTACTTCAACATCTGATGCAAGGTGGAAGAGACTGCCTTGACCTGGTGCAACCACGGTCGCCCCAAAAGTAGGTTAAAGGTTGCGAGAACGTCCAAGACATGGAATTCAATGTTGTGTTGTCCTGGACCAACCTGGGTCTGAATTTTGACAGTCCCTATCACCTCCCTGCTTGTGTTATCATAGGCTCTGATCACTTGAGTAGTTGGCACGAAGCCCGCGGGCTTTAACCCGATTGCATATGTCGTCCTTGACGGGCACACATTAATAGCGGATCCCGTATCGACAAGAACCACCGGTACCCATTTGCCTTTACATTCGACCGAGATGTAGAGAGGTTTATTGTGATTTGCGCCCTCAGGCGGTAGTTCTTTGTTAGAAAAGGTCAACATCGGGGAACCTCCTCCCGAAAAAACCAATCCAATTAGCTGCTCTGGTGTGGTGTCTATAGAAAGCTTGGCCTTGTCCATGGCTGAAAGGACAGCCTGCCTGTGTACTCGTGATGCCATAAGCAGTCCCCAAATGGAGATGTCTGCTTGTATCTTCTTTAACTGCTTCAGTATAGCCTCTTCTTCGATTTGCTTTTCTTTTTGTCTCTCGGCTTCCTTATCCTTTCCGGATGCTTCTAGTTGGTCTAGGTGCGGGGGCTTGAAATACCGCCCACTTCTTGTCATATGATCGACCTCGCCGATATACCAGGTGTCGTATGGCTGATTGCTCCCCTAATCCTCGTCTGTATGGGCAAGACATAAATCATCGTCTTCCCACCACATTTCGTCGGCGGCTGACAGACACCTGTCCGGCCCCGGTATGATCGTACTCGCAGTACCTTCAGCCCACATGCCCGCAGCGTCTTCTATTCCTGTGCCCACAGCACTTTCGGCCCTTTCACAGGCTTTTGCCTTCCTGATTCTCTCAGAATCCCAAAACTTTTCTTGTTCTGACTGCATCAGTGCAATTTGTGGTTCAACTTTCTCTGCATCCACAATGCTCAAGTCCCAAGCGAAATTCTTCATAACGACGCTCTTCGGCAATGTATTCTGACTTCCGGCCCTTTCGGCCACAATTGATACTCTCGCCTCTGCCGGGCCCTACTTCAACTGAGATTCTTCGACGACGTCTGGTAGGTTGTCAAGCCACCCAGTGACCTCTGCCGATTCCTCATAATCAAACCAGCTGACTGCCGCGTCCCCTGATTCTTGGTCATTGAAAAATTGGAGGTTAGCAAAGTCCTCTTCTACAGCCGCCACGTCATCTGTTCCCTGCTCAAATCCGTCCCCTCGGATCGCACACAGTTCTGCTTTCTTTGGCAATTCTACACATGGTTTTGATTGGGCTGCTGACAGGATGTAATCACTCGGATCATAGGCTTCCCCAGCAAAGTTCCCAGACTACTCAAACCCTGATTCAACAGCTCCATCCCCCTCTGCAATCTCTCTCGTACCGTCTTCAATAGTTGCCATCATTGGCTCGGGTTGGGTTCTAGAGATGTCTAACATGCACAAAAAGTCAGTGCAGTCAGGAAGGAGCACCTCCGGCTTAGGTAGATGGGAGGGAGTGATATAGATACTAGGATCGTAAGACACGACCCCAGTTTGGATAAAATTGACTCTTTTGGGAGGTGGAGCTTGGTTGTGTGTAGGGAGTGGGTTAGTTGTGACATTGGGTTTTTCTGGAGGTAGGATCACCTGTTTATCAATGAGATCTTGAATCTCATGACGCAGTCGGAAACATTGGTCAGTGTCGTGACCATGTTGTTGGTGATACGCGCAGTATTTGGCTGGGTTGTGAGAGGGGGGAAGTGGGTTTGGTAGTGGCCTCGGCTCCAGGGGTTTTAGATGCCCTTTCCTGATTAATACCCCTAGAGCCTTAGACAGAGGCATATACAATGGGGTGAAGTTTCTTTGGCCTCTGGGTGGGTACTTGATGGTTTGGGTGTTACTTCCGGATGCACCGGAGAAAGGTGTGGCTGCCATGGGTCTTGGAAGAGGAGGGGGAATGGTGGTGGCCATGCTGACTTCCGAAGTCCTTGTAGTTGCAGCGCCACTCGGGCCTGCATTGTTGTTGCGGTTAAAGGTTCTTCTGGGTTGTTCCTTATCCTGGTCAATCAGACCCTGTTTCATTGCATCTTCAATTTGTACCCCCATCTCATGCAGATCAGAAAAGGTAGGGAAGGGGAGAACAATCATCTTTTGCATCAGTTTTGGCTGGAGACTGTGCACAATCATCCTGATCTGGTCCTTGTCAGTAGGCCTCAGGGTCATCATTGAAGCCTTCGCCCTCTATCGGGTACAAAATCCGAGAAACTCTCTTTATGCTCCTACCTTGTTGTTTCGAGATCACAAGTTGTAATCTCAATTTGGGTGTTGTAAGAGTATTGCGCAACAAAGGCCTCGGCCATTTCATCCCAACTCCGTTTGACATCATCCTCCAACTTCGCATACCAGATAGCGGCCACGCCTGACAGGGTCCGGCCGAATAGCGAAAGCTTCTGGGGTCTGGTGAGACCCATTGGCCGTAATATATCTGAGAATAGTCGGAGGTGGACCATGGGATCACCAGATCTGTCGAAGCGATCGATCTGCGGCATTTTGAATCTATCCGGCAACGTTACAGCCACGTCGATATATCCGTCCTCGATATCGGGGATAGCCTTTACCTCCTGGGATTTTTTGAATAGCTTCTCGAGCTTGCTCAATTTCAGTGCTGTATGGTCTACCTCGAACTCGAAGGGAGAGTCCGGTTGATTGACAGGCGTAGGTGCCTTAGATAGCTGGGGCAGAATTGGAGGTGGAGCTGGCCCCGTTGGTATGTCTGTGTCTGCCTGGACATTTGGTGCCTCTTCGGGTGCTGGGATTCCCGGTGGGGGAGGAACCGGGTGTGAAGCAGATGCTTCGGTTTGTTGTTGTAGCCTGGCAATTAATTCTGCTTGCTGGGCCATGATCTCGGCCTGTTGTTTGGCAAACTCATCCCGGCGAACAGCGTCCTGCTGCATGGCTCTCATGGTCTCTTGCATCTGACGCATCATTTCCTCAACTCCTGTCGGTGCTGCCATACTGCCTTAATTTGTCTGAACTATTGGCAAGTCTACTTCTATAGCAACAATTGGGATCTCAATCTGACTGTCCACTGATGGGGTAATCCACTGCTCTGGCAACCTTTGCTCGGATACACTGCGTTTCCTTGGTCTTTGCCTGATAAGCAGGGGTAGAGAGTGAAACACTGGCTGTCCGTCAACCAGATCCTCGGATCGGTTGAGTCGGCGACCTCTTGTCCAGAGTGCTTGGGGAATATCTACTTGGTCGGAAGCAATTGTGCTAAAACTGCCCTAGTAAAAAGATAAATAAAGTGATAAGGAAATAAATAAACAGATAAACGGACAGCATATCAACTTAAAGTAAATGCACAACACACAGCTGGGCATAATCAACACATGGTCGATAAGCTGAACACACACTGTCCTCAATCACTGATCATTTTCCCTGAATCACTGTCCCCAAAGACTGAATCTGATACCCGCAGATAATTGATTTTCAAACACTAACTGATGCCCACAGGCCTGATGCCCCATACTGGCAGAGCCCATAACCGGTCAGCCTTATGGTCATGCCTTGACAAGACAAGCCTTCGGCAAACCGTTCAGGAATAGTAGATGGCAAACACAGTGTCCTACGCGTACCAATGCAAATGCAATGCAAAGAAACACATAAGTGTAGTCAAAACAAGATATCATGAGTTCGAGTCAAGTTCTCTAAGTTCCCCAGCGGAGTCACCAGAAACTGTAGACGTCCCCGAACGCCCTGTGAGGATGAGTCCTGTTCTGTTCATTTGGGCTCACTACAGTTCGGACTCTCAAATTGTCACGGTTCTTAATCTGAACCAAAGAGTCCAAATCCGGCAAATCGTTTTGAGAAAAAAGTTTTTTTGAAAGAAGTGCCAAACATGGACTGCTTTTCCAGATACAGAGTCGCCACCTAAATGTTTTATTTTGGGGAAATTTAGGAAACCCTGACTCGTTTGCCTAAGGCCACGTATCCGTCATCACCAAGGTTGCCTCGGCTCGGGAACTTGGGTACGATTGGGGAAGGTCACTTCGTGAGCACCCCTGCTCGCCCGATCAAAGATCGGCCTCTACTAACCATGATATCTAGTTTTGAAAACTTTATGCGTTCTTATTCCGGTTATTAGCCTAGATTTACTATGTGATGTGCATAACATACAAGTATAGACTGGATCGTCTGAATTGGAACAAAACATTTCATGTTTATTTTTGAAAATGGTTTGATGGTGCTACCCGCAAGTAGGCTAAGACATGGGTTTGCCACCCTCGGGTGGGCTTAGAAAAACATGATTTTGCCACTATCTAGTGGGCTTAAAACTCACAGTCAATGCATTTATTCTAATTCAAATAATCCAACCTTCACCCACAGGCATTCAGGCAGTTATATCACATAAGCATATAACCTCATGGTAAGCATGCTATCATGGCAGTCACTCACACGCATACAAGGATGCTAAAGCATAAAACTTACCGAGTACTCCAAGCCAAAACAGAAGCTAATTAGAAATCCATGCATGATCCTAACTATACAGAAATGCCTAATGCAACACACACAAAATGCAACTAAGATAGGCTCGGCTATTCTAAAAATGGCATGTGAAATGCTACAACTAACAAGTATTCAACTCGGAATTGAAATACAAATGCAGTTAGTATGATGCGCCGAGCCCAGTGCATCCAAGACTGATGAATGAATGCAAACATGCTATCATACTATATGCTAATTGAAACATGCCCTAATCTAACCATCATAAGCGGGTAAATAAAAGGGAGAAAGACGTGGGGTTGGAAGACATACATCACACACACGCACACTTATTACAGTTGTGCCCTCGCGCAGAGGATCCGAAAGAATAATACAGTCCCAAATGAATAAATAATACAGTCCCGAATAAATACAAAATCCTAATTAATTAACACATTAATCTAGGAAAGCAATAAATTGCACGCAAATCCGTGGACCGCCTCAGCTCTGTTCCGGATGATGAATGATGCATGCTTGAATTTGCCTTGCGCGGAAATCCCTTGCGATGCCCCGGTTTGCCTCTGTTTGTAATTTTTCTTGGAATGCGTGCCAAGCTCCGGAAGGCTGCTGATTTTTGATTTGCTGCAACAGAGAGCAACAAAAGGGCATGACAAAGTATTTTCACATATGTATGCATGACTACTCTTCGGGGAGTGTAGTCCTCGATCCTCGTGCCATCAATCACGCATCTCGATGTATGATGGCCGAGAAGTCAAATTGCATGACTCAATATGAAATGAATGCACATATGGACACAACAAGGCCTAGACTCCATCATGGATAATCCGGAGTGTCGGCGACCAGGAATTGAGACACGTTCCGTCACTCAGAGTACGAAACGTCCCTCGTTTCCCGTGCTTGGGCTAACTCCCATCCCAAGCACAATGCAATATGCATGATATGCATGAATGCAACCCTAACATGCAACCTAGCATACACAATGCTATGAAATAGCATACACAATGCACGATGTAACGATGCATACACAATGCTATAACATACAACCTAGCATACACAATGCTATGAAATAAAATGGCATACGCAATGCATAATAGACTTACACTAACATGAGTGGACCTCAACCACACTGACATCAGTAGCCATTAGGTGAAAATGAGACTCTCGAAATGCGTGCACGTATGCACGCAAATCGAGGACCGAACCTATGGCATAGTATGTAACTCTAACAAGGCATGAAATATGGCATACAAGCATGTAATTCCAGCACTGAAATATGATGCTAAACAGCCCCGAAACATGGAAAGATGGCACCCGATGCATGAGATGAAACCCGAAACTCGAAACTAGGCACATGGAATGACTTATAGCTATACAAAGCATGCATTATTTGATCATGAAGCATGAAGACAGAGCCAAGGCAGTCCCAAAAAATGAATATTTCCAGTTCAAAGCATGGCCAAAAGATGCTAGCATGGTGGACAAAAATAGCATGCAATCTTGACTAGCAAACGTGGTTTACATGGCAAGTATATGAAGCAAATGTAATCTCACCAAACCAGAAAAAATCAGTGAATAAATCATGTGAAAATAGGCCCAAATAACCACTGATATACAACCATGGTATGCAAAAATAATGAGCTCCTTTAGAGGGCCATGCAATGAGTTATTAAGCACATGCAAGGTAGACATTTAACATGGCATAAAAAACTATAAAAATCAAATATGGTAGTCCTAAAACTCACCAAATTGACCCTGGAAAGTGACTTCGAAGCATGCAAGGTAGGGTCTCTTTGGAAGGCCAAAAAAGGCCACCAAACAAGAGAAGGAGAGAGGGGGTCACCCCCCTCTGATTTGGAGGTTCAAAATAGTGTGCTAGCCACTGAAAATCCATTGGATTTCAGTGGCTAGAATGCCAAACCAAGCATGCAACAAGAGCTTAGGTGTAAGGCTCAAAATAAGGGACAATCAAGCATACAAGGAAGCATACGACCTCAAATAAGAAAATGCCCTTAATCAAACATGAAGATGATGTCAAAATGAGAGTTTTTCCAATTTATAACAGATCTCAAAAGTGAACACAAATAGGGCTAATCTATCATGCAAAAATGGCCTTAAAAGAGAAGATTGAGACAAGGGACAGCAGCTGGCCCCAAACAGTAAAGAACCCTTCAACAAAGTTGAAGAGGGGTTCAAAATAAAGCACTTTACAGTTTGGCTCGAAGCCCAGAAATGCTTACAAACAGGGATAACATACCATGCAAGAAATAGCCATAAAAGAGGGATAAAGAGGCAAGTGGTAGCAGCTGACCTCAAACAAAGGAGAGCCCTTCAACAAAGTTGAAGAGGGGTTCAAAACAAGATATTTCACAGTTTATGACCAAGTCCAAAACAGCTCACAAATAAGCCTAAACTATCATGCAAAAATATGCCTAAAAGAGAGTTTAAACACAAAGGGGGAGGAGGAGACCTCAAACAGAGGGAGAGAGGCCAAGAAAAGGGGGGGAAAAACCTATTCAAATTTTTCCCCCAAAAGGCAGCCCCTCGGATACAGGATCTGGGGGGAAACAGCTGGCACAGCTGGAATACACTTGGAGAGAGGATCATGGCCGGCTAGGTTCAAAAGGTTCAGGTGGCCGGCCAGCCACCCCCCATGGCCGGCCGACCAGGGGTCAAAAGGGTCAATCAAAATTGTTGGCCGGCCACCCCAAAAAGGTGGCCTCCCATGTGTGCACATCACAAATATGTGGTCAAAAGCTGGAAAATGTGAACTAGGAGAGAGAACAGCCAACTTTTTAGAGGGGTTCAAAAGGGTCAAGGACAATTACTGGCCGGCCTATACATATTGGTGGCCTCCCAGGTGTGTACAACACAAATATGGGGTTTAGGGCTAAAGAAAGTGGCTCCGGGGTGGTCAACATTAGCTTTTTAGTGAGGAAAACGGGCGACGGAGAGTGATGAAGAAATAAAGCTGGCTTTTCAGAACAATTGCTGGCCTCCCACCCTCCTACAAGCTTTCTAACAATGAAAATAAGGTCTCCACCAAAAATGAACCAAAACGGATGCAAAACGGAGGTTCGGGGACCGAAACGCGTGGCCTGGGGCCCCGAAAATGGGCTGTTAAGCACCGGAGGTGGCGTTTGACCACGAAGTTGGTCTCTCCAGCCACAGTGTTCCTCAAAAGGGAGGAAATAAGGTGTATGCCAAAAACCGGAGCAAACGGAGTTGGTTAAGCGGTCCCAAACCGAGGCACACGGCCGTCGGCTTCGAAAAACCAGAAATCGGGCTCCAAATGGAAAAAATGGCCTACGACCACGAAACGTAGCCTACGGCTACTAAGAGATGATCCACGAGACCTCTCTCTCCCTTCGGGAAGAGAAAATAGAGAAAATAGAGCCTGGTTCGCAAATCGAGGCAAGGCACGAAAGAGTCCGGAAGCCCGGAGGCAAGGCTTGCAGTAGGTACTCTAAAACTTCTGAACGAGCACAATATGCAATATCACCGAGTGCTCAACTGGTGACGTCTGAGTCTTAAGGTCGGTCAAAAATGGGGTGTCTACACTAATGCATAAGAAAGAAAAAACGTCCAACGAGCTGTGACCTTACATGAGACAAAAGACATAGCTATATATATATACATGTACATTTAGGTATTACAAGTTTCTTATAATACAGCACAACCAAAAGAGAAAAGTCATTCCCGTCAATAACAATTATAATACCAACGACAACAGACTATCACGCGAGTGAGATCCAAAAGGGTAATCACTGGGATTGCCAGTGCTCCAACAGATGGGAACCTCGACGAGAGGCACAAAAGATGGCTTGACCAAAATAGAGGTAAGATCGCCATCACTACGTCCCCTTCTGAATTGGATTACCTACCTATATAAATAAAATGTGAGCTAAGGCCTAGTGAATAACAACTGTGTAAACAGGTTATGAATGATGATTATAATGTAAACAAATTACATACTGAGCAGATGTTTTACTGCAGATAGAAAGCATAATGTGATATGTGATACATCTAAAAGTAATCAATACAGGCAGTCTAGAAGACCGAACAGGCGGTTACAAGAGCTGAAGATCAGATATATGATGGCCATCACTGAGATAAACAGGAGTCCCATGAATTGAAACTGACAGAGATCTCTGTAACTGTGAGAATAGATGCTAAGGATGCCATGATAAATAGTGTAAACTGAAGTAGAATCATCATTCATCAATATAAGAAAACATACCAGAACAAAGCATAATTTTAAAGTAGAAAAAAGGTACTGTAAATTAAACATATCTTTACAATAGTGTTACTCACAGCTGGTTCTGTGGTGTAGGTGACCTACACAGACAGATGTAAGCGTAGCACACTTAATTTACCAAACATCTAACTGATTAGTTCTATTATTTAGGAATTGATGGATCTAAATGCCTTTCACTTCGTTTAATGCTCATGTAATACAAATGAACATCAATTATGGATGCAAATCATGCTAACGGAGACCCGGAAGTGGGGTAAACGAAGCAGAAAAGTGAAACCGAGGTTGTCAAACAGCCGCACATGCGGAGCTCCTTGGCCGCACGTACGGGACCCTTTTTGCACGTGCGCCACCAAGTGCTTTTTATGTAGAATGTTTCCAGTATCTCCCCTGTTACCCGCACGTGCGGGCTTACCCACCGTACGTACGCCAGTGCTCACCACACGTGCGGGCTCTCCAGCCGCACGTGTAGTTCTGGTTGTTCTAGAATCGAATTTCTACCCTTTTTAGGAGCTTCATATTCCTCAAAATCAAACCCAAATTTGATCAAATTAAGGGCCAAAAACTAGCAAACATAGTATATAAATAATTTCTAAGTTCAAATCAGGGATAAAATTTAAATTCAAGCTTGTGTTCCATAATTTCATCAACAACTTCACAAGTACAGAGAAAACAAAAATCTATGCATGTGTTAATTCTATGCTTCAACAAAATTATGAAAATCAAGGTTAAACTCATGCAAGACCAAGTAAATGAGCTTGAGCAATGACATTAGGCAAAGAGATGGAAGAATTCCTCTTATTAGGGTTATAACACATCTTATACTACTTAACTCCTTACTCTCTCCCTTAAACCCATGAGTTCAAGATGGTAAATTCACTTTCATGTAAAAAGAATTAGAAAGAACTTTGACCTTAATGTGTTAATTTACTAAAGCTGCTTCAGAATCTCCTCTTCTTCTTTACCTTCCTCTCTTCTCTTCTTGCTCTCTAGAACCCTTCCATACTTTCTCTCAGATTATATATCTCTCTCTCTCTTACTTGAGGTCAACTCACACACACACACACACACACATATATATATATATAAAGATGTGTATGTATCTATATCTAATTTACTTAATTTGGTTCATTTAAATTAGAATTATACCCATTAAACGTTATCTGGACCCTACCTTATCTAATTAAGGTGACTCAGGCTCTAACCACCTAGTCCACTAGTTAATTCATAGCCTTACGATTTAACGAATCAGACAAGTCATTTTCATAAATGAACATATATGTCAATAAACAGGATGTACATAATACATACATAAGCACAAATACACAGATAAATACATGATTACGATTTATCATAAGATTAACAACTAAGTAGAAGGCGGGTGTTACAATTATTGTGCTACAAATGTGCTTTAGAGTTTGTTTACCTATTTTTCCTACATGAAAGCATTTTTATTTTAGGTGTTTCTACATGAAAGTATTCTTATTATATCATTTGTTTGTTGTAATGTTTGAATTTGATTCTCGATATGAGTTTGTTGACCAACTAGAAAGAATTCAAGAATTAGGCGTTTCTTCATGATCATATTCTATTTGGTTGCCCAAAAAACTTAGACAATGATGACAAGATCGAAAATTATAACATCTTGTCTTTTATCTATTTATTTGTTGAATTTTTTTCTTGTACTGTTATTTTCTTAATTTTTTTCTAAATAGTTTTTCCACACACACACACACATATATATATATATATATATATTTATAATAGCAAATTGGATTTGTTATCTAAAAATTATGACATTGGCAATTTGGGCTTTCAAAATTTACCAAAGTCACTTTAGTGAATCATAAGAAGGGTGCTCAGCAGGGTTCTTAAGTCTCGTTTGTCAATTATACATTTTAGTAAAAAAAGACACTATAAGTTATCACATCATTCTCTCCATGGTGCCAGAGAGGTTAGAGGACTTGGTGTTCCTAAAAGAGGGCATACTATGGTGTTAGATTTGAGTTATATTAGAGAATTTTTGGTAGTGATTGGTAAAATTTTAGAATTATAATTTAAGAATAGAGTTGTATTTTGAGTTTGTGAGTTTTGAAATTATAATTTAAAAATAGAAAATTTGTTTGGTTATGAGTTTTGAAAAGAGTTTTGAATTTTTGATGCTACATATGAAATGAGAAAAGCTGTTTGGTTATAAGTTTTGAAAATAGTTTTTAAAACTTAATTGAAAAACTTATAACTCATAACCAAACACACATTTGAAAACTCTATTGAAAATTCTATTCAAAACTTATAATCAAACTCTTTTTAAAATTCAATTCAAAAAATAATTTATCATTTTAGTCTATAAAAATAATTTGTATATTTAAAAAATATCAAAAACAAATATAATTTTTTTTTCCCAAAATAACATGTGGCATTGGCAATTGCACAAAAAAAAAAAAAAAGAGAAGTACTGTTCCGATCAACCGATCTGGTCGGACATGGAGAATGTCCGGAGGTAGACCAAAAATTCAAAAACTGTCTAGTTTACCAAACATATTTTCAAAATGTGTTTTGAAATTGATTTGAAATTATGGTTTGAAAGCTAAAACCAAACATAACATTCAAATATAAAGGTAGAAAATTGATTAGAGTTGCACACCAAACACATCCTTTGTTTTATTTTATTGAAATGGAAATATTGGAGAAGTACAATAAATTACTTGTTAAAAAGAATAATAATTACACTAAAAAGTATAATAAATTACACTAAAGTAGTTGTTTTAGATAATGTAAATAAGTATATTTTTTGAAATTTTATAAAAAGATGTAAAAAAAATAAAGAGATAATTTAACTTGAAAAAGACAAAGATAAAAAATTGTACTATGATAGATCATGCCAAACAAGCTCTAAGCTTATTTTTGTTGCCATTAATAGTGGCTCATAAAATATTTAAAAAAAAAATTGAGAATGGTTTTGCCTTTTTTTTTTTTTTGGTTCAACAATTTGGAGTGTCCGAATCAATTTATATACACATTGATTAATCCCTTGTCATTAAAAACAGGTCATTCATTTATCTTTAAAAAAGACAAGTCATTCATGATGGGGTTAAAAAATTCATAAAAAATCACCTTTTCGCTGTCTAACTCCAAAAATCAAATCCAAAGTAATTATGTAAAGTGTATATCCACAAATACAATAGGATTTTAAGAAATATTTATTATACTCGGGTCTCGTTTAGGAATAAATTATTTTAATAATTTTTTAATTTTTTTGACTAAAATATGAGATTAAATACTAATATGTTTGGAGTGATTTTTTAACTTTTTACGAAAAGATGTGTAAAAAGTAGAGAAAAAAAATGAATCTTTAATTTTTTAGTATAAGTTATAGATTTTTTGACTAAAATATTAACTTGCCAAACAAGACCTCAATCACATTAATTTTTTGAAAGTAACAATTTACGTGCTGGTTTAGGATTTTAAGTAGAAAGCATACCACTTATTATATCTCGTCGTGCACGTACATAAAAGAAAATAATAATAATCAAACAATTCTCAAGTGAAAAATAGAGCAAAACAACTCTCTCTTGCAAAATAGTGATATTAAAGTAAGAAAATAATTTTTTTTGAAAAGAGAAGGTAATTGGAGTTCACCATCACATGAACATACCATGACAAAGTTTTGACTAAGCATGAGAGCATAGATTATTCCAAATGCAAACTACAAACGACAATAGAAACTACATCATAATATGCCATAGGTAGCATATTTTTTTATTCAAAGCATCAAATTAAATTCATCACTTGGCCTAGAAGAACACTTTCTCTCTTGTTCCATATTGCTTCATTTCTCAAGTTCAAGCCCAGTATTCTCTAGCTTCATCTTGGTCATTTGGTCAAGCTTCTCTTGCATCTCATTGCTCAAATTGTTCTTCCAATCACCAACGACACCAAGCCTGAAAAAAGAACTCTTGGGAATCCCAACACTAGTCAATCCATTCTTGTTCACTTCCAAGTTCTTAAGCCTATCCAAGCTACATCTCCACAACACCTTCTCAAGCTCTTTGTCATTTGCGAATGGCCTTCCAAGAAACGAAGCCAACTTTTTCACTTCTTCTTTCGGATCTCTTTTCATTTCTTCGTACCTCAAAAACAGGATCTTCTCAGGCTTCTTCAAGCTCTCTTTCCAATACTCCAACACATGATCAAAGAAGGGACCGTATGGGTGAACTCCATCACAGAAGCTCTCAAATGCTTTGTCGAATGGATATGGGCCTTGCTCTGGTGTCCTAACGTTGTTGAGGAAATGCCACATTGAAACCAATGTGTCTTTAGGGTTCCGGGTTATGTACACAATCTTACAATTCGATTTTTTCATTGATTCCGGTAAGGCATTGTAAGGGATGTGAGTATGGAACAGTCTTGGAGATGGCATACCTGCAATGGTGTAGTCAGAAATTTTGACAATCAGTTAGTTATCATCAATGTCATTACGTTATATTTTTAATCTTACAAAACTTCTCAAATCAAATTTCCCATGGTATACTATAATATCATTCAGTGTGTTTGATTTAAATTTTTTGAATTAAGTTTTCTAAAAATTGAATTTTTAATTTTCCTGTATTTTTGTTTTTAATGAATATTTTTAAAATTGTAAGCAATTTTTTTACTTTTTTAGATAAACCTTACTTAAATGTATCTAAATAGTAAAATATTTGTGAAAAAATATTTTAAAAAATTAATAAATACACAAAAATACGAAAAATATGTTGATTTTTTTTATTTATATTTTTGGAATTTAGTAAATTTTTTTAAAGAATTTTTTCACAAATATTGAACTTTTTAAGTATATTTATGTTATATCTGTCTAAAAATTAAAAAAAAAAATTGCTTAAAATATTTAAAAAATTCAGTGAAAATAAAAAAATACAAAGAATAAAAAGGTATAATTTTTTGAAAAGTGAATTCTGAAAATTGAAACCAAAGAAAATGAATAATTCAAATTTGTGGGAGGTCTCTTGGATGCATACCTGAGAGATCAGCAGTTGAGTTTTTCGCGTAATTTTTGCTTTCAATGGTTTGCACATAGAAAGTAGGGTGGTTCTTGAGAAGAGGGTCATCTTCTTCTTCTTCTTCTTTCTCACCATCTTTGCCCTTGTCAGCACCCTTTTGGCCTTGCATGATGCAAAAACAAAGAGCTTTGAGCCATGTTGTGCCTGTTTTAATGGAGGAAGCTAAGACTATATCGTCGTCCCGGGATTCATGGTGTGCTTGGAGGTCTTTTGTACCTTC
The DNA here is from genome assembly GCF_055761805.1 of Camellia sinensis. Lineage (NCBI taxonomy): Eukaryota > Viridiplantae > Streptophyta > Magnoliopsida > Ericales > Theaceae > Camellia > Camellia sinensis. Next base: position 12,299,741 of record NC_138961.1, read on the forward strand.
TAGGTGACCAGTTGAGTACCAGAAACCTTCCCACTTGTGGAGATCTAGAATGTCCCAGAACCTTCTGCTGGGTTCTTGATCTAGTGAAGGCTTTGGGGAATCAGAAGGTTGGTGGTGCTCAAGAGAGTTCTTAGTTTCCATGGCAAGTGAAACCAAAGAACTCACTAGACTTGAACAAGAGATGGATTCTTTGGGTTGGCTTAAGTTGAGCCAAGCATATCGAGGTATATATAGTGGGATTGTGGGGGACGATGAACAATAAAGAAATCCAAAAATCATTAGTGGGTGGTGCTTTCTTAAAAAAATAAACATAAATAAATAAATAATTTGATAAACATATTAACCAATCTTTTAGGAAAATGAGTGAGAGCATTAATTTGTGCTAGCAATAATGATATGGCAGTGAGTCCCACCCACTGCCACAATTTTGTTGTGTCTATTTTTTTTTTTTTTTTTTCGAAAAAGTGGTGCCACATCATTAGTGGTTGCTTTAGAACACCACTTTTAATGGTCTCTAGCATTACCCAATCTTTTATTTTCTTTTTCACTTCAGTGGACCAAAACAAACGCACTGTTGAGTTTATGGAAGTCATTATAAATTTTGTTTTGATAATCTAAATTAAGGTGTAAAACTCGTCGAATATTTTATGCTTATAAAAAATCACGTTAATATATTTTTAAACTAAATTGTTAAAAAAATATTCTGATTAAGAGATTATCGATATCCGATCAACGTAATTTTGTATAGGTATAAAGTACTCAATGAGCTCTACATATTGAACGGTTTTAATTATTGAAACGGGACCCGTGGTGAGCAATACGGATCCAACAGTACGCTCCAATCCACTATATAGACAGGAGAGAAGCCATCTCTTTTAAGAAATCAACAATTGGACTAGAGTCCAATTTATGGGATTTGGGCCCACTTCAAGCTTATCTTGATGATTTAAATTACTCAATTTTTAGAGTTGCCAAGTCAATGAACATATGATAATTAAATTGATTCGATATTAGTGGTTGCATTATTGAATTAAATTTGTCTAAAAAATAGATAATGTAACGACCCGGACATGCATTTGCTTAATTATTCCCCCGATTGCATTGTTATGTGCTAATTAATATGTGTTTGATGAGAAATTGCATGTGAAATAGAAAGATTTATATTTATATCTGTTGATTTTAGAAAAATCTGTTTCAATTACAACTTTAAATTGAAAGTTGAAGGTCTTAGAGGCACCAGAAATCAAAACTGATTAAATATTTGTGATCAGCATAATTTTTAGAGCCTAATATGAAGTTTTATAAAAATCTGATTCAGAATGAATTAATTGGATTTAATTTATATATATGTATAAGAACTTTAGTTGAGCTTTAGACTCAACAAATAAAAGTCTGAGAGAGAGAGAGAGAGAGAGACTTCCAGAGACTCAGAGAAGAAAGAAGAAAAGAAGTGAAAGAAGAAGAACAAAGGGGGAATTAAGCCAAATCTTCATCAAATCAACCATCTAAGGTGGAAATTTTCTTCTAATTTCTTGAATCTAAGTTGAATCAAAGAACTGAGTGGTGTAAATTGTTGTTTAGAACTCATATGAGTTTAAAGAGAGAAATTGCAAAACATAGTTTAAGATTTGGCATACATGGCATCCTTCTTGTTCAATTATTTGTTTTCTTGCATAAGTTTTCAAATGGAAAGGTAACTCCATGGGGGTTGATGTTTTGAAACTCAGAAATACAAGTTTTGTGGGTTTACATTTCAGTTCAAGGGTTTGATTTGTTCTACATGGAAATTTAGTTTGATTTGAAATTATGATTTTGTTTGAAGTTAGAAATTGTTTATTCGACATGTTTTTATGAGTTTTGGGCTTTGATTTTCATCACATATTGACATTGGATTTGTGCACAGGGAAGTTCCAAGTTGAGTTGAATTTTTGAACTGGTTTTCAGCCAGACTGCTCGAGCGGCCTGAGCCATCGCATGAGCAACCAAGCTTATTTTGGCTCAAAATACATACTGTTTAACCACCGCTCGTGCAACCATGGCCACCGCACGAGCGGCTAGGCCGCCGCATATGCGGCCTGCAGGGCAATTTTTCCAGTTTCTTTTTCTTTTGGTTTTTTGAGTTCCGAGCCTTCATTTACATGGTTTTCATGTGTAATTCACATCTATATGCATATCATAAGCATCAAAGAGATTAAAGAAAGAATATGAATAACCAAACGAATAAGTAATGAATGAAACGAAGACATGTAATTTTGAGATATTGTGCTTGGTTATATGTCTGCAGGTTGAGATTGGTTATGTGTCTACATGGCATCCTTCTTATTCAATCATTTGTTTTCTTGCATAAGTTTTCAAATGGAAAGGAAACTCTATGGGGGTTGAGGTTTTGAAACTGAAGAATGCAAGTTTTGTGAGTTTACATTTCATTTCAAGGGTTTGATTTATTCTATATGAAAATTTAGTTTGATTTGAAATTATGGTTTTGTTTGAAGTTAGAAATTGTTTATTCAACATGTTTTTATGAGTTTTGGGTCTTAATTTTCATCACATTGACATTGGATTTATGCAAAGGGAAGTTCCAAGTTGAGCAAAATTTTTGAACTGGTTTTCACCCAGACCGCTCGAGCGGCCTAGGCTACCACACGAGCGGCCAAGCTTATTTTGGCTCAAAATACATACTGCTTAACCACCGTATGTGTGGCCTGTAGGGCAGTTTTTCCAGTTTCATTTTCTTTTCGTTTTCTGACTTTCGGACCTTCATTTACATGATTTTCACATGTAATTCACATCCATATGCATATCATAAGCATGAAAGAGATTAAAGAAAGAATAGGAATAACCGAACAAATAAGTAATGAACGAAACGAATGACATGTAATTTTAAAATGTTGTGCTTGGTTATATGTCTGCAGGTTGAACTGTTGAGGTGTATCACTGACCAAGCACTGTGAGTAACATTTCTGTAAAGATATGTTCATATAGAATATATTTGACATGCTAGCTATTTGATATGTTATGTTTTCTGAAATGTTATTTTGTGAAAGTGAACAAATGTCCGATTTTGAATCTATTATGGCATCTACAGATAGTCCCAAGTCATGGGAGACGACATGTAAATACGGGTCTATGACATATGACTATTTACGAGATCTCGATAGCCACTTCATTTTGGTGGTATATGTTTAATCAATATCCGGAACCGATTACTATAGTCGAAAGACGATATGATATATGCAGTTGGATGTACCATTATTATGTTCAGATATAAGACTGAGTTGTTATGATAAATTTTATGTATATGGCATGTATGGAATTCGTTCATTAACCCATTTACTTTAATGTTATTCATTAGGTTTTAGCTCATTATGTATATTTATATGTATAGGTAAGTGACGTGAAGATCAAGCCCAAATGCACACCGTTAGTTGAGCCACCGATCAAACCTATGGAGTTTTGTTTGGTGCCTCCGAGTTGGGGCTAGCTAGGTCTAGGCGACCGTTGTCAACTTTTTGATCATGATGTTGACATTTTGATATTTGTGTATGTCTATAAATGTTTTTGTACAAGATGTGATGTATGTATTGTACAGTGGGTAAATTAATGTTATATGCATTTGCGTTTGTTCATATAGATGCACAACTCAATGGACTATTTGTTATATTTATGTTATAAACTTCCGCTAACCCTAATTATTTTGATTTGTACAGGAAGGCCTTTGGTAATCTTGGATTACTGGTTAGTTACGACGCTAAACTTATAGGGGCAAGTTTGGGTCGTGACAGATAATTTATTCTCAAAATTACAATTATTGTCTATTTTAAAAAAATAAATATAATACAATTATTTGGCTACAAATGTGTAATAAACTTAATTTTTACATTATTGATTTAAATAGAGAATAATAAAAAATAAATAATTTTGATCATTGAATTGCGCTGAGGTGGGCCAACAACTCGTTAGTTAAATCCTCAAGTCCAATTGCCAAAATAAAGAAAAATTGATGGCTAAAGTTTTTTTGCTATGTTATATTATGTATATGATATCTTATGATACTTCTGAATTATTAAATATCACTAGTAGGAGATTCGGACCAACAACTCGTTAGCTAAATCCTCAAGTCCAATTGCCAAAATAAAGAAAAATTGATGGCTAAACTTTTCTTGCTATGTTTTATCATGCATATGATATCTTATGATACGTCTGAATTTAGTAAATATCACTAGTAGGAGATTCTTGCTGTGTATGAGACTTTATTTTTAAAATAAAAAATTAATTTTAAATTTTAATATTTTATGTATAATATATTTTAATAATTGAAAGTTAAATATAAATAGATTTGTTAATGGCTAATAATTTTTTTTGTCACTCTGTGAGATCCTATATAAAATAGGCTAATAAAAATATATATTTTTTAAAATTAAAAAAAATGTATTCTCAACTCGAAATCTAATCCTCATTTGTGTTAATCAAATTTATTAAAAATTATGAATTCCACTTGTATCAAAATATTTTTAAACTAATAAAAAATAAAAAATAACGGAAAATTCTATAATATATAAATTATGACTTGGTTATAACGCATGGTGTATTATTTTGATTATTAATCGAAAAGGCTTTTACTAATTTCTTATATCTTTTGTTATGTCTAAAGTTGTGTATCGGATTTTTAATTATATTTCAAGTAGTGTTTGATTATGATCTATTATATTATTTTTATATGACAATATTAAGTATTTTATTACTCAAAAAAATGCTTAAGATGAGTTGATTCAACGGTAAGATTTATTTTTATATTAGTAAGATCGTAAGAGTTATTTACATTGATGCATAAAAAATAATAAATTCAAATCATAAATAGTGTCCTCAAAAGAAATCAGCTACAAAATATTTATAATTTTAATAATTTCAGTTCTTAAAAGGTTCTAATTAATTATATGACACACCATAATAACAGCAAAATTTTTATTCTAGCTAAATTATTTTTGTGTATCTTTTCTGATAGAGCTCATGAAGGTGCATTATCAATTTATTAGTAATACTATAAATTCAAAATTTTTATTTAAAAATCATTAAAGAAACATCAATAGGTATTTTAAATATATACAATCATTTTCGATAAATCATTATTTTTTAAAATAATACTCCACACTATTTATTATTTGACATTTATCAAATTACCTTCTAAAAACGTAACAAAAAAAGTATTGAGTTCCATTATTTTAATCAATCAATATCAAAGTGGACGCTACATGTGTATGCAAATCATTTCTAGAATATATGACATAAAATCACAATGGAATTAATTTAATTAATGTAATGATATTTTATATTATGATATGTGTTATAAAAGAATAATTTTAATTTTAATTTTCATTTTAATTATTTATTTTTAATAATCCTAGCCTTACCGTTCTATAAAAGTGTTACTTGAATACTTATATATAATAAATTTAGCTAAATTATTTAATTATTTTGATAATTTTAGTTCTATTATGCTATAAAAGTGTAATTATCATATACTAATTTATATGATATATATTAAATTATAAAATAAATACTTATCTTAATATTAAAAAAATAATTAAATTAGAAAGAGAATTAGTAATATAAAACTAAAAGTGATTATAATTATTTATTTTTATTTTTATTTTTATTTTTATTTTTTATTTTTATTTTTATTTTTATATTTATTTAAAAAATAAAAATATGTAGAAATAGAATTTCAAAAAAATTATTTAAAAGATAAATATAAATATGTTGTGATTAGATTAAGAAGAAAACACATAAATTAATTATGTAGATTATTGAATTTTTCTTTAATATTCTTTTTGAATTATTCAAATATATATATTGTATATAGGTATATAAAATATAAATTAAATATAAATATTTTGTAATAAATAATTTCATGTTAAATAAAAAATTAAATATAAATTAATATTAAAACATCAATAAGATAGATACAAAATAAAAAATAAGATTAATTTGATCCTTGCAATGTACATAATTAAGCGTATTCTGTCTTATTTATTCAATTATATATTGAGATAATTTTTTTTCAAATATCATAATATTAAATTAAAATATCAACTATATAAAAGAAATCTAATAATAAAAAATTAAAAACACGACAAAAAATATGAAAAATAAATAATTCTAAAATAGAGTCTATATAAATTTGATTGTTATAATTAAAATTAAATTTGTATAAAACTTTATATATAAATAAAAAAATATACTGATGTAATTTTTCTAAAATAATAAAATAAAATAAAATATACTATATAAAAAGAAAACCAAAAAAAAAAAAAAAAAAAAAAAAAAAAACACTACTTGTATCTTTGTTTGGGGCATCATGATCCCGTGGTTGGTCAGGTACAGGCTGCATAGGTACCAATACCCCCAATTAATTTCTTTTTGGCAGTTGCAAATTAGATAATATCCAGAAAAATATTAAAAAATCATAATTTTTTTTATTATATAACTTATATGAATATGAGATTCGCATTATATAAATGTCATGTGATTCCTAAATTTAAATGAAATATTTAACAAAAATTTTAATAAAATTTTTGGATCTCGAACCTTATTCAATGATATATGCAAAGTGTGGATCAGATGTGGGTAGTAATTATGCTTTGTTGAAAAGTCAATTTTAACCTTCACCTTTATTTTCTATCCATTGGCTCTTAAGGGTAGTAATGTAAATTTAACATGACTATCTTTTTTGTTAAAAACTGATTTTTTGATTTTTTTTTATTCTTTTTTTTTCAAAAAATATGTAAAAAATGTGAGAAATGATGAAATCTTAAATGAGTTAAAAATTAAGAAGTAACTTTTAACTCACTTCCCAAAAAGGGTGCAGGTCTATTTTAGTAAGTTATTAAAAGTTAATTTTTTAATTTTTTAAGTTATATTATTTTTAATTTTTTTAAAAATAATCAGAAAAAATAAAAAATTAACTTTTAATTTATTTTTCAAAATACCTCGCAATACTCTGTTCACGACCTCATGTATAATTTGGAGCAAATCAGATTTCGTTCAGGGGGCAGATGACTGCTTAGCTAATTTACTGGATTGTATCCAATGGGAGTTTTGGTAGTTCAGTGGAAGGCTGTTTTGCTGGTAATTTTGGTGATCATTTTATTGTGTTATTGTTTAATGTGGTGCTGTGTTTGTTTTGTTTGTGCTGTGTTCTTTTTCTCTTTGGTTTCTCACTCATTTTTGATGATAGTAAGTAATTAGGTCCGTATCTCGGTGCTAATCTAATTAGAATCATTTTGTTTTGTTATGATATTGTTTTGCACTGGCCGTCCCTTTATTGATATAATATTTTGGATTTTGTTCGGTAGAATTTTGGAAAGTTAGTTCTAAGTTTTGATTTACACACCATATATGTTTACGGTTTTTAAAAATTAATTCCACATTTACTTTTGAAAATTCCATCTAATTTTGAAAATTTGGACTAACGTCGTCCCACCGGTCGTCCGGCCGCTTGACCGGAACTGTGCATAATTTTTTTTTTAACACATGTTAATTTTTATATATTCAATAAAAAATATTTTCTGAATTTTTTAAATTTTTTTATGAGTTTTGAATAGAATTTTGAGTTGTGTGTTTAGTTATGAGTTGTAAGTTTTGTATCAAATATTATGTTACATCAAAAATTTCTCACTCAATTCAAAACTCTTTTTAAAACTCATTCACTAAACAAATTTTCTACATTCAAATGATAATTCCAAAACTCACAAACTCAAAATACAATTCCATTCTCAAATCATATTTAAAAAATTCTACCAAACACAACCTTGATGTTTACAAATAAAAGTTTCTTTCTTTTGCCTATAAAAAAAAATTTAATATTGAATGCCTGACGACTGGTAATGGTGATGAACACAACCACATGATAATGGTATATTTTTTTAATAAATGGTACTATATAAATTTATTTCTTAAATTCAGTGATACATAAATGATATAAATGATTGATGATTAAAAAAGATATAAAAAAAAATTATTGCCTTAAATATCTTAATTGATTGTCACATCATTAAACTTGCAAAAATAGGTCTAATTTTTGGACTTGAACAACAATTAGTTTGTTTGGTTTCACTTTGCAGAAAATTAAATTTTTTTTATTTTTTGTATTTTTGTATTTTTATTATTTTTTAAATATTTTAAGTAATTTTTTTAATTTTTGGATACACCTAACATAAATACACTTAAAAATATAATATTTATGAAAAAAAATATTTAAAAATTTTCTACCTCGTTTGGGAATAGTTTTTTTAGTAACTTTTTGACTTTTTGACTAAAATATGATATAAAAAAACTAGTATGTTTGAGATGATTTTTTTTTTATTTTTTACGAAAATATGTGCAAAAAATAAAAAGAAAAGAATTTTTTTAACTTTTTAATATAGATTGTTAACTTTCTGATTTTTTTAGTGACTTTTAGATTAAAAATGATGTTGCCAAATGAGACCATAAAATGTTATTCAAACCCTCGGGGAAAACAATTTTAATAATCTTCCCAAAAGATTGCAAAATAGCACAAAACGAGAATGTAAAAAAAAGAGAGGGGAGGGGAACAATTTTAATAATCTTTCCAAACCATTGCAAAATAGCACAAAACGAAAATGAACAAAAAAAAAAATAACAAAAACAAAAACAAAAACAAAACAAAAAATTGAAAACCAAAACCGGAACAAAAAAACCTTAAGGTTATGTTTGTTTCGCGGTTTGAGTGGCCAGATTGGATTACAATGGATGTACGCCCCACACACAGCATGTGTGGTAGTGAAATGAGAGGGTAAATTGATAGTCCAAGAGACTTAGTAATCCTCTCAGTAGGGGGATTAGCTTAGGCGGGTAGAGGGTGGGATTAGGAAAATAGTGAGTGGATTGAGCTTCCGTTTGGGATATGAGTTGATTTTTTAGCTTTTTGACTATTTTAACCCGGGGTTTTAATATTTAATTTTTTTTCTTCTTTAGTTTGTAAACTTTTGCTTTTCTTTTTTTTTTTTTGAATGGAATTTGCATACTTATCTTAAAAATTGAATCAAAGAAGTTGATCTTCTAGCAATGGTCTTTCAAAGTTTGCTTGGAACTTCTTCAAAACTGATTCAATGGAATTGATCCTGTAAAAAAAGTTATATGAGAGTTCACCCAAAAAAATTAAGAAAAATTTCTCCCTTTGAGAAACTATACATTATTTTGTTTGTTTAATCTTTGTTCTGTAAAAAAAAGAATTTTGATTTTTTCCCCTTTATTTGTTTTTTATTTTTAATTTGTCTTTGTTAATAATTTCCCAATTCCCTTCTTCATATTATAATATCTATGTATATATATGGGTGTGTATAATTTGATCTTCTAGCAATGGTCTTTCTTCTTCAACTCTTACTAAAAGGCTTACTCAAAGCATGTGTCCAAATATCATTCAATGTTCAATGTGAGGGGTGATTTTGCAACATTCCTTTAATGGATCCTCGCTTCGTTGTTTAAAACAAGAAATACTTTGGTCAAGAGTGTCGGAACAATCAAGTTAGAGATTGGTCGAGAGTGAGAATAAGTTTGATGAATCAAGAAAATGTATGAGTTTTTGGGTGGCAATGCATATCTTTCTTCTTTTAGTTATCTTTTTCATATAGAGGTTTTGTGTAAATATTTCTCACATGATTTGATCTTTCCATCATAATCATCATAATGTTAAAGCCCACATCCCTATTACACCTCCAGAAAGGGACAGCTTGGGCCTACGTTGATTGGGATAGTCTACCAAATTTCCTCTGCTACTTGGCATGAATGCTCTTTGATCTTGTCGGCACTACTCACTCGGCGTGTCACCTAGTTGATGAAGAGGTTACTCAGCATCGAACCTCTGTAATCCAATGGGCTTGGTTGGCAATGGACACGGTTGGACTTGGGCCCATCATTGATGGGCCTAGGAGTGCTTTGTTTGCCGAATGTGTAATTTTTATACTCAACTCACACATTCAAGTATCATATTGTTTCTTTGAACAATCAATCATTTTTTTGACAACCAATCACAAGAGTGTTAATAGCCATATAATCATTCTTTGAATATATTTTTAGCTGCTTTTTGGTTTTTTTTTTTTTTTGCCTATGTCATATCAATGGGAATTATTGTGCTACAAATGTGCTTTAGAGTTTGTTTATCTATTTTTCCTACATTAAAGCATTTTTATTTTAGGTGTTTCTACTTGAAAGTACTCTTATTATATCATTTGTTTGTTGTAATGTTTGAATTTGATTCTCGATATGAGTTTGTTGACCAACTAGAAAGAATTCAAGAACTGGGTGTTTTTCATGATCATATCCAATTTGGTTGTCCAAAAACTTAAACAATGATGACGAGATCGAAAATTATAACATCTTGTCTTTTATCTGTTTATTTGTAAATTTGATTTGTTGTCTAAAGATCATGACATTGGTAATTTGGGCTTTCAAAATTTACCAAAGTCACTTTAGTTGTAACGCCCCGAAAATTGGGCATGATATATCTATTTATGCAACAAAACCTACCTCATAGACAAACATATATATATAGCTAACTAATTCATACACCTATTTCCATTAAATCCCAAATGCCAAATACATATTGTTCACATCTCAATGCCCCAGTTCTAATCCCAAACAGGCATTTTACAACAAGTATGAAATGGAAGCCAAACAGATAATAAGTGCCCTACAAGCTTACAAATTTATCCAAGAACATTCTTGGTTACACAAAATGGAGTTTCAACTCAACACAAACACAGCCCTGAGCTTACATTCAACAAATAACAATAAAACAAAAATGAAGCCTCAGTTCCGAGTCCTCCCAAGTCAACGCCTTGCAGAGGCATAGCACTTGTACTTGAAATAGTTTTCCTTATAGGGTGAGCCACAATCCAGTAGAGATATACTACACAACATATGAACAATGACAAGACTAAAGAGGAGTATGCTCATGATAAAACAGTTTATCTCTCTTTTTATAAAGCATGCAATGTTGAGATGCAACAACAAATATAAAACCATTTCCATTTTAAACCATATCTGTTACATGAATACGGGCCCTGTGAATCTCTAGGTGGGTGCCTGCAAGTAGGCCCTAATGCACTACCAATGTCATTTTTACCAATGAACAGGAAGGCTCGACACCTAACCGCGCGGTTCCACACCCCCTACCTAGATTCACCAAGTATTAATCTTTTCGCAAATAGATACATTTCCAAAAATTTCTCAAAAACAGATACATTTCCAATGAAATGAATGTAATGCAATGTCCAACGCAACAAATGAGGAATGTGGTTCAATTTACCTAAGTCTCATACATTTCTACAACAATCATGGCTATTCTCCATCGATAGCTCAAAACAGATATTTCTAAACAGATATTTAAACAATTAAATTCCAAAAATTCCGATAAATACAATCTATTCCACATCTCATCATATATGAACAACTACACTAGTTTTCTTATCACAATCACGTCCGGTAACCTCTCACGTCTGGTAACCTCTCAAGGTCCATTTCTAACCGTGTTAGTTTTATTCTAACAGATACATTAAGCAAAATAATACCATTACTGCCCAAGAAAACATCATTTTCTTCCCAACCTCATTCTCCAAGCATTATTCAACTATGACATTCTATTTTGATGAAAAGCCCCAAAATTTAAATGTAATTCCTTTATTTTCTTTAAAAATGCTCTTTTAGTCACAAACCGGTAAAAATCTCAAAACCAATCGAGCCGAAGTCCGTTTTTATTCAAATTTAAAATATAGCTCTTTCATAACTTTACAAACATATTCCAAGTTTACACTTTCACAATTTGGGCATCAACTTTTTATTTTTCTCAAAATTTCTCTTTCAAGCAAATAAATCACAATTTTTTCAAAAATTCTAATTAAATTATATACAACTCTAAGCTCCATATAATCAAGTAAAAGTGTATAAAGAAGTGTAGGAAAAATCTTTATCTTGATTCAAGAGTTTCCAAGAAAATAAAAATTTTCCAGTGACAAAATTTCAATTCGTTCAGATTAAATCGAAGCCCTCGAAACCCTTCTATTATTGCCATCAGTCTTCATCATAGTCTTAACTTCGAGTTGGCTCATTTCATTTTTACCTTGCTCCAAGATTGGAGGACCCTTTGATACGAAATACCCAGCATGAGATATGGTCAATGATGGGGCCAAAACCCCAAACGTTAAGTCCACCATAGTTCTGTGAAGGCCATTAACCATTTTCAATATCTTAGAAGTAGTGGCTTTGGCCATTGGTAAACTTGGTGTATCTGAATTGAATTGGTCTAGATGGATTGACTGAGCTCTCTTGACTTCATCAATCATGAATTACAAAAGTTTGCTCAACTGTGCTGCTGTAGACGTCCCCGAACGCCCCGGGAGGGATGAGTCCCCCGTTCCGTTCGATATTGGGCTCACTACAGTTCGGACTCTCAAATTTGTCACGGTTCTTAATCTGAACCAAAGAGTCCAAATCCGGCAAATCGTTTTGAGAAAACAGATTTTGAAAGAAGTGCCAAACATGGACTGCTTTGCCAAATACAGAGTCGCCACCTAAATATTTTATTTTGGAGAAATTTAGGAAACCCTGACTCGTTTGCCTAAGGCCACGTGTCCGTCATCACCAAAGTTGCCTCGGCTTGGGAACTTGGGTACGATTGGGGAAGGTCACTTCGTGAGCACCCCCGCTCGCCCGATCAAAGATCGGCCTCTACTAACCATGATATCTATTTTTGAAAATATTATGCGTTCTTATTCCGGTTATTAGCCTAGATTTACTATGTGATGCGCACAGCATAAAGTATAGACTGGATCGCCTGAATTGGAACAAAACATTTCATGTTTGTTTGTTTGAAAATGGTTTGATGGTGCTACTCGCAAGTAGGCTAAGACGTGGATTTGCCACCCTTGGGTGGGCTTAGAAAAACATGATTTTGCCACTATCTAGTGGGCTTAAAACACACATTTGATGAATTGTTCCAATTCAAATAACCCAACCTTCACCCACAGGCATTCAGGCAGTTATATCACATAAGCATATAGCCTCATGGTAAGCATGCTATTCATGGCAGTCACTCACACGCATGCAAGGATGCTAAAGCATAAAACTTACCGAGTACTCCAAGCCAAAACAGAAGCTAATTAGAAATCCATGCATGATCCTGTAGACATCCCATTTTTGACCGACCTTAAGACTCAGACGTCACCAATTGAGCGCTTGGTGATGTTGCATAATGTGCTTGTTCATAAGTTTCAGAGTCACGGCCGTGAGCCCTGCCTCCGAAATTCCGAATCCTCTTTTGTACTTTGCCTCGGTTTGCGAACCAGGCTCGTTTTTCTCGGTTTCTTTTCCTGAGGGAAGAGAGAGGTCCCGTAGACCATCTCTCAATGTCCGTAGGCTACATTTTGTGGTCGTAGGCCATTTTGCCCATTTCGGAGTCCGGTTTCCAGTTTTTCGGGACCGTCGGCCGCGTGCCTCGGTTCGGGACCGCCTAACCATCTCCGTTTGCTCCGGTTTTTGGCATACTTCCTATTTTCTCCCTTTTGAGGGACACTGGGGGCTGAGAAACCCACTTCGTGGCCGAACGCCACTTTCGGTGCTTAACAGCCCATTTTCGGGACCCCGAACTGCGCGTTTTGGCCCCCGAACATTCGTTTTGCAACGGTTTCCGTTCATTTTTGGCAGGTACCTCTGTTTTATCACCAGGGAGGTCACTGAAGGGTGGGAGGCCAGCAGTTGTTGCAGCAACCAGTTATACATCCTCCGACGCCCTCCGGCGCCCGTTTTTCGCACTTCCGGGCTAATGTTGAACACCTTGGGCCCATTTTCTTGAACTTTGAACCACATATCTGTGATGTACACACATGGGAGGACCCTAAAAGTTGGTGGCCGGCCATTAATGCTACTTGACCCTTTTGACCCCCTCCTTCCGGACTAATGTTGAACACCTTGGGCCCATTTTCTTGAACTTTGAACCACATATCTGTGATGTACACACTTGGGAGGACCCTAAAAGTTGGTGGCCGGCCAGTAATTCCACCTGACCCTTTTGAACCCCTCTTTTCCGAGCTAATGTTGAACCCCTTAGACCCACTTTCTTGGACTTTTAACCACAGGGTTGTGTTGTACACACATAGGAGGACACCATCAATTGGTGGCCGGCCAGAAAATCTGCTTGACCCTTTTGACCCCTAGCCGGCCGGCTAGGGGGTGTGGCCGGCCGGCCACCTGCAGCAAAAGTAACAGGCCGGCCGAGCTCCTTGCACTGTGCACTTTACAGTTGTGGAGCTTTATCCCCCAGAAAATATCTTTATCCGGGGGATATTTTGTGGGGGAAAGTTGCTCTCCTTTTCCCCCACCTTTACACCCCCTTTTTGGCCTTTATAACAAGCAAGCTATATCATTTGTTGGGGTTAAAAAAATTGGTCTTAAAGCTTCCATACACAACTCCATCTTTATCCCTCTCATTTCCTTAAAAACTTCTAAGTCCCTAATCACCATTTCTTCTACACCACCAAGCTCTACCATCACCACTTCATTTCCAGAAACAAGGAAGGCTTCTCAAAGGCTAAAGGAGCTGCAAATTGGTCCAAGAAGCAACAAAAGCCTTAGTCTTCAAGGGTGAGTAACATTTCTCCTCTTTGACCCCTTTTCTTGATCCATTTGTAAGCCCCACATGCTTTATGTTTCAAGCTCCGGCCCTAACTGAAAGTGGCCCTATTTTGAGCTCATCTTCACCTTTCATTAAGGGCTCAACCCTGTTTGAGCCCTCCATGATGCACTTGCTTCATTGATCCTCTTATATGTCATAATCTTGCATGCTATTTTTGGCCCATGAGTAATCTGTTTTTGAGCATGATGTAATCTGTGAATGTGCTTATTTTGGGCCCTTCTTCAACATTGTTGAAGGGCCCTTCACCATTTGGTGCCTCCATGTGTCACTTGTAGTTATATCCCTTATTTCGCCCCATTTTTGCATAAATTGGCAGCCCCCTTTGCTTCTGTTTTTGGACCTTGGTCAGAACTGAAAGTGGCCTTGTTTTGGCCTATACTTCATGTTTCATTAACATTTTTTTTCTGTTTGGTGATTATTTTGTATACTTCATGTTATAGCACCTTTTGAGCCTCAATCTTGTGCCTTTTTTTAGCATGTTTGTATATTGATTCGAGACTTGCCATATACTGTAAATATTCATATTTTTGGTCCCTATTCAGTGTTGTAGAAGGGAATTTTTCAGTTTGGATTTTGCGTATATCACTTGCTTCATTACCCCTCTTTTGGCCCCTATTCTTGCATGCCATTTTTACCCTACCTATGCTTGCTGTTTGGCCATGTTTATAACTGTGAAAGTGCCTTTTTTGGGACTTCCTAGCTTCTGTATTTGCATTTCATGTCCATATTGTGCATGTTTGGCATAGCTATAGGCCATTTCGGGTGCCTAATGTTGCATTTCGGGACAATTCCTTGCATTTGGTGTCATTTCGCCTCATTTCGGGACTGTTTTCCCCCATATTTTACTGCTGAAATTCCATTAGAATGATTGCTATCCATTTCATGTCATTACATCACATTCTGCCATCGCCTCGGTTTGCGTGCCCGTGTGTACGTATTTCGAGGCACTCCATTTTCATCCGCCGGCATCCTATGTGAGTGTGGCTGAGGCTCTCTCATGTTGGTATAAGCCCATATCATGTTTCCATGTCATTACATCACATTCTGCCATCGCCTCGGTTTGCGTGCCCTTGTGCACGCATTTCGAGGCACTCCATTTACATCCGCCGGCATCCTATGTGAATGTGGCTGAGGCTCTCTCATGTTGGTATAAGCCCATATCATGTTTCCATGTCATTACATCACATTCTGCCATCGCCTCGGTTTGCGTGCCCGTGTGCACGCATTTCGAGGCACTCCATTTTCATCCGCCGGCATCCTATGTGAGTGTGGCTGAGGCTCTCTCATGTTGGTATAAGCCCATATCATGTTTCCATGTCATTACATCACATTTTGCCATCGCCTCGGTTTGCGTGCCCGTGTGCACGCATTTCGAGGCACTCCATTTTCATCCGCCGGCATCCTATGTGAGTGTGGCTGAGGCTCTCTCATGTTGGTATAATCCCATATCATGTTTCCATATCATTACATCACATGCTGCCATCGTCTCGGTTTGCGTGCCCGTGTGCACACATTTCGAAGCACTCCATTTTCATCCGCCGGCATCCTATGTGAGTGTGGCTGAGGCTCACTCATGTTGGTATAAGCCCATATCATGTTTCCATGTCATTGCATCACATTCTGTCGTCGCCTCAGTTTGCGTGCCCGTGTGCACGCATTTCGAGGCACTCCATTTTCATCCGCCGGCATCCTGTGTGAGTGTGGCTGAGGCTCACTTATGTTGGTATAAGCCCATATCATGTTTCCATGTCATTACATCACATTCTGCCATCGCCTCAGTTTACGTGCCCGTGTGCACGCATTTCGAGGCACTCCATTTTCATCCATCGGCCTCTTATGTGAGTGCGGCTGAGGCTCTCTCATGTTAGTATAAGTCCATGTTGCATTCTATATCACATTTTCATGTCATTTGCATTGCGTATGCCATTGCCTCGGTTTGCGTGCCCGTGTGCACGCATTTCGAGGCACTTTATTTTCATCAACCGGCTTCTTATGTGAGTGTGGCTGAGGCTCTCTCATGTTAGTATAAGTCCATGTTACCTTTTCCATGCCATTTTGGACACTTGCATTGCATATACCGTCGCCTCGGTTTGCGCGCCCGTGTGCACGCATTTCGAGGCATCCCATTTTCATAGCAGTGCATACTAGGTTGTATCTTAGATTGCATTCTGTCATTTTCTCGGTTTGCGTGCCTGTGTGCACGCATTTCGAGGCATGTCGTTCCATAGCATTGTGTATGTTAGGATTGTATCTTAGTTGCATTTCATGCATATCATGCATATTGCATCATGTTCGGGATAGGAGTTAGCCCGGGCACGGGAAACGAGATACATTTCGTACTCCGAGTGACGGAATGTGTCTCAATTCCCCAGTCACCGACACTCCGGATTATCCATGATGGAGTTAGGTTTTAGCTGTAGTTTCATGTGCATTCATCCTATATTGAATTGTACATTTCGACTCCTCGGCCATCATGCCTCGGTATGCGTGATTGGTGGCACGAGGATCGAGACATGCATATATTTGTGCAAATACATTGCTATGCCCCTTTCCTGCTCTCTGTTGCAGCAAAACGAAGAATCAGCAACTTTTTGGGGCTTGGCACGCATTTCAAGAACAGGTGTAAACAGAGGCTAATTGGGGCATTCCGGTGGATTTCCGCGCAAGACAACCCGGACATGCATCATCCATCAGAAGCAAGGCAGTCCCTGGCTTGCATGCCAGTTTTATTTATTTTCTTAGTTAATTTGTTAATTAATTAGAATTTTGTAATATTTTGGACTGTAATATTCTTTTATTCGGGACTGTAATATTTGGACTGTATTATTTATTCGGACCCTCTGCGCGAGGGCACAACTGTAATAAGTGTGCGTGAGTGTGATGTATGTCTTCCAACCCCACGTCTTTCTCCCTTTTATTTATCCGCTTATGATGGTTAGATTAGGGCATATTTCAATTAGCATACAGTATGACGGCATGTTCGCATTCATTCAACAGTTTTGCATGCACCGGGCTCGGCGCATCATACTAACTGCATTGTGCTTTCAATTCCAAATTGAATACATGATAGTTGTAGCATTTCATATGCCATCTTAGAATAGCCGAGCCTGCTATAGTTGCATTTTGCATGTGTTGCATTAGGCATTTTTGTATACTTAGGATCATGCATGATTTCTAATGAGTTTTTGTTTTGGCTTGGAGTACCTGGTGAGCTTTATGCTTTAGCATCCTTGCATGCGTGTGAGTGCTGACATGAATAGCATGCTTACCATGAGGCTATTTGCTTATGTGATATAACTGCCTGAATGCCTGTGGGTGGAGGTTGGGTTATTTGGATTGGAACAATTCATCAAATGTGTGTTTTAAGCCCACTAGATAGTGGCAAAATCATGTTTTTCTAAGCCCACCTGCAGGTGGCAAAATCTGCATTTTAAGCCTACCCGCGGGTAGCAAACCATTTTCAAAAAAAGCGAACATGAAATGTTTTGTTCCAATTCAGGCGACTCAGTCTATACTTGTATGCTGCGCGCATCACATAGTAACCTAGGCTAATAACCGGAATAAGAACTCACAATGTTTCCAAAAATAGATATCATGGTTAGTAGAGGCCGATCTTTGATCGGGCGAGCGGGGGTGCTCACGAAGTAACCTTCCCCAATCGTACCCAAGTTCCCGAGCCGAGGCAACTTTGGTGATGACGGACACGTGGCCTTTTGGCACCGAGTCAGGGTTTCCTAAATTTTCCATTTAAAAAATATTTAGGTGGCGACTCTGTATCTGGCAAAGCAGTCCATGTTTGGCACTTCTTTCAAAAAATCTGTTTTTCTCAAAACGATTTGCCGGATTTGGACTCTTTGGTTCAGACTTAGAACCGTGACTAACAAAAGTCGAGTCCGAGCTGTGGCAAGGTCCCCCGCGGGCTTGTTACAGATCCTAATTATACGGAAATGCCTAATGCAACACATGCAAAAATACAACTATAGCAGGCTCGGCTATTCTAAACATGGCATATGAAATGCTACAGCTAACATGTATTCAACTTGGAATTGAAAATACAATGCAGTTAGTATGATGCGCCGAGCCCGGTGCATGCAAAACAGATGAATGAATGCAAACATGCTATCATACTGTATGCTAATTGAAACATGCCCTAATCTAACCATCATAAGCAGGTAAATAAAAGTGAGAAAGACGTGGGGTTGGAAGACATACATCAAACACACGCACACTTATTACAGTTGTGCCCTCGCGCAGAGGGTCCGAATAAATAATATACAGTCCCAAATGAATAATTACAGTCCAAATAATTACAAAACCCTAATTAATTAACAAATTAAATTAGGAAAGCAATAAATTGGCATGCAAGCTAGGGACTGCCTCAACTCTGCTCCGGATGATGGATGATGCATGCTTGAGTTGCCTTGTGCGGAAATCCACTGCGATGCCCCAATTAGCCTCTGCTTGCAATTATTCTCGGGATGCATGCCAAGCTTCGGAAGGCTGCTGATTCTTGATTTGCTGTAACAGAGAGCAAGAAAGGGGCATGACAAAGTATTTTTACATATGTATGCATGACTACCCTTCAGGGAGTGTAGTCCTCGATCCTCGTGCCACCAATCACGCATCTCGATGCATGATGGCCGAGGAGTCGAATTGCACGACTCAATATGAAATGAATGCACATATGGACACAACAAGACCTAGACTCCATCATGGATAATCCGGAGTGTCGGCGACCGAGGAATTGATACACGTTCCGTCCCTTGGAGTACGAAACGTCCCTCGTTTCCCGTGCTCGGGCTAACTCCTATCCCAAGCATAATGCAATATGCATGACATGAATGAATGCAACTAATATACAACCTAGCATGCACAATGCTATGAGATGACATACACAATGTACGATGTAACAAGGCATACGCAATGTTCTAACATACAACCTAGCATACGCAATGCTATAAAATGAAATGGCATACTCAATGCACAATGGACTTACACCAACATGAGTGGACCTCAGCCACACTCATATTAGTAGCCATTGGATGAAAATGAGACACTAGAGATGCGTGCACACGTGCACGCAAACCAAGGACTGAACCTAAGGCACAAAATGCCACTCTAACAAGACATGGCAAGGCATGGAATATGGCATACTAGCATGCAAATTTTAGTAGCAAAACATGATGCAAAATGGCCCCAGAACATGGAAACATGGCACCCGATACATGGAATGAGACCCGAAACATGAAATTAGGTACATGGAATGACCTATGGCTATGCAAAGCATGCATTATTCAAACATGAAGTGTCATGACAAAATTAAGACAGTCCCAAAACAAGCATATTTACAGTTTTAAGCAAGGCCAAAAAGTGAACACAAATAGGGCTAAGTTAACATGCAAAAATGGCCCCAAAAGAGAGATAATGAAGCAAGTAGCAGCTGCTGGCCCTAAATGGCCAAGAGCCCTTTAACAAAGTTGAAGAGGGGCTCAAAACATGGTATTTTACAATTAGTGACCAAACCCAAAACAGTGCACATGCAAGCTTAAAATACTATGCAAAATAAGGCTTAAAGAGAGGTTTAAACACAAAGAGCAAAAAGGGAGCTTCAAACAGAAAAGTCCCTTGATCAAACATGAAGAGGGGGTCAAAATAAGTCTATTTACAGTTCGGACCAGAGCCCAAAAACACAAGAACATGGGGCTAACAAAACATGCAAAAGTAAGGCCAAAAGAGGGATAAAGAGGCAAGTGACAAAAGGAAGCCTCAAACAGTGAAGATCCCTTCAACAATATTGAAAAAGGGCTCAAAATAAGCCACTTTTCAGTTCATAACCAAACTCAAAGCAGTTTAAAAATAGGCCTAAAATACTATGCAAGAAAGAGGCATACAAGAGAGGTAAAGAAGCAAGTGGTAGCTAGAGACCTTAAACATGGAAAGACCCTAAAAAAACATGAAAAATACCTCAAAATAATGCTATTTTTAGTTAGGGTCGGAGCCCAAATATGCAAGCAAGTATGGCTAATATATTGAGCAAAATAAGGCAAGAAAGAGGGAGGAGAAGACTTACCCTTGAAGACCAAATCTTTGACAACTCTTGGACCAAGTTTGGTGGCTCCTTAGCTCTGGAAAACAGCTCCAAGTGGCTGGAATGGATGGTGGTGGTAAGGTGCTAGGTGGTGGTGTAGAAATGGTGTAGGGTTTGGGAGGTTTTGAGGGTTGGAGTGTAGAGAGAGAGAGATACAATGTAGGAGCTCAAAACCAAAATTTCTAACCTCTGTAATGGGAGCTGGAGGGCCTGGATATATAGGCAAAAGAGGGGGGAAAAAAGGGGGGGAATGGAATTCAAGTTTCCCCCCAAAAGTTGGCCCCCCCGGATACAAAATCTGGGGGGAAACAGAGGGCATTTCTGTAAAGTACCTGGAGAGAGGATCATGGCCGGCCGGTTTCCTAGGGTTTAGGTGGCCGGTCGGCCTTCCCCATGGCTGGTCGGCCAAGGGTCAAAAGGGTCAATGAAGATTAATGGCCGGCCATGCCAAAAAGAGGGTCTTTCATGTGTGCACAACACAACCATGTGGTCAAAAACTGGAGAGAATGAACCAGGAGAGAGAAAATGCCACTTTTAGGAGGGGTTCAAAAGGGTCAAACACAATTACTGGCCGGCCATGTGATATTGGTGGCCTCCCAGGTGTGTACAACACAAATATGTGGTTTAGGGCTGGAAAAAGTGGCCTTAGGGTGGTCAACATTGGCTTTCGAGTGAGAAAAACGAGCGACGGAGGGCGATGGAGGAATAAAACTGGTTTTCAGAACAATTACTGGCCTCCCACCCTTCTACAACCTTCTTAACAATGAAATAGAGGTCCCTGCTAAAAATGAACCCAAACCGATGCAAAATGGAGGTTCGGGGGCCGAAACGCACCGCCCGAGGCCCCGAAAACTGACTGTTAGGCACCAGAAGTGGTGTTCGACCACGAAGTTGGTTTTTCGGACCGCAGTGTCCTTCAAAAGGGAGTAAATAAGAGGCATGCCAAAAACCGGAGCAAACGGAGGTGGTTAAGCGGTCCCGAACCGAGGCATACGGCCGTCGGCTTCGAAAAATCGGAAACCGGGCTCCAAACGGGAAAAATGGCCTACAACCATGAAACGTAGCCTACGGCCACTGAGAGATGATCTACGAGACCTCTCTCTCCCTTCGAGAAGAGAAAACAGAGAAAACGGAGCCTGGTTCGCAAACCGAGGCAAGACACGAAAGAGCCCGGAAGTCCGGAGGCAAGGCTCGCAGCCGAGACTCTGAAACTTCTGAACGAGCACAATATGCACCATCACCGAGCGCTCAATCGGTGATGTCTGAGTCTTAAGGTCAGTCAAAAATGGGGTGTCTACAGTTGCCCCTCTTTGACAGAACTCGAAAGTCATAAGTGACGAGAGTGAATGTCAAAGTCCAGAGACGACCCATTTTTGACAAGGCCGAAGACTTAAACAAACAGGCAAGACAAACAGAGATGTGCCCACAGGCATGCCCGCAGGCAGGGGCAAAATGCAACCGACAATGCAAGAAGCCGAAGGTATCTTAATGATCATACAAATGTAGCAAGCTGTAACGAAGCACATATTCACAATAGATGCAACAGTTTTAAACAAGAATGCAAAGCAACAACTACAATTCATGCAGTTAAGAATGCAGAGAATTGTTCGATTCTTGCCACGTTTCACACGGAGAAGATACAATACCTACGCGATTCGTCTGGTTGCACCAGCTTCGAATGAACCGTACATGCAATATCGTGCCTCACGCTGCTGGGGATCTCTCGCTTCTTCTTGATTGAGCCATAGGTACTACTTTTCTCCCTGACTATGGTCGCAGCTTTCCCTATTCTCCAACAGGGTGACAGACTAGGTTGGTTCAGTATCCAGAATTGAGGCGCATACATATGCTATCTCAATCTATGGGGCTGCCATACAGATTTCAAGCCGAGGATATACCCCTGGGTATTTAAACCAGACTTTAGTCTCGGAAATCCCGAACCTTTGTGTTCTAGGCATGAGCCATTCGAACTCTAGTTTCTACCGTCTCAGTTGGTCTCTTAGGAACTCACTACTAACACAGGCTGGTGGCTATACCAGACCATCGAAAGTCGTTCAGGCATGACAAACACCAAAGGAATTGCACCTTTAGAGGATTTAAGGTCTCTTAGACTGGGAGTGCACAAGAGAGTGCGAAGAAATGCAAGTAAAATGCAAGTACGATGCGCAAAACAGCGTGAATGATGATGCAGGATTTAAGGTCTCCTTGGACCAGACGATAAAACAGATATGGTGCAATGGATGTAATAGTTGATAGATGCGATGCAACAGAGAGTACAATAGATGCAAAATGGTGACATACTCCAACCACGTTGGACTCGTGAGTGGAGGAAGAATAAAGAAAATTAATCAGGAGTGCACTCCATGCATCCTAAGATAAATTCCAGACACGCTGAAATCGTGTGAGGAAGGGGACAAAGAGAGAAACATAGGGACTTATCCCAGTGTTTCGGAATGGTATAAGCATTGGAACGTATTCCGAACGCTTTTAACCGAAGGGGGAGAAATATAGGGACGTATCCCGGTGTTTCAGAATGGTGTGAGCATTGGAACGTATTCTGAACACTTTTAACCGAAGAGGGAGAAACCTAGGGACGTATCCCGGTGTTTCGGAATGGTGTGAGCATTGGAACGTATTCCGAACACTTTTAACCGAAGAGGGAGAAACATAGGGACGTATCCCGGTGTTTCAGAATAGTGTGAGTATTGGAACTATTCCGAACACTTTTAACCGAAGAGGGAGAAACATAGGGACGTATCTCGGTGTTCCAGAATGACGTGATTATTGGAACGTATTCCGAACACTTTTAACCGAAAAGGGAGAAACATAGGGACGTATCCCCGTGTTTCAGAATGGCGTGAGTATTGGAACGTATTCCGAACACTTTTAACCGAAGAGGGAGAAACATAGGGACGTATCCCGGTGTTCCGCAAGGAATGAGAAACATAGGGACGTATCCCATTGTTTCAGAATAAAGGGAGAAACATAGGGACGTATCCCGGTGTTTCGGAAAGGGAGAGAAACGTAGGGACGTATCCCGTTGTTTCAGAAAGAAGGGAAAAACATAGGGACGTATCCCATTGTTTCGAAAGGAAGGAGAAATGTAGGGACGTATCCCGGTGTTTCAGAATAAAAGATGCGAGCATTGTAACGTGTTCCAAATGCTCTAAACCAAAGGAGGTCTAAGCCGTCGCACGCGCGAGGAGAAAGAATGATAATTGCAAGTGAATTGGTGCATAACAATGCAATGAATGAGCATAACAATGCGAGATAGATGTGCATAATCAATGCAATGAATAGGTATAACAATGCTAGTGAAGTGGGTGCATAACAATGCAATTGGAACGTGCATCACGATGCAAGTGAAGTGGGTGCATAACAATGCAATTGGAACGTGCATCACGATGCAAGTGAAGTGGGTGCATAACAATACAATTGGAACATGCATCACGATGCAAATGGAACGTGCATGACGACGCATATTTAAAACAAAATGCCGAATAAGGGAATACAAGCCTTAACGAGACCAAATTCAAACGCGACCTCTGATTTACCTTTCGGAGGGGTTTGCAACACACTCAGCTCAAAAAAACGGGCACACCCTGTTCATACCAGAGAGAGATAATATCTGCTGCTGCTTTAATTGCCATTCTGACTTGGAATAGGCTTAAGCTTGCGGCCGAGATACACTCATGCTTCAGAGTAGTGACAAGGCCTGAGGAGGTACATCCGGAGTATAATCACGGAATTTGCTGAAGGTGAAACACACTCAGATGCTTCGATTTTCCCTCTTTTCTTTTGCTTTGCAGTCTGGAACCCATATAGCTTCAGATAGGTCCTGGTTTTACTGTTCTCACATGACCTGGGTTGAACCGTGCGGTTTTATGAAAGAACGAATCTTGTCTTGCACAAACGTGAAGAATGGCACAGCACTTTGAGTACAAAACTATTTTATTTTTGAAATTGAGAGATGAGTTTTCGACCAGGTATTGAGCCTACGACTGAACACAGTAAGACAACTCAACACGGAAATAAAAGGCACACAACCTAAACACCACTCAACAATGGAAAAACAAGGTAAAACAACCTAAACACATCGAGACACGCTCGGAACGACTCAAAGCAAGAATCGAGGCAAACAAAACGAGAGACATGACACACAGACATGTTACAAAGACGAGAGACCTCTCATACGCGAGGAGCCAGTTTCTCCAGGTATTATTTCCCACCATTTCTCATTTGTGATTCTCACATCACTCGGCCCTCAAGCTCTGTTTTTCTGAAAAAACCCTTTTCTCACTTTTTCTCTCAGCGCACACCTCTCTATTCTTCAATCTCTCATTTTAAATCCCTCCCCTGGGCGGTTGATGGATAAACAGAAAGTTGTGGACTCTTGCCCCTAGCATTCCGCTAGATTCTTCTTCTTCTGTGCGCAGCTAGTGAGTTTCTCCCACAGAGGGGCTGTGCTACAACTGGGTGTGTAGCAAATCTGCAGTTGACATCGGTTGACGATGCCCTGCTGGGGAGTTTGGACGTGATCAGATCTGTCTAGATGAGGGAGTGGAATATCTTGATCTATTCCAGTTCGTGCTTCGCACTTGTCTTGACACCTCGTTGCTTGGAGGATGCGAGAGCTTTCTGCCCTTTTGCGGATAGCTTTAGTGGTGCCCTTTTCTGGCAGGTATGGTGCCATTCTTGGCAAGTATGGTGCCCTTTCTGGCAAGTATGTTGACAATGGGGAAAAGACAGAACACCTGACTCAAATATGCCCCTAGTTCATCATTTCGACCATTTTTGTTTTTGGCTTTCTACTAAAACAATTTTGACCAAAATGAGAGTTAGATTGACATGCTTGTTCAATTTTCTAATTTAAAATCATGCAAGTCAGGCTATGAGCACTGGAAATTTTCCTTGTTTGGGTCCAAGAAATGGTCCAGTTTTGAAAAATGGAGTACTTTTCGAGAAGATTAGTCAACCTCAGCAAAAATTCTCAAAAACTATTTTTGCAAACGACCACTGCTCAACGAGCACGGAACCTACTCTTGAGATGCACAACCTCGGACCCATAGCAATGGAAAATTGCCCCTTGTCTGAAGGACATTGCATGGCAACGGAAAGTTGCCCCTTGTTTGAAATGACACTGCGGCGTTTTGAATGGCAACGGAAAGTTGCCTCTTGTTTGGATAGCACCGCAGCGCATTGTAGTCAATCTTCAAAGCGACGAACATAACCAGACTCTCAGATATAGAGAAGACAAAGATGACCAAAACCATCGCATGGACACAATCGAATTTGAAGTGTTTTACGGCTGGACTTCAGAATGAAGTTGCCTACGTATCCCAAAGATGGGAATCAAGCCTTACGTAGTTCGGGGTTAAGGTACACTCGGGTATTTTAACCTTCACTTTTTAGGCTCTAACTTTTGCCAAGGCGCCCGTTGCGGGTTTTCGACCTTGCGAGCTTTGTTCTTCTTTTCATTTCTTTTCATCTTTTTTTTCTTTTGCTTCTTTTTCTTCTTTCATTTTCTTCATTTTTCTTCATTTTCTTTTTTTTTCATTCTTTGCATTTTTCTTTTCTTTTTTTGTTCTTTTTTTTCTTTTTCATGCTCTAACTTCTGCCTGGGTCGCCCTTCCGGGTTTTCGGCCCAGCGAGCCTCTCAAGGGGTAAAAGTATAACAAGTCCATGCCAAATGGTTTTGAGATCCTGAAATTATCTGAATCCAGGAGAATGGCTGCTGTTCTAGCTTCGCAAGCTTTTTCTGATGAGATCAAATCTTCTTGACCTGACTTTGGGTGCCTCTTGTTCGAGGGCTGCTTCAAATCTGGCCACACAGGCCTTACATGGCGGTTGACCGTTGAACGTTCTGAATGGGTCCAAGGTTCGAAAACAAATGGATTGAATCTTGAGGCTAAGAGCGATCCTAGGCTGCACAATCTCAAGAGCGATTCCACACAAGTCTTCACAAGACTGCGCAAAACATTTTGTTTTTGAAAGTTTTTAAGAAAGCGACAAATCGCTCGCGTCGAAGATAGTGTGGAACCAATCTGGATCAAAGCTAGGGTCCTTCTCAGTACTCACACTAACAAGCATGATTTCATTCATTAAAGGCTTAGCACGCCTCTCTTTCTCTCAGTTTGATCAAAGTTTTGCAAATCCCGAGGAATTCCTCCCTCTTTGTTTTCATCGCAATGTTCAAAAAGTTTTGAAAACCTCAGGTCATTACAATGACTTCAAGGCACAGAAAAGGCAGAGTTCTTAGTCAAATACTGCCATCTCATTCAGAACTTCCGGCATAACTGGCACAAGGCAGAAGCAAATACGAGAGCGTGAAAATCACTACTGTTTCATTCAAAATCTGTCGGCATAACTGGTTCCCTGGCAGAAACAGACTCAAAACAAAACGAAAAGATAAACACAAAATAAAATGATGACGCCCTAGGTAACACCCCCCGGAATCACCCGACTCCTATACAACAGGACTGACTCGATACAACAAGACAAACCCAAAACAAAAGAGACTGACTCAAAACAAAAGACAGACTCAAAAACAAAACAACAAGATTGACCCAATACCTAAGTCAGAATGTACAAAAACCAGTATTCACAAATGCTCAAAACAGTGCGTGCCATACACTATATCTAAAATAAACTGAACGCCGCCCGCAGGTGGTTCATCCCTCGATCACATCACATTATCCCCTACAAGTTCACTGATCAAGTGCCGATAGACTTTACAGGACCTGGTGCAGGGATGACCCCGTTGTCAATCAAATTTTATATCTCGTGGCGGAGACGGACGCAGCTGTCGGTGTCATGACTGGTTTGTTGATGGAAAGCACAGTACTTAGTTGGGTCATGTTTTGGAGGGAGAGGATCAGGTAGAGGCCGTTGCTCTAACGGTTTCAGATGTCCTTTCTTGAGTAGGACCCCCAGGGCTTTAGAAAAAGACATATAGAGTGGGGTGAAAACCCTCTTGCCTTGGGGTAGATAGTCTGAAGTTCGGGGGTTTGAAGTGGATGCACCAACAAAGGGGGTGGCTTCTCTTGGTGTGGTGGTGGCGACCATGCCCACTTCGGAAGATCTTACAGCTGCGTCACCGTGGTGATCGCATTCGAACTACGGGTAAACGCCCTCCTGGGCTGCTCCTTCTCCTGGTCAATGAGGCCCTGCTTCATAGCATCCTCGATCTGTACTCCCATCTCATGCAAATCTGAAAAGGTAGGGAAGGGGAGCACGATCATTTTCTGCATTAGTTTGGGCTGGAGGTTGCGCACAACCATCCGTATTTGATCCTTATCCGTTGGCCTAATGGTCATCATTGGGGCCTTGGCCCTCCAGCGAGCCACGAATTCTAAGAAGCTCTCCTTAGGCTCCTGCCTCGTCGTCTCAAGATCACGGGTCGTAATCTCGATTTGCGTGTTATAGGAGTACTGCGCAACGAAGGCCTCGGCCATCTCATCTCAGTTCCGTTTGACATTGTCTTCTAATTTTACATACCAGATAGCGGCCACACCCGATAGGGTCCGGCCGAATAATGAAAGTTTCTGCAGCCTGGTGAGGCCCATCGGCCTTAGTATGTCCGAAAACAACCGGAGGTGCACTATGGGATCGCCAGATCCATCAAATCGGTCGATATGCGGCATCTTAAATCTGTCCGGCAGTGTCACAGCTGAGTCAGTATACCCGTCCTCAATGTCCGGAATGGATTTTACTCCCTAAGATTTCTTGAACATCTTTTCTAGCTTGCTCACCTTCAGCTCTGTAGGGTCTAACTCGAACTCAAAGGGTGAATCCGGTAGGTTGATCGGTGCTTTAGACAGCTGGGGTAAGATTGGGGGCGGAGCCGGTCCTGTCGGAATGTTCATATCTCCCTGGACATTTGGTGCCTCCTCGGGTGCTGGAACTCCTAGTGGGGGAGGGGCTTGGTGCGAAGCAGATGCTCAATTTTGCTGTTGCAGCCTAGTGATTAGCTCAGCCTGCTGGGCCATGATCGCAGCCTGCTGTTTGGCAAATTCCGTCTGCCGAGCAGCGTCTTGCTACATGAGTTTCATACTTTCTTGGAGTTGACGCATCATTTCCTTCATCCCTGCCATGTTCTGCTGTTTCGGCTGACCGACTGGTGGGGTGACTAAAAACTGATAAAAACTGAGGCCTCAGCCTGGCTATTCATTGGTGGGGTGGATAAGGACCACTGATCTGGTAACTGCTGAACCGGTGATCTGTGCCTAACTGACCCCTTTTACCCTGCCTCTGGCGGAGGAACACTGATTTGTCCTTGAACTGAATTTCTGACCTGACAAAGTCTATCAGCACAAGTCCGATGAACCTTGGGGGATATCGGAGCCTTCTGAAGCTATGGTTCCAAGACTATCCCCCTAGCAAAAGAGAAAACACGCAGCATCTCAGCCTGATTTCACCTGAACAGATATGAGCATAATTGAATGAGTGTGCTCTCTACTAAATTATGCCCAAAATTCTACCGGTGAACTGATACCCTCAGGTAAAACTGATTCCCAGATACTGATGCCCGCAGGCCTGATGCCCAAACTACTAAACTGGTGCCCGCAGGCCTGATGCCCAAACTTGTAGACTGATACATGCATTCCTATAAAGACGCACTCTAAAAGCACATAGCAGACAAGTGACAGCCAAAACACCCCTATGTTGGGGTAGGGTTTCCCTGTCCTATTTTGTCAAGAGCTAGGGTTTCACTACACACGCAGCGGTTTCAAACAACCTACAATCAGGTAAGCAACCTGTCCTAGTTTGGAATGGTCACTATGGATTCCGAATATGCACTAGGTCGAAAGGTCAAAAAGGTGCCCCGGTAAAACCGGGGTTTGTGTTCCCATACTGGCAGAGCCCACAACCGATCAGCCTTATGGTCATGTCTTGACAAGACAAGCCTCCGGCAAACCGTTTAGGAATAGCAGATGGCAAACACGGTGTCCTAGGCGCACCAATGCAAATGCAATGCAAAGAAACACATAAGTGTAGTTAAAACCAGATATCATGAGTTCGAGTCAAGTTCTCTAACTCCCCAGCAGAGTCGCCAGAAACTGTAGACGTCCCCGAATGCCCCGGGAGGGATGAGTCCCCTGTTTCATTCGATATTGGGCTCACTACAGTTCGGACTCTCAAATTTGTCACGGTTCTTAATCTGAACCAAAGAGTCCAAATCCGGCAAATCGTTTTGAGAAAACAGATTTTGAAAGAAGTGCCAAACATGGACTGCTTTGCCAGATACAGAGTCGCTACCTAAATATTTTATTTTGGAAAAATTTAGGAAACCCTGACTCGTTTTCCTAAGGCCACGTGTCCGTCATCACCAAAGTGGCCTCGGCTCGGGAACTTGGGTACGATCGGGGAAGGTCACTTCGTGAGCACCCCCGCTCGCCCGATCAAAGATTGGCCTCTACTAACCAGGATATCTATTTTTGAAAACATTATGCGTTCTTATTCCGGTTATTAGCCTAGATTTACTATGTGATGCGCACAGCATACAAGTATAGACTGGATCGCCTGAATTGGAACAAAACATTTTATGTTTGTTTGTTTGAAAATGGTTTGATGGTGCTACTCGCAAGTAGGCTAAGACGTGGATTTGCCACCTTCGGGTGGGCTTAGAAAAACATGATTTTGCCACTATCTAGTGGGCTTAAAACACACATTTGATGAATTGTTCCAATTCAAATAACCCAACCTTCACCCACAGGCATTCAGGCAGTTATATCACATAAGCATATAGCCTCATGGTAAGCATGCTATTCATGGCAGTCACTCACACGCATGCAAGGATGCTAAAGCATAAAACTTACCGAGTACTCCAAGCCAAAACAGAAGCTAATTAGAAATCCATGCATGATCCTAATTATACGGAAATGACTAATGCAACACATGCAAAAATGCAACTATAGCAGGCTCGGCTATTCTAAACATGGCATATGAAATGCTACAGCTAACATGTATTCAACTTGGAATTGAAAATACAATGCAGTTAGTATGATGCGCCGAGCCCGGTGCATGCAAAACAGATGAATGAATGCAAACATGCTATCATACTGTATGCTAATTGAAACATGCCCTAATTTAACCATCATAAGTAGGTAAATAAAAGTGAGAAAGACGTGGGGTTGGAAGACATACATCAAACACACGCACACTTATTATAATTGTGCCCTCGCGCAGAGGGTCTGAATAAATAATATACAGTCCCAAATGAATAATTACAGTCCAAATAATTACAAAACCCTAATTAATTAACAAATTAAATTAGGAAAGCAATAAATTGGTATGCAAGCCAGGGACTGCCTCAACTCTGCTCCGGATGATGGATGATGCATGCTTGAGTTGCCTTGTGCGGAAATCCACTGCGATGCCCCAATTAACCTCTGCTTGCAATTATTCTCGGGATGCGTGCCAAGCTTCGGAAGGCTGCTGATTCTTGATTTGTTGTAACAGAGAGCAAGAAAGGGGCATGACAAAGTATTTTCACATATGTATGCATGACTACCCTTCAGGGAGTGTAGTCCTCGATCCTTGTGCCACCAATCACGCATCTCGATGCATGATGGCCGAGGAGTCGAATTGCACGACTCAATATGAAATGAATGCACATATGGACACAACAAGGCCTAGACTCCATCATGGATAATCCGGAGTGCCGGCGACCGAGGAATTAAGACACGTTCCGTCACTCAGAGTACGAAACGTCCCTCGTTTCCCGTGCTCGGGCTAACTCCTATCCCAAGCATAATGCAATATGCATGACATGCATGAATGCAACTAATATACAACCTAGCATGCACAATGCTATGAGATGGCATACACAATGCACGATGTAACAAGGCGTACGCAATGCTCTAACATACAACCTAGCATACGCAATGCTATAAAATGAAATGGCATACTCAATGCACAATGGACTTACACCAACATGAGTGGACCTCAGCCACACTCACATTAGTGGCCATTGGATGAAAATGAGACACTCAAGATGCGTGCACACGTGCACGCAAACCGAGGACTGAACCTAAGGTACAAAATGCCACTCTAACAAGACATGGCAAGGCATGGAATATGGCATACTAGCATGCAAATTTCAATAGCAAAATATGATGGAAAACGGCCCCAGAACATAGAAACATGGCACCCGAAACATGGAATGAGACCCGAAACATGAAATTAGGTACATGGAATGACCTATGGCTATGCAAAGCATGCATTATTCGAACATGAAGTGTGAAGACAGAATCAAGACAGGCCCAAAACAAGCATATTTACAGTTTTAAGCAAGGCCAAAAAGTGAACACAAATAGGGCTAAGTTAACATGCAAAAAGGGCCCCAAAAGAGAGATAATGAAGCAAGTTGAAGCTTCTGGCCCTAAATGGCCAAGAGCCCTTCAACAAAGTTGAAGAGGGGCTCAAAACATGGTATTTTACAATTAGTGACCAAACCCAAAACAGTGCACATGCAAGCTTAAAATACTATGCAAAATAAGGCCTAAAGAGAGGTTTAAACACAAAGAGCAAAAAGGGAGCTTCAAACAGAAAAGTCCCTTGATCAAACATGAAGACGGGGCCAAAATAAGGCTATTTACAGTTCGGACCAGAGCCCAAAAACACAAGCACAAGGGGCTAACAAAACATGCAAAAGTAAGGCCAAAAGAGGGAAAAAGAGGCAAGTGATAAAAGGAAGCCTCAAAAAGTGAAGATCCCTTCAATAATGTTGAAGTAGGGCTCAAAATAAGCCACTTTTCAGTTCATAACCAAACTCAAAACAGTTTAAAAATAGGCCTAAAATACTATGCAAGAAAGAGGCATACAAGAGAGGTAAAGAAGCAAGTGGTAGCTAGAGACCTTAAACATGGAAGGACCCTAAAACAAACATGAAAAAGACCTCAAAATAATGCTATTTTCAGTTAGGGTCGAAGCCCAAATATGCAAGAAAGTATGGCTAATATATTGAGCAAAATAAGGCAAGAAAGAGGGAGGAGAAGACTTACCCTTGAAGACCAAATTTTTGACAACTTTTGGACCAAGTTTGGTGGCTCCATAGCTCTGGAAAACAGCTCCAAGTGGCTGGAATGGATGGTGGTGGTAAGGTGCTAGGTGGTGGTGTAGAAATGGTGTAGGGTTTGGGAGGTTTTGAGGGTTGGAGTGTAGAGAGAGAGAGATACAATGTAGGAGCTCCAAACCAACATTTCTAACCTCTGTAATGGGAGCTGGAGGGCCTGGATATATAGGCAAACGAGGGGGAAAAAAAGGAGGGGAATGGAATTCAAGTTTCCCCTCAAAAGTTGGCCCTCCTGGATACAAAATTTGGGAAAAAACAGAGGGCATTTCTGTAAAGTACCTGGAGAGAGGATCATGACCGGTCGGTTTCCTAGGGTTTAGGTGGCCGGTCGGCCTTCCCCATGGCCGGTCGGCCAAGGGTGAAAAGGGTCAATGAAGATTAATGGCCATCCATGCCAAAAAGGGGGCCTCTCATGTGTGCACAACACAACCATGTGGTCAAAAACTGGAGAGAATGAACCAGGAGAGAGAAAAGGCCACTTTTAGGAGGGGTTGAAAAGGGTCAAACACAATTACTGGCCGCCCATGTGATATTGGTGGCCTCCCAGGTGTGTACAACACAAATATGTGGTTTAGGACTGGAAAAAGTGGCCTTAGGGTGGTCAACATTGGCTTTCGAGTAAGAAAAACGAGCGACGGAGGGCGATGGAGGAATAAAACTGGTTGTCAGAACAATTACTGGCCTCCCACCCTTCTACGACCTTCTTAACAATGAAACAGAAGTCCCTGCCAAAAATGAACCCAAACCGATGCAAAATGGAGGTTCGGGGGCCGAAACGCACAGCCCGAGGCCCCGAAAACTGACTGTTAGGCACCGGAAGTGGTGTTCGACCACGAAGTTGGTTTTTCGGACCGCAGTGTCCTTAAAAAGGGAGTAAATAAGATGCATGCCAAAAACTGGAGCAAACGGAGGTGGTTAAGCGGTCCCGAACTGAGGCACACGGCCATCGGCTCCGAAAAATCGGAAACTGGGCTCCAAACGGGAAAAATGGCCTACGACCACGAAACGTAGCCTACGGCCACTGAGAGATGATCTACGAGACCTCTCCCTCCCTTCGGGAAGAGAAAACAGAGAAAACGGAGCCTG
Organism: Camellia sinensis; assembly: GCF_055761805.1. NCBI lineage: Eukaryota > Viridiplantae > Streptophyta > Magnoliopsida > Ericales > Theaceae > Camellia > Camellia sinensis. Next base: position 12,333,698 of record NC_138961.1, read on the forward strand.
GTTCGCAAACCGAGGCAAGACACGAAAAAGCCCGAAAGTCCGGAGGCAAGGTTCGCAGCCGAGACTCTGAAACTTCTGAACGAGCACAATATGCATCATCACCAAGCGCTCAATCGGTGATGTCTGAGTCTTAAGGTCGGTCAAAAATGGGGTGTCTACAGCTGCTACGTGATAACTAGAGAGTTGTTAACTACATACTCAATGTCACTTCTATGGTGGTCTTGATCATCATAGTTTTCCAACCTCACAGGAACATAAGAATAGATTAATCGTTGCCAAGGATTCAGATGACTACCACTTGGGAATGCTGACGCCCTTAAAGCCAAAATTTGAAAGGCGTAAACACCATCCTCTAGTTTTGACGTAGCTAGTTCCGAATAGCGAACAACCAAATTCAAAGCTATATCGTAAAATTCAGAATCTACTACAGTGAAGAGAAGTAGAGCGCCAAAGTGGTATGCGAATGGCATGGAAATTGGATGTGACACTCAATAAATACAAAAGGGTGTCCTTATGTCCTACTCTAGTAGCATATAGTAGCGGTAACCAATTAACATCGGAGAGAATATATAAGGAGGGAAGGTGCTTCTCTACGAGGATAGCCGCAGCCTTGGTGTTTCCGATATTTGCAGCACCATGAAGGGCAATCATACCATCATTATCAGGCTATACCAGAGCCTCTGCCGGCATCAAATCCACCAACTTCTCCTCAAATTCGATTGACCTTCCACTCATAATTGCTACGTGGAGTGTCGTCTGCTTTCTATAATTCATATGGGCAGTGAGTGCATCTGCATCTTGGTCGAAGAATCTTTCGGCGGAATTCCAGTCTCCCCTGAGTGCAGCATTGAGGAGTGGTATGTATCTTGAGTACGTATTCCTGTTCTCTCCTTGTTTTCGTTCTGTTCCTTCTCCTTGTCATTCTCCTTCTACTTCTTTGATTTCTCCTCCTCCTCCTACTTCTCCTTCTGCTGTAGCCTTTTCTTCTATTATTTCAAGGTCATTCACAAATTTGGTTGCATGATTTTCATTATCAGAAGACTCCATGAGAACTAGCGTTAATCTATCCACAAAAAAATAACTTATGTTTGGGAATTATGGAAGAGTTTTGATGTCCACCTTTATCGTCTTCTTGAGGAATGATAACACTGATTGCACATCCTCTTTTCGTTTAGTAGACCACACCACCTTTTCTCTGCAAACTCTCTTTTTTTTTAAAAAAAAAAATCATTTTCTCACCGAAAGCGAGCAAGCCCCATCTGGAATGTAACCACTCTCTCAATGTGAGAGAGATATATTATAAAAATCCTTCCCACTCAAATTTTTCTTAGCCTCTCTCTCAAATAATTTCCCACTACCCCAAAAACATTATCCTCATGTTGACCATACACCCTAAACAATCACCACCACATTTATTTTATTTATTTTAATTTTTTTTTGGGTCATTACAACCTACCCTCCTTATAGAAATTTTTTCCTCGAAATTAAACTCAAGTAATGTAATACATTCTATAGTCACCCACAAACTTACTCAGGTACTTGCCATTGCATCAACAAAATTCTTTGACCTCTACCTGAGCCATTAACTAGTAACATCGGTAACGAACCAAATCATTACTTTGCACCACAATTAATTATATAAACCCTTACTAGTATAAACCATTAAATGATTATTCTATCCACATCGATAACCTAGAGCAACCAAAATAGGATCTAATCTCTTAAGCATGACATAAATTTTGACAAAAAGACTCCTCAAAATACCAAGACACCATACCTTATTGGTGATAACCCAACTTCAATGAACTATCTCCATCACTTAATGCACAATGCACCCCAAGGCCAAAATAACTACCACTACTCCGTAACATATACAATGTACACCCTAATATCAAAATAACATTTCTATTACAATTCCCAAACATCGATAAAAAAGTCTGGCTACTTCTCACAGACTTCAGCCTCACATCCTAAGTCGCCTCCTCAACCTCGTGGTGTCTCCACGACATTTTCACCAAGGGACAAATACGAACAAAAGATACACAGACACATTTGGAGGATATGCCGTTATTGACAAGGAATATTCTGTCTATGGACGTCAGCGAGCATATGCTGTTACTACAACGGAATATTCTGTTAGCTGATGTCATCGCGCGTAAGCAAAACACGCAAAAAGAAAATAAAACTCGAATGCAGGGATACGGGGTTTCGAACACTTAACCTCAGGCTTCGTCCCATGGTCCCTCAACCACAGAGCCAAACCACTGAACCCAAGTCACTCTTGTGACAAAAATAGTCGAATAAATGTATATAATGCGTTAATATACAATATAGATACAAATATGTATACAATTTTCCCGCTTCTCTCTCTTCCTTTGAAAACTGCGTTTGACACGTGGCCTTGCTTTTGCGTCAGTTAGCCGACAAAAGCAAACCTCCTCGATTTGTAAGCTCGCCTCGGCTCTCTCTCTCTCTTTATCTTCTTCTCTTTCGTCTTCTTTTTCGTCGGCTAGCCGACAAAAGCTACCCTCCTCGATTCTCTTCCATTTCCTTTTTCTGCTTTTGTGCCTCGACTCTCTCCCTCTCCCTCTTTGTTTTCTTCTCTTCTTCATCACTCTCTTTCGTCTACTTAATCACTCTCTTCTCCTTCTTCTTCATCATTCCCCTTGAGAGAGACATAACATCGAGACTGAGCGGAGGAGAAAAGTTGTCCCAAAACTCAGTTTATTCTCTGATACTTCTCCGCTATTTCTCTGACTCTCCTTTCTTTCTCTTTACATCTCTTACCACACATGGCCTTATCTCGTCCTCTCACTCTCTTTCCTGACCTCAATGATCCAAGCTCTCCTGGACCGAGTGTCCCTACTCTTACTCTTCCTAACCTTCCTAGACCAAGTGCCTCTGCTTTTACCCTTCTTAACCTTCCTGAACAAAGTGTCCCTGCTCCTACTCTTCCTAACCTTCCTAGACCGAGTGCCTCTACTTTTACCCTTCTTAACCTTCCTGAACAAAGTGTCCCTGTTCCTATTCTTCTTAACTTTTCCATGATGTCAGTTGAGCAAATCATGGCTACTCAATCTGACATTGAGGCCAACCACTTCACACTGAGATCTTGTATGGAGACAGTGATTGCGGTTACCAAATTGTCTCACCGGCTGTAGAATCAGACTAGTGAGGTACAATAGTTAAATGCCCAACTTTCTCTACTCCAGTGCATGTACAAAGATGCGCGAGCAGAGATTTGCGCACTGAAGGCGGAGAATAAAGAGTTGAAATGGAAGACCACCGTCATGACCCTATTTGGAACACCTTTGTACTTCGCATTTGACAGCCAGCAGGGAGTCAACTCCCTTGGCGGTCTTGTATACACTGAGGCAGGGCCTTCAAGGGTCACCCAAGACGACAAAAAAAGGAAGAGCTCGGAGGGAGAGTCAAGTAAGTGAAATCGGCGTGTGGCTGTCATAAAAAACAAGATCCCTCTTTTTTCTTTTTTTTTTTTTTTTTTTTTTTTTTTTTTTTTTTTTTTGGTTACTGCAATCGGGGATGTCATCCCTTGACTTCAATAAAATCAGTTTCGTTTTTTTTTTTTTGCACATCAATGGCGTAACTGGCATAACACTTTGAGCTTAAAAATAATTTTGTTTAACTAAATTCGAGAATGATTAAATTTTGAACTATGAACTGGACATTGGTTCCATACTGACCTAAATCAAAATCATGGCTTAAGGAAAGAGAAACGAAGCAAAAATATCCAAACACACTTATATATACTGACTGGTATTAATGAAAGAAAAACCATGTAAATCAATACATTGGCAATAGAATTACAGAACAAGAAAGTACTTCTGACAACCGAAGGTGCTGACACTAACTCTGGCGTGATAATAGCATACACACGCCCAGTAGGTCTCTGATCCACCTATTTCCCTCCCCCTGCGCTAGAATCTCATTCGGTATTGGCATCTCGTGCCTCCTGGGCCTACCATGCCTACCACTCCCCCTTCCATGTCCTAACATCCTAATAAAGGTAACACTCGAGATTGGCACAATCACAATTGTGCTGAAACTAACTCGCTCACATCCTAAGGCAATGGACAACAGTTAATTCATTCCACATAAGCATATAGTCACATAAGCACATACAAATTTTCTTTCTAACATTGCTAGAGTTCCAATCAGAAATAGCAGTGATCAAGTGCTCTTCTGACTGGACTTCCAGAAACTCACAGACCCAATCAATATCATAGAAATCAAATCCCATACCCTTATAGTCACATAAGCATATTATCACATGGCACCTCATCACACAGATATCTTTATCAAGTGAGATAAACCCACTGTGGTACTAACCACTCCCCACGTACCCAAAATATTCGAACCCGGTATGCTCTGATACCAAGTTATAACGCCCCGAAAATTGGGCATGATATATCTATTTATGCAATAAAACCCACCTGATAGACAAACATATATATTTAGCTAACTAATTCATACACCCATTTCCATTAAATCCCAAATGCCAAATACATATTGTTCACATCTCAATGCCCCAGATCTAATCCCAAACATTCATTTTGCAACAAGTATGAAATGGAAGCCAAACAGATAATAAGTACCCTACAGGCTTATAAATTTATCCAAGGACATTCTTGGTTACATGAAATGGAGTTTCAACTCAACACAAATACAACGCTGAGCTTACATTCAACAAATAACAATAAAACAAAAATGAAGCCTCAGTTCCGAGTCCTTTCAAGTCAATGCCTTGGCAGAGGCATAACACCTGTACCTGAAATGGTTTCCCTTATAGGGTGAGCCACAACCCAATAGAAATATATTAGACAACATATGAACAATGACAAGACTAAAGAGGAGTATGCTCATGATAAAATAGTTTATCTCTCTTTTTACAAAGCATGCAATGCTGAGATGCAACAACAAATATAAAACTATTTCCATTTTAAACCATATCTGTTACATTAATACGGGGCCTGTGAATCTCTAGGTGAGTGTCTGCAAGTAGGCCCTAATGCACTACCACTGTCATTTTTACCAGTAAACTGGAAGGCTTGACATCTAATCACGCAGTTCCGCACCCCCTACCCAAATTCACAAAGTATTAATCTTTTTGCAAATAGATACATTTCCAAATATTTCTCAAAAACAGATACATTTCCAATGAAATGAATGTAATGCAATGTCCAACACAACAAATGAGGAATGTGGTTCAATTTACCTAAGTCTCATGCATTTCTACAACAATCATGGTTATTCCCCACTGATAGCCCAAAACAGATATTTCTAAACAGATATTTAAACAATTAAATTCCAAAAATTCTGATAAATATAATCTATTCCACATCTCATCAAATATGAACAACTACACTAGTTTTCATATCACAATCACATCCAGTAACCTCTCAAGGTCCATTTCAAACCGTGTCGGTTTTATTCCAACAGATACATTAAGCAAAATAATACCGTTAATGTCCAAGAAAACATCATTTTCTTCCCAAACTCATTATCCAAGCATTATTCAACTATGACATCCTATTTTGATCAAAAGCCCCAAAAGTTAAACGTAATTCCTTTGTTTTCTTAAAAATGCTCTTTTAGTCACAAACCGGTAAAAATCTCAAAACCAATCGAGTCGAAGTGTGTTTTTGTTCAAATTTAAACTATAGCTCTTTCATAACTTTACAAACATATTCTAAGTTTACACTTTCACAATTTGGGCATCAACTTTTTATTTTTCTCAAAATTTCTCTTTTAAGCAAATAAATCACAATTTTTTCAAAAATTCTAATTAAATTATATACAACTCTAAGCTCAATATAATCAATTAAAAGTGCATAAAGAAGTGTAGGAAAAATCCCTACCTCGATCCAAGAGCTTCCAAGAAAAGAAAAATTTTATGGCGATAAAATTTCAATTCGTTCAGATTAAATCGGAGCCCTCGAAACCCTTCTATTATTGCCATCAGTCTTCATCATAGTCTTAACTTTGGGTTGGCTCGTTTCATTTTTACCTTGCTCCAAGATTGGAGGACCCTTTGATACGAAATACCTAACATGGGATATGGTCAATGATGGGGCCAAAACCCCGAAGGTTAAGTCCACCATAGTTCTTTGAAGGTCATCAACCATTTTCAATATCTAAGAAGTAGTGGCTTTGGCCATTAGTAAACTTGGTGTATCTGAATTGAATTGGTCTAGATGGATTGACTGAGCTCTCTTGACTTCATCAATCATGAATTACAAAAGTTTACCCAACTGTGCTGCTAGGTGATAACTTGAGAGTTGTTAACTAAATACTCAATGTCACTTCTATGGTGGTCTTGATCATCATAGTTTTCCAACCTCACAGGAACATAAGAATAGATTAATCGTTGCCAACGATTCAGGTGACTGCCACTTGGGAATGCTGACGCCCTTAAAGCTAAAATTTGAAAGGCGTAAACACCATCCTCTAGTTTTGATGTAGCTAGTTCTGGATAGCGAACAACCAAATTCAAAGCTGTATCGTAAAATTCAGAATCTACTTCAGTGAAGAGAAGCAGAGCATCAAAGTGGTATGCGAATGGCATGGAAACTGGATGTGACACTCAATAAATACAAAAGGGTGTCCTTGTGTCCTGCTCTAGTAGCATAGTGTAGCGGTGACCAATTAACATCAGAGAGAATATATAAGAAGGGAGGGTGCTTCTCTATGAGAATAGCTGCTGCCTTGGTGATTCGGATATTTGCAGCACCGTGAAGGGCAATCATACCATTATTATTAGGCTATACTAGAGCCTCTGCTGGCATCAAATCCACCAACTTCTCCACAAATTCGATTGATCTTCCATCATAATTGCTACGTGGAGTGCCGTATGCTTTCTATAATTCATATGGGCAGTGAGTGCATCTGCATCTTGGTCGAAGAATCTTTCAGCGGAATTCCAGTCTCCCCTAAGTGCAGCATTGAGGAGTGGTATGTATCTCCAATACGTATTCCTGTTCTCTCCTTGTTTTCGTTCTGTTCCTTCTCCTTGTCATTCTCCTTTTGTTTCTTCGATTTCTCCTCCTCCTCCTACTTCTCCTTTTGCTGCTGCCTTTTCTTTTATTATTTCAAGGTCATTCACAAATTTGGTTGCATGATTTTCATTATCAGAAGACTTCATGAGAACTAGCGTTAATCTATGCACAAAAAAATCACTTATGTTTGGGAATTATGGAATAGTTTTGATGTCCATCTTCATCGTCTTCTTCAGGAATGATAACACTAATTGCACCTCCTGTTTTCTTTTAGTAGACCACACCACATTTTCTCTACAAACTCTTTTTTTTTTTTTTAATCATTTTCCCACGGAAAGTGAGCAAGCCTCAGCTGGAATGTAACCACTCTCCTAATGTGAGAGAGATATATATTATAAAAATCCTTCCCACTCAAATTTTTCTTAGCCTCTCTCTCAAATAATTTCCCACTACCCCAAAAACATTATCCTCATACTGACCATGCACGCTAAACAATCACCACTACATTTATTTTATTTTATTATATTTTATTTTGTTATTATTATTATTTTTTTTCATGTCATTATATTAGTGAATCAGAAGAAGCGTGCTCAGCAGGGTTCTTAATTTCCATGGCAATTAAAAGCAAGATTTCACAAGATTTGAACAAAGAGATGTATTTTTGTGGGTTGAGTTGAACCATAGCATTGATGTATATATATATACATACTAGTTTCGAAAGGCTTGTGCACCATAACATTGATATATATATATATATATATATATATATTAGTTTAAGTTTTATATTTGAATTTTTTTAAAAAAATTAAAGTATTGTTCTATGAAATTGAATAGTGTACAAGCACGGAATAATCTTCTCGTATAATCCTGTTGATAAAGTTTGCACTCCTCTAAACGTCGTCGCTTTACTACCTGAAAACGCAAACGTGAGTTAGTCGGCGGGTGTGTGTCGGAAACCTCTGCAATGCCTAAGTCAGCAAATAGACAATAGACACAAAAGCTCTGTGTATTCTAGAGTAAGAATTGCGATACCTGTACATAGGTCCTGCCATGAGCTTTTATAGATTCTACCTGGCACAATCCTAGTAGGATTCCAACTCTCCTTATAAGAATCCTCTTCGGAATCACACTCCCAGTGAAGAGTGTCTATCCTGATAACACTCTACTCACTACCAACCAAGTGAGATGGTTTGCACATTCTTAGTAGGATTCTACTCTACTCAGCAGAATCCTCCTAGGAGTCTCATACCCAAAGATAATGCCTATCCTTAAAACACCCTCATCACTGCAAGCCAAGTGAGATGGCTACTCTCTTATGCTTGGATATACATTCCTGACCGAGCTGCCTTATCTCGATCCCCTGTTGTTCGGGCTGTGTGACCATAAGTCGATTTATCGAATTGCACCCTGCCGAGCTACACATAGCTCAGCCCCCTCCATTGACAACATCTCAGTCCGATAAAGGACTACCTTCAGATAGTTAGGTCCAGGGCCTAGCAACCCATCTCTAGCCGACCTAGTGCCTTCTTAGCCCAAGATTGAGCTACATCAGCTTTTATCTCGGCCCATTGAGCGGCCTAACTTCCAAAGAAGACTTTTCCTAGCTTGGCCCAATTTGTTCACAAATTACCCTCTCAAATAGAATAAATCATTAGATATATGATAGAATTATATGGTATAATATGTATCATTTTTTGTTTTGTTTTACACCTGGTGATGTAGACTCCAATTCTATTACCATATCATCTTGGGTGAATTTATGAATTTTTAATATTTCTTCTGAATTTATAAAAAAAAAAAATTTAGTGTGTAGCGTTTCTCAATAGATAAATATAAAACAAATACTAAGAAAATTCTCTCATCTTAAAAAAACTATTAAGATAATTCACTGAACTAATAAAGAAGCAGAAGAAAAATATATATATATATACACAAATGACTAATTTTATTAATACATAAATAATACTCGCATAACACATGACCAATTTTATTAATAAGTAATGTGGGAGCCGGATAATTAGAAGAGTCGGAAGCGTACTCTGGAAGACAGATACTACACGGCTCTATCCTGCACGATCAGAATGCCGAACAATATAGATAGGCCGAATAGATATTGAACTATGGAGCCGACTAAATAAGAGGATGATGAGTGAAAAGTGGGCCTAGCCCCGAGGCCAAGGGAACAAGCATAAATAAAGGAGCGACAGAATAAGAGAGGCATGTGAGAATTGTTGTGCTTAACTTAGAATACAAGCATTCTTGAGTGTAGAGATTGACTTGTCCGTCGAAGTGTTAATTTCGGCACCCCCGACCGGAGTGTTTATTCCTTTTTAGGTGACTATCAGCGGATCACGAGCTCCCCCCAGGATTAGAAGAGTATTTCCAAACCACTTCTCCACAGTTGGCGCCGTCTGTGGGAATACTCAAACACATCCATGGCAGGCGCAACGGAAGACCCTCCGATAGCCACTGATGAAACGACACAAAGAGACAACCTCACTCCATCAAACATGCTTGGACCGGACGCCATCCTTGTAAGACGCGCTTTGAACTTCGCCTCACCCTCGACTCCAGAGCGTGAAGCAATGCAAGCGATTATGGAACAAGCAAAGCAAAACGAACAAAGGTTGGAGAACATGATCACGGAGAACGAACGTCTTCGTGAAGATTTGGCCTTGGAAGTGGCGAAATCCAAACAAGCTGTACGCCTAAATCCGGACCGATCTCCGAAGGCAGGTGGTCGACGACCTCGAGCCCGACAAGACGACACTGATAGTGGCTTCAACTTGTTATCCCCGGAGACGAGGAAGAAGGGGCAACCTGAAACTACTAGTTCTTCTGAAGAAAGTCCCCGTATAAGGCACAAGCGAAGAAGGCACAGTTCGGATGAAGATCATCACGATCCCTTCGTACGACGGATTGCAAAGGCGGTGCTACCCAAGAAATTCAAACCACCGTCATTCACCTTGTACGACAGCAAATCAGATCCCACCGACCACATCTGCCACTACAAGAAAGCCATGACATTGCATGCAGATGATGAGGCCTTTATGTGCTGAATATTCCCCAACAGTTTGGGACCATTGGCTGTCAGGTGGTATTATAAATTGGAGCTGGCTTCAATCAAAACTTTCTACCAATTACAGAAATCCTTCAGGGCCAGATTCATCACTAACGAGGTCCAGCCGAAATAAGCCGACTTTCTCCGGGCAATGCAGATCCAGCCAGGAGAAACACTAAGGGCGTATTCGGCACGATATTGGGAGTGCTTTAATCTTGTTGATGACGCCTGCAACAACTCAATGGCCATCACCGCCTTCAAAATGAGATTACACCCAGACAACACCCTCCGTAGTTCCCTGACAAGAAGGCCCCCCAAAAAAGTCTAGGCATTGATGAAGACAGTTGAGGAATACTGCAAAGTAGAAGACGACGCCTTGCGGGTTAAAGCCAGACAAATGGCCAACAAAACGGCCCCTCCTGAAATTTCTCAACGAATAAGTTTTGTACCACCTCAGAGTCCTGAACCACGACAACGAGCTAAACAAGACAAGAAACGGGATTCTCGTTGATCAAGCGATCAATGCTCACACCGAGCAAATGAGCAACTGTAGGTTGATAGCAAGCGCACAAAGCACGCCGACAAGAAATATACGGAGTTGTCAGAGCCAATTAGCTCGGTTATGTCCAAAATCCAACATCTTCCGTTCTTCAAATGGCTGTCCAAAATGGTTGGACCCCCTGACACGAGAAGGCGGGACAGGCGGTGTGAATATCACAAAGATCACAGTCATGATACGGACAGTTGCTATGCTTTGAAAGATCACATTGAGGAATTGGTCCAAGATGGTCGGCTCCAGCAACATGTCCGAAATAGCGCAATCAAAACAGTTGCCCTTCGGCAGGACTCACCTCCGCTCGGCGTTATTCATATGATATACAGCCTTCCAACGCCACGTACCGTACACGCAATTCAGTCAGCCCCCCAGAGGCAACGCACACCAACGAAAAAGCCTCACGAAGCTCTGAGTATTATCTTCGACGATTCCGATCTTATCGGCACAACACTCCCCCATATTGATCCATTGGTCATTGAACTACATGTAAACCGATTTATCGTTGAACGTGTCCTCATTGACCAGGGGAGCACTTCGGAGGTTATGTATTACAGGACCTTCATCAAACTCGACTTCAACAAATCAAACTTGTCTCCGGCTCCTCATCCATTATTCAGCTTCAACGCAAATCCAGAGTACCCGTTGGAAAAAATTAGACTTCCCGTTCGAGTGGGCTCCCAAACAGTGGATGTGGAATTCTTGGTCGCCAAGCTCCTTTTGCCGTATAATCTCATCATGGGGTGAACTTGGTTGCATCGTATTCAGGCCGTGCCAAGCACCTATCATCAGCTGCTACGCTTCCCGACCAAACACGGCATTGAGCAGATCTGTGGTTCCCGGCAATCCACACAAGCATGTTATCTTTTTTCTGGAAAGACACCAACGGAGTTGTAGGTCAACTCCACTGAAGTACCGAATCGAAACAGCCTCGACGACGTCAGACGACTCCCTAGCAAAAAGCCACGGAAGCTCTAGGCGATACTAGCGGCAGCTTGCCAGGACGTATGATCAACGCGTTCAGCCGTGCCACTATATGCCGGGAAAGTTGCTCCTGAAGGTATTTCTGGATGATAAGAGACCAGTTGATGGAAAATTAGGTACGCGGCATTGCTCCTGAAGCACTCACGAAAATTCTGTCATCAAACCTGTGGAGAAGTGGTTTGGAAATACTCTTTTGATCTTGGGAGGAGCTCGTGATCCGCTGATAGTCACTTGAAAAGGAATAAACACTCCGGTCGGGGGTACCGGAATTAGCACTTCGACGGACAAGTCAGTCTCTACACTCAAGAATGCTTGTATTCTATGTTAAGCACAACAATTCTCACATGCCTCTTTTATTCTGTCGCTCATTTATTTATACTTGTTCCCTTGGCCTCGGGGCCAGGCCCACTTTTCACTCATCATCCTCTTATTTACTCGGCTCCATAGTTTAATATCTATTCGGCCTATCTGTATTATTCGGCATTTTGATCATTTAGGATAGAGCCGTGTAGTATCTGTCTTCCAGAGTACGCTTCCGACTCTTCCAATTATCGGAAGCGTACTCTGGAAGACAGATACTACACGGCTCTATCCTATCGGAAGCGTACTCTAGAAGACAGATACTACACGGCTCTATCCTGAACGATTAGAATACCGAATAATACAGATAGGTCGAATAGATATTGAACTATGGAGCCGAGTAAATAAGAGGATGATGAGTGAAAAGTGGGCCTGGCCCCGAGGCCAAGGGAACAAGCATAAATAAAGGAGCGACAGAATAAGAGAGGCATATAAGAATTGTTGTGCTTAACTTAGAATACAAGCATTCTTGAGTGTAGAGATTGATTTGTCCGTCGGAGTGCTAATTCCGGCACTCCCGACCAGAGTGTTTATTAATTTTCAGGTGACTATCAGCGGATCACGAGCTCCCCCCAAGACCAGAAGAGTATTTTCAAACCACTTCTCCACAAGTAAATCATTAAGTAAATCAACAATTTTTAATGGTATGAAAAATAATTTTTAGTTAACCAATTTGTTAATAAATAAATCATTAAGTCAATTAATAATTTTTAATGATATGAGAAATATTTTACAATAAACAATTTTGATAATTTATTATTGCATAGGAGAATTTTTTTTTCCTTGAATATTGTGTTAAATTAAAATTTATAACAAACGATAGTTGTAATTTCTACTATTATAGGACCGATTCATATTTTAAACAAACCTTATGGGTGTATTTGTAATTTGTTAAAAAAATAAAAGATTTGTATTTCATAATTGACCAAGAATGTGTGTGTAATTACAAACTAGTAAATTATTTAAAATGAAAGGGCAAAATCGAAAAGAAAAAACAAATCTCAAGCAGCTAAGCGGTTCTTATATATATATATATATATAAATATATGCATTGGTCCTGCTTTACGTGGAGCCTGCCGTTGTTAAGTCATTCAAGAGGATGTTAACTTTCGAAAAAAGATTAGTAACTAATTGAAAATGAGAATAATTTCTTTTCCTCGTATTCACTATAATATAGAAGGATTTCATAAATTAAATTTTTGTCCCCAAAAGTAAACATTTTGTTGTAAAAAAAATAGGAGACCAATTCTTATTGTCATAGGAGTCGTCATTAAAAGGTCACCCTAAGAACTAAAAAAACTCTAGCGATAAAATTTTAAGAACGCCGCTAATAAATGCAAGAACAAAACCATTTCATGCCAAAATAGTTTATTTTTTGAAATAAAATATTTGGTTCAAAAAATATCTTAATTAACCACTAGATGTTCAATTTTATTGTTAAAAATACAACGACGACACTATTGGTGATTAACATATTTCGTTTCTAAAAAGTATTTTTATCCTTAAATTTTTGTCTCTAAAAATTTAATTTTTGTGTTGTGATTGTTTCACTAAATTAGAGAAAAATGGACAAATTGAATGATACTCCTCACAAAGTGGACATGTTACTTAGAACTAATAAAATATTGAATAACAATTTTCACTAAATAACACCTTACCACCCATACATATATAATAAAAAACACCTTACCAAATTATTGCCCTAGAAACTGGATAGCTATACTTATTATTAAGAGTGAAAAATAAAAAAATTGAATGATGTATTTTATATTGCGCAGATTTGATTTCACACGGAGATGTTAACTTTTGAACTACATGATTAGTTTACTAATTGAAAATGTGAAGTTTTTCCCCTAGATTGTTTCACTAAATTAGAAAAAATAGGCAAGTTGAATGGTATATTCCTCACATGGTTAGATTGTTTCACTAAATAACACCTTCCCAAATTGTACCGGAAATGTATTTTATATTGTGTAGGTTTGATTTCATAGGCAGATGGTGACTTTTGATCTGAAAGATTAGTTACTAATTGAAAATGAAAACAAATTTATTTTTTCTCCTAAATTGTTTCACTAAATTAGTTAAAAATGGACAAGTTGAATGGTATTTCTCACAAAGTGGATATATTTAAAATTAATAAAAGTGACATTTAGATAGATAAGTGACATTTGAATACATAAATAAGCTTTGAATAGATGTGTCATTTTGAAGAAATAATAATGTCTTTTTTGTCCAAAAAAATTTAAATTTTGGTTTATTGGCTCAAAAGTTTTAAAAATGGATCTCTAACTTGTTTTTTTTTTTTTTTTTTTCAAAATACAAATTGAAATTTGAAGTTGTATTTTTAAAATCTAATTTTAATCAAAACAAAAAAAAAAATTATTGAAATAAAAATACCACATTATGAATTGGGAGTAGATCAACCTACAAGAAGTTTGTTTGCACTGCACTTTGTCTTCTTCCTACTCCTACGACTTCTTGTTTCATAATCCCAAAATTTATTACATATATATATATATATATACCGCTAAACTGTTTGAGATTCATCTTTTTTTTTTTTTTTGATTTTATCATTTCATTTTGAATAATTTATTAGTGGTGTCTTATATGTTGAGTGAAGGTTTTTTTCGTAATTATGCAAACATTCTTGGTCAATTTTGAACAGATTTTTTTTCGTAATTACGCAAATATTCTCGGTTAATTATAACTGCTTGAGATTTGTCTTTTTTTTTTCTTTTCAATTTTGTCCTTTTATTTTAAATAATTTACTAATGGTAGCTTATATGTTGAGTGAAGTTTTTTTTCGTAATTACGCAAACATTCTTGGTCAATTATGCAATAGGTATTTCTGTAATTACGGAAATATTCTTAGTCAATTATGAAACATGTTTTTTCGTAATTATACAGACATTCTTGATCAATTATGAAATATAAATCTTTTCTTTTTTAACAAATTACAAATACAACCATGAGGTTTTTTTAAAATATGAATTGGTCTTATAATACTAGAAATTATAACTATCGTTTGTTATAAATTTTAATTTAATACAATACTCAGGAAAAAAAAAATTCTCATATGCAATAATAAATTATCAAAATTGTTTATTGAAAAATATTTCTCATATCATTAAAAATTGTTAATTGACTTAATGATTTATTTACTAACAAAATGATTAGCTGAAAAATATTTTTCATATCATTAAAAAATGTTAATTATTTAATGATTTACTTATTAATAAAATTGGTCATTTGTTATGCGAGTATGATTTATGTATTAATAAAATTAGTCATTTGTATATATATGTATTTTCTTCTGTCTCTTTATTAGTTCATTGAATTATGTTAATAGTTTTGTTTAGATAGAAAAATTATCTTAGTATTTGTTTTATACTTATTTATTGAAAAAAATTACCTACCATAATATTTTTTTTATAAATTCGGAAGAAATGTTGAAAACTCATAAAGTCACGCAAAATGATATGATAATAGAATTGGAGTCTACATCATTAGATGTATAACAAATCAAAAAAATATACATATCATGCCACATAATTCTATCTAATGATTTATTTTATTCAATTTTATAGAATAATATTCTAATTTTTAAAAAATTATTAAAAATACAAAACTTAAACATACTATAATAATAGCATATGCCTTGCATGGGCTTTTTAAAACTAGTATATATATATACACACTAGGTAGGGAGGCCCTTGCAAGGCACGGGCGAGTCGTACATTTTTAAAATTTTTTTTATTAAAATTTGATTTTTTATTATTATTTTAAAGTAGTATTTGTTTGGTGGGAAAAAAATATAGTGGAATAGATCTTATATATTTATATAACATCATTTTATTTCACTTATAATATTTTTTTTATTAACTTTTATGTTGTATTTGGTTAATTAGAATGAGATGAAATAAAATGATTATGTGTTTTTATTACGACTTTAGTTATGAGTCTGGACTCTCTAAAGTAATTTTAGATTTTTTTTTTTTTAGCTGATTGATATTTAATTCTACAAAAATTGAAGATACAATAGTCAAAAGTTAAGAGTATGATAACCATGCAAATAATCACTCTAACATCACTTTAAGACAAAAAAAGAAAAAAAGAAAAAAGTAAATTATAAATACACCTTCGATATTTGTTTAAAATACAGTTTGCCCCTTCTGGTTTATAAAATTACAAATACCTTTATTTAACAGAATTAATTGAAAAAATAATTTTTCTAACTACTCTCATATACAATAACAAAATTACCTAAATTATTAATTGAAACAAATTTCTGACATTATTAAAAGTTACTTGATGATTTATTAATAAAATGAGATATTTGTTATGAAATTTGAAATTTGAAGGTATGTAATTTAATTTTCAGAACCACATTTGTATTTCAAAACAAACCTCAGGGGTGTGTTTGTAATTTATTTAAAAAAACTCATAAAAAAAAAATCCAAACTTTTGAACCATTAAGCTAATTACAATTAACCCAAATTTCTTATATAAGTTTGAAAAGCCCACCATCCAAATTAATTCACCAACCAAATTAAAGGACAAAATAAAAAATTTAAAAATAAACTTAAGGGCAAAATGGATAATTAAAATTCAAGCCACCAACACCAAAACTATTCTTATATAGATAGACTATGTAGGGAGGCCCGTGCAAGGTAGGGGTGAGTTACACATTTTTTTATTTATTTTTATTAAAATTCAAATTTTTGATTTTAAAGTAGTGTTTGTTTGATGGATGAAAAATATAGTGAAATGGAATAGATCTTGTATATTTATATAAAATCATTTTATTTTACCTATAATATTTTTTTTATGAACTTTTATGTTGTATTTGGTTAATTAGAATGAGATGAAATAGAATGATTATACACCTTTAGTACGGCTTTAGTTATAAGTCTGAATTTTTTAAAATAATTTTGGATTTTTTTAGTTGATTGTTATTTAATTTTACAAAAATTGAAGATACAATAGTCAAAAATTAAGAGTATAACAATTATATAAATAATCACTCTAACATCACTTTTAAAAAAAAGAGAGGGCAAATTATAAATATACCTTTGAGATTTGCTTAAAATATGGATTGCCCTTTCTAGTTTGCAAAATTACAAATACCCCCTTGTTAGAATATTTTATTTTATTTAACAGAATTAATTAAAAAAAATAACTACTCTCATATTCAATTATAAAATTACCTAAATTATTAATTAAAATAAATTTATGATATCACTAAAAATTGTTGATTAACTTGATGATTTATTAATAAAATAGGTTATTTATTATGAAATTTGAAATTTAAAGAAGCGTGATGTAATTTTCAAAACTACAAGGGACAATGCGTATTTGAAGTAAATCTCAAGGGGTATGTTTGTAATTTATCCCTCCCCCCTCCCCAAAACAAAAAAACTCAAAAAAAAATCAACTTTTGGACTATTAGACTAATTACAATTAACCCAAATTTCTTACACAATTTCTAAAAGCCTCCATCCAAATTAATTTGAATAATGTTTGAGGGCCCGAAATTAGGGGCTCGAATTTGGCTCGAAACTCAAAACGACGTCGTTTTGGGTTTCAATTTTTTTTTTCTTCCTTTTCTTTCTCTTCCTTTTCTTTCTTTCTTTTCTTTTTCTTCGTTGAACAGAGGAGAAGAGCAGAGACGAGAGAGAGAAACAGAGTCGTCGTCGCAGTTCGTCGGCCGATTTGGTTGGTTCAATCATTTGTGCCATGTATTGCATGCCTCTTGTGTAGTCCCTTTTGGTAGCCTTGTGTCTTAGGCCTTCTAGCATGCCATGCTTGTATTGCTTGCATGATATGTCATCATTTCTCACATAATTTCAGTGCTTGTACCTATGCCATGCCCTCATATTCGTCACACACATTTCCTTACAAGTACACTGCCATGCCTCTATTTGTACTCTGTTGCAGCAAAAGGAGAAATTGCAGGGAGCAGTGGCCGACCGGCCATCAAAGTTGTGTCCGGCCACCAAGTCTACCGATCGGCTATCAAAATTGGCCGATAGCCATGAACTCTGGCCAATGGCCATTCCTCCTGGCCGACCACCCCTCAGCATGTCCCTAAGGTGGATCAAAAGCATCTTGGAAGTTGGCACAATTTTCAGAAGTCCAAAAGAGTGCAAACAGAGGCATCACGAGGCACAGTAGTAGATTTCCGAGCAAAGCCGACCAAGCATGCATACACCCCTTCGCCCCGAGGCTCCTTTTAACTACTTTGCTTAGCTAGTTAACTATTTGGTTCTGTACTTAAGTAGTTAATGCACTTAGCTATTCATTCGCGTTTGTAATTCGTTAACTTGTTAGTTAATTAGTTTCGGTTTGTAATTAATTAGCTTAGCGTAGCTAGTTAGTTGATTTATTCGGACCCTCCGTCGAGAGGGCGAATTTTGTAATAAGTGTGCGTGTGTGTGATGCATGTCTTCCATCCCCACGTCTTTCTTCCTTTTATTTACCAGTTTTTGATGGTTAGTTTTAGGGCATGTTTTAATTAGCATACTTATGCTTTGCATGTGTGCATCCATTCACCTGTCTTGCATGTACCGGGCTCGGCGCATCATATAAACTGCATTGTATTTCAAGACCAATTTGAATACATGTTATCTAGTTGCATTCACATGACATCTTAGAATAGCCGAGCCTATCTTAGTTGCATTTTTCATATGTTGCATTAGGCATTCTTAATATAGCTAGGATCATGCATTGATTTCTAACATAGCTTTTGTTTTGGCTTGGAGTACTAGGTAAGCTTTTACGCTTTAGCATCCTTGCATGTGTGTGAGTGTTGCCATGATAGCATGCTTGCCATGAGGCTAACTGTTTAAGTGTATAACTGCATGAATGCCTGTGGATGAAGGTTTGATTGCCTAAATTGGAACAACTCGATGATTGTAAGTTTTAAGCCCACTTGAAGTGGCAAAATCATGTTTTTCTAAAGCCCACTTGAGGGTGGCAAATCCGTGTCTTAGCCTACTTGCGAGTAGTAACTTCAAACCACTTTAAAAAACAAACATGAGTTGTTTTGTTCCAATCCGCGTGATTGAATCTATACTCTGAAATCTGGCAAAGCAGTCCATATTTGACACTTCTTGATTAAAATCAATTTTCCAAAACAATTTGTCAGATTTGGACTCTTTGGTGATTTATCAGTCTTACATTGCACTTTGTGAGATTAGATTCAGAATCGTGACAGGAGTCCGAACTGTAGTAGCTAGAACTACAATTCGCGCCCTCGCACACGGAGCGAGTTCGGGCGGTCTACAGTGAGCCTTTACTCACTTTAGTATATCGCATATGTGTGATTGTTGTCATGTCTAGCAAGCTTGCCATGAGGCTAAGTGCTTAAGCGATAAATTGCTTGAATGCCTATAGATGAAGGCTTGTTGCTTGAATTGGACTAATTTGAGTGATGTTTATATGTGATCACTTTTTCAAATGGTACATATTTTGAAACAATTTTCAAAACAAACATGAATCAAGTGTTCCAATTCTTGCAAATTAGTCTATACTTGTATGTGTGAATCATATAGTAATGCTAGCCTAATAATCGGAACAAGAGCATATAATGTAGATAAGATTCATATCATGATTAGTAGAGGTCAATCTTTGATCGGGCGAACGGGGGTGCTCAATTCATGACATTTCCCTCTCGTACCCAAGTTTCCGAGCCGAGACAATCTTGGTGATGACAGACACGTGGCCTTTAGCACGAGTCATGGGTTTCCTAAATTTTTCAAAATATTTAGGTGGCGACTCTGTATCTGGAAAAGTAGTCCATTTTTGGCATTTTTTTATTCAAAATTGATTTTCCAAAAGCTGTGTCGGATTGGGACTCTTTAGTGTTTATCTATTTCACATTGCACTTATGAGATTAGATTCAGAATCGCGGGAGTTCGATACTGTAGGGATTATTTATCTTTCGAAAGAGGGCGCAAAAAAGTCGAGCTACAGTTTCTGGCGACTCTGCTAGGGAAATTAGAGAATTTGACTTGAACTTCATGATGTGAAATTTTATCTACACTTATATGTTTCTTTGCATTGCATTGCGTTTGCATTGGTGCGCCTAAGTCACTATGTTTGCCATCTGCTATTCTTGGACAATTTGCCAGAGGCTCGCCCAAAAGGCTTGCTAAAAGGCTGACCGGTCATAGGCTCTGCTATGTTGGGAATACAATCCTTGGATCTGGAGTACCGCTGTACCGCTTGATCCTCCTTTCACTTCTTGGTGTTATGTAACGCCCCGAAATATTTCAACATGAACTACCCACAAATAATCAACATTTACCCAACAATAACAATAATCTACCCATCTTTACATAATCACTAATGAGTCTTTACAAAAGTTTTACATGCGGGTATACATTCATCAATACAAACATATGAATCTATAGCATGTAAAACATCCATTCTCAAAACAATACAATGCCCTTAAGGGCTTATATCTTCCAAGGCATAAGCCTGGTTACACAAAAATGGTTTCTGTAACCCATACACATTAGTCCTTGGCTCAAAAAGAATTACACAAAAATAAAAGAGCGATGTACGCTTCTCAAAAGCATCCACACCCTCAGTTCGGCGGGATCACCACATCTTTACCTGCACCAAATCCCATAGGGGTGAGCACAAAGCCCAGTAGAGTACTCTCACAAAGTATATATAGTTATGCTATTTCCTCAACACAAAATAAGTGTAAATGCAATGTCATGCCAAGGTTAATCAATGAAGAAAATATTTGTTTCAATACATTGTTTTCAAAATCACCATGTTCTTAGTATTATCAAGTAAATTCATCAATTTCAAGCTTCCAATATTAATTCAATAGGGGCGGTAAATACGACTTTGGCAATCCCTAGGCTAGTGTCTACAAGTAGACTCTACGAGTACTACCAAACTGTCATTTTTACCGGTATTAATTGGAAAGCTCGACACCTATCCGCGCGGTTTTCTGGTCTTTCACCAAGGACATTCAGGCCAACTTAACAAATTCATCTACACCTCCTACCCGGACTTACCAACATATTTATCCTTTACACATTTTCATGGTTCTCAATACAATAACTATTTCTTTTCCTCATGATGGAAATCTCAATGATTTAGATTCATAATGCACTATAATAAATGAAATAACATGCAATGCAAATGATCCTTTCCAAATCATAAGACATTTCTCCACTTTTGACCATCTCTATTACAATGTCAACATTCACATTCTCATACTCTCCTTTCAATGTTCATCCACAAGATTAACATGTTTCATCAACACATAGTTACAATTTTCATATCACAAGACATAACAAATTAGTCTCGCCACAACCTTGCTCATTCATGTATTGTCAACAATTTAACATTAACACCTCATTATCATATAACAAGTAATTTTTTTCCCTTTTGCCAAACATTGATGCAACTCACTCTCTTCATCATTTTAAAACAAGAAAATAGGAAATTTCAAAGACATTTGCCACATTACCCAAAATCCCCAATTTCTAGGGTTCCATCAAAAACCCAATTAACTCCCATTTTATGTGAAAGTTTATCAAAACCTACTTTATGAGGTCCTAAATACAAGATCTTAAGGGTAAACATAAAAAAAAAAAAAAAACTTTGAGTCTTTAAACTTCCCTTTGGAGAAATTCCATAATTATGAATCAAAACCCAAAATTTCGAAATAGATTCAAGGAGTAAAAAAAATCAACACTCAATCTTGCAAAACGTATATATATATAACTCAAGAATAACCCTACCTCAAAGCTTGGTGAGGAAATGGCGATGATGAGAGGGAAAAACCCTAGAAATCCAAGTTGTCCAAGCTCAATTCCCACCACACAATATTGTTCTTGCTTACTCACCCGGAATAGAGAGAGATGATGTTGAATCTGGACTCCAAGATTTGGAAGAATGACAGAGTTTTAGGATTTGATGATGTTTCCTAGAGAGAATGAGGGGAGAAAAGAAGTTTTGAGTGAGAGATAAAGGCCCAAAATGACATATAGGTTCGGCCAAAAGATTAAAAAAAAACAGAGTTTCGGATGCCCAGACTGCCGCACGTGCGACGCTCTTCCCCGCACGTGCGGAGCGCCCCTTCCCGCACATGCGGCCCTCATCCCCGCACATGCGGGGCTCCTCCCGCACCACTTCCCGCACATGCCTTTTAGGCAATGTGCAAACCATAAAAGCCTTCTTTTCCCGCACGTGCGGCTTGGCCTCCTGCACGTGCGGCCCTAACCCCGCACGTGCAGCCATGGGCCCCCGCACATGCGGCCCTGTCCAGCAGCCTAGAAAATCTTCTGCTTCGCTCCCGGGCACTCCGAACCTGACCCTCGCACCTCCCGGAACAAGAAATTTCAATACCAACCGCACACAAGAACAAGAGTTTTAACCTGGAAATAATTTTCGAGAGTACCAACCCAACGAGAACGAACCAAAAGAAAGAAAAGAATTGGAGGAAAAAGGAACCCGGTCATCACATGTTGGGTGTGAGAGGTATATTATGTAGTCTTGCTGAGGTACCTTTTTGACCATTCGGCCTAGTTGCATATCGAAAAGCCATAGAGACTGTTCCAAACTAGGACAAGATGCTTACCTGAATACAGGATTGCGTGAAACCAGTTTGTTTGAGTAGTGAATCCTAGTTCCTGACAAAACTAGGACAGGGTAACCCTACCCCCTCATAAGGGTGTTTTGGCTCTCTTTAAGTAGTATGTGCTTTACAGTGAAACTGTATAGGAATGTGCATATCAATTGCAAAGTTGGTATCTATTTGGGGCAGAATTTAGTGTGGACTACATTCATTTAGCTGTGATCATATCTGTTCTAGTGAAATTGGGCTGAGGTGCTATCTGTTTTCTCTTTTGCAAAGTTGTCTTGGAACCATAGCTTCAGAAGGCTCTGATATCCCCTGGGTATTCCGGGCTTGTGTTGATAGACTTTGTCAAGTCGGAGACTTAGTTCAAGGAAAACCAGTGTTTCCTTCGCCGGTGGCAAGGCAAAAAGGGCCAAACAGGGCTCATCGGTTCCACTGTTCTATCATTTACCAGCTTAGATCACCTCTGTTCAAAGCATGACCATCTACCCCTGTCATGGCTCAACCTCCAACAAATCTAAAGGATTTACTTATCTGTTTTTAGCAATCAGTAGATTCGCTGCAGCAAGACATGGCTAAGCAAGCTGAGATATTACAGAAAATGATATTTAACTTTATGGACCTCCATGATATTGGGGTTCAAATCAAGAAGACCATAAGATAAGGGCTCATTATGGAAGATGATGAGCCTGTGAGGAAGAATATTGTTCGTAGTTCCAATGTTACCACCAGTGGTAGCACAGTTATGAAATGCTCAGAAGTAAACACTGTCACCAGTCCCATCAAAAACCCTTTTGCTAATAATAGCCTACCAACCACTTCAACTCGGCCCCAAGCCCGAAATTTCCATCCTCTTTACATGACTCTCTCTTAAGCCTTGAAAATGTTGCTAGAAAAAGGGCGCCTAGAGCTTCTAGAACCCCGATCCCTTCCAAATCCTCTTCCACCAACGCATGACCCCGCTAAATACTGTGCTTATGATCAACAATCGGGTCATGATACAAACTATTGCATCCGCCTCCGTCATAAGATTCAGGATCTTATTGACGACAAGATCATAGCTTCACCAAAAAGTCCTTAGGCCACCACTAACCCATTACCTCCATATCTCAACCTAATCCATACACTACCATCCGCCTACAACCCCAGCATATACATCACCCCAGCCGATTTACCCAAGCTTGAGGTGTTCATTCCATAAAGCACAGACTCATATATGATGGATGCACTTGAACCCCAATCATCTTAAACCCATGAACCCACTACTTCTGAGCTAATAAGCATGATTGAAGATTTGCAGAGAACTGCGACAAATTTAGCCTTTGGGATTCTGGCTCTATCGTCGACCACATCACATGCCAGAAATTTCATGCTAAAAAGCTCCTCAATCTTGGGGCGAGCTGTAATTGAAAAGGGCCAACCTAAAGCTATCTCAGGTCTGGGTGGTGGCATGTCAATAACAATTGGGCCTCACCTCGATGTAACGACCCAATCCCTTGGTAAAGTGGAGGCAAGTGGCAAGAACAAGGCCGGGGCAAGTATCGATCCTGATGCATATCTCCGGTGGGCCATAGAGGCTTTCATGGTCGACGGGCTGAACAAATAGCAAGTGCTTGTAGTCGTTGTAAAAATTGTGGATGACACTTTTGTCACTCAGGTTGGAAGCATTTCGAATCAAGGGACAAGCCATGAAAAGAGTTGCTGTACCAGAAACACCCTTTTCAGCTCCAATCCCATACCCATTAGAGATCATCAAACCTAGTCAACACTTGCCAACCCCTCTATCAACCCTGGCAGGACTGGAAACCACACGTTCAATCCCCTTTACATAACCTTGTCTAAAGCTCTCCAAATCCTCATAAGACAAGGCCATCTCAAACCCCTTGACCCTTGGCCTCTCCCTGATCCCTTTCCATCCAGGTATAATGCTACCAAGTATTGCACCTTCCATCAACAAATTGGCTATGACACTGCCCATTGTTTTCGTCTTCACCATGAAGTTCAAGATCTGATTGACAATAAGATCATCACTCCACCGGGTCCTACAAAGTTTATCGGCGCTGGATCGATGCACTTGGGGGATAATATGACTATGTGATGGGGAAGAAACCACCTGCTGATGGCACCCATTTTACTACAGATGTGGTGGATGGCACGCACTGTTTTAGCACTTTGAAAATGTTGTTTATTGTACTTTCGGACTTGGGTATTGAGTCAGTCTTGTTGTATAGAGTCAGTCTTGTTATATTTAGTCAGTCTTGTTTTGGTAATTTCGGGGGTGTTAACTTGAACATCACTTTCTTGTTTTGTGTTTGCCTTTTCACTCTTTGTTTTGCGTCTATTTTTATCATAGAGCCAATTGAGCCAGAAGATTTGAATGGAACGGTAGTGCTTTTTACCTACTTCTCTGTGCCTTTAAATCATTGCATTGACCAAAGTTTTTTCAAAACTTTTCTACACTGTGATAAAAACAAAGAGGGAGGAATTCCTCGGGATTTGTAAAATCAGAAGAGCACGAGCGACTAGTCGCTTTATTAAAAGATTTCAAAAAATGTTTTGCGTAGTCCTATGAAGACATGCTTGGAATTGATCTTGAGATTGTACAGCATAGGATTACTCTCAGCCTCAAGACTCGACCCTTTTTTGCTTTCAAAACCTTGAACTTTAATTCAGAATGTTCAACGATCAACCAAAATATGAGGTTTGCATGGCTAGATTTGAAGCAGCCCTTGAACTAGGGGTAATAAGGTCGTATGTCATCAAAGGAGGCTTGCATGGCCGGATTTGAAGCAGCCCTTGAACTGAGGGCAAGAACGTCAGATATCATCAAAGGAAACTTTCATAACTAGACTAGAAGCAGCCCTTGAACTAGGGGCAAACAAAAAAAAATGTCAAATATGATCGAAGATTCAAAATGGGTCATCTCAAACCAATGAAGATCGGCAAGAAAGCCAAGTCCCATAATCTGAAAGAAGAAAATTATTGCTGAAAGGACAATCTAGTTCCTATCTACAAACACTAGGGGCAAATTCAAACCCCATTGAATGGGCTTCTACATCATCAATGAACAGCAGCCATATTTGTGGATCCAGATGGCTTAGAGATCCTACGGTCAATTAACATGGACAAGATAAACTTTTCTATCCTTGAGAGGCTTGCTAGGCCGAAAACCCGGAAGGGCGCCCCAGGCAAAAGTTAGAGCAAAAGAAAAGAAAAGAACAAAAATGCAAAAAATGGAAACAAAGAACAAAAAAGAAAAGAAAATGAAGAAAAAAGAAAAATGGAAAGAAAAAAAATAGAGCTTGCAAGGTTGAAAACTCGGAAGGGCGGCATTGGCAAACGTTAGAGCTCAAAAAGAGAGTGTTAATACTCGAGTGCACCTTAACCCCCATAACTATATCAGGCATAATTCCCATCTTTGGGATACGTAGGCAACTTCATCCTGAAGTTCGGCCCCAACCATTTTCAGTTTGCTGGTCTCATCCATATTGATTGGCTGATCTTTGTTCAACTCCGCTATCCTATCCATGTCCAATTGGCTCATCTTCATTCAAAATCAAGTGTCCTATTCCGTTAGAAGGTTCAGGTGAAAGACAATTCAAGTTCAGATCTGAGGTTATATATCTCAAGAATTAATTCCTCGTTGGTCGGGCAGTGGCCATTTGCAAAAATTGTTTTGAGGATTTTTAGTTAAGTTGACTAATTCTCTAAAAAATTATTCCATTTTTTTTCCAAAGCTGGACCATTTCTTAGACCTAAAAAAAGAAAATTTTTAGTGCTCATAGCTTGACTTACATGATTTCAAAGCAGAAAGTCGAACAAGCATGTTAATCTAAATCTCATGTTGGTCAAAATTGTTTGAGTAGAAAGCCAAGAAAACAAAAATTGGTTAAAATGATGAACTAGGGGTACAGTTGAGTCAGGTTTTCTGTCTTTTCTCCATTATCAACGTATTCGCCAGAAAGGGCACAACTAAAACTAACGGTAAAGGGCCGAAAGCTCTCTCATCCTCCAAGCAGCGAGATATCAAGCCAAGTGCAAAGCACGAACTAGAAATGAAGCTGGATATTCGACCCCCTCATCTTGAGGAGTGGACGTAGGCCGGTGAATCGAACCACTATAAATCCTTATGTTGGGCTCTTCTTTCCTTTTCTTTCATTTTCTGTGCATTTATTTATTGTCTGATGCACTTAATCACTTAGTCTTTTGAAATCTATTTTCTAGCCAAAATTTTTAATTACTCAATTCACCTCTCTCTTGGGTTGCTTTCTTGTTTAACACATACAATTAAATATGATTTGTACTCTGTCTAAGGCCGTAGGTAATCTCATGATTACTGACTGGTTATGATCCTAACCTCTAGGAGCGGGTTTGGGTCATGATAATATATAAATAAATATATATATATATAATATTATACAAATTAATATTATATATTATACAAATGATTGATAAATGTTTAAGATTTTTTTTAATCAATTAATAAATTAAAACTATCCTGAATAGTCTAAATCATAATTTGGTTACAATTTAATTCATAAATTTATTTTCAAATCCACCAAATCCACCCTTATACGCAAAAATTCAACGTGATATGTAAGGTTACATAATATATATTCATCTTTTGAATATAAAATTTTCACCTAACATTCACACTAGCCAATTATCATTATTTTAATTTTGATGGAACTTTTTACCATAAATCCTTATTTAAAAGTTTTTCCAATAAACCGGACATGCATATTTTATTTTTTGTTGCATCACGCGCACATTAAGTTACTTTTTGATAGAAATATTATTTTTTATTTTTCAAACTTTAAATTTATACAAAATCGTTAAAATTTATTCAAAGATGAGATTTTTTAAAATTTTATTAAAATTTATTTTAATGGAACTCAAAAAAAATCAGATCTTCATACTTATTTAAAAAGTCTCATTAAAATAGTAAATATTCTCAAAACAATTTTTTTTAGTACCCAAATAAAATTTATTGTGAGATTTTCAAAAAGTAGTGTGTAGATAAAATAATTTCAAAATAATGAAAGTACAAGTGGTTCATGCATAAATTTAAGCAATAAAAATTTATCCTTTCATCATTTTGAAAATAATATTTCTACCCTTCACTTTTTTGAAATTCCCCCAAATTTATTTGCATGTGTAATAACTAAAATTATATATCAAAATTTACTTGCATAGATTAATTAAGATATGAACACAACGGAAGATACAGTCATTTACGAGTGATTATTTGGTAGTCTTTGAGTATTACTCCATACTATTTGTCACTTGACAAGTGTCAAATTGTGTCCTAAAATACCAATAAAAAGTAGAGTTGTGTTTGGGATCCCAAATAAATTACTTAAATTTTCTACTAAACGTCTCATATGGGTATGAGACCCATACAAATCACATGTGTGTGGGTCCCACACCTATGTGACACATGTGAGAGATTTGGTAGAAAATTTAGTAATTTATTTGGAGTCTATAGCATTTTTCTCAAAAGTATTAACTCCACTCTTTCAACCAATGAATATTAATTTGGGCACGATATGAATTTGTCTCAAAATCACCAAATAATTTTTGGTCATTTTCAGTGATGTGGCAATGCCATGTCAGCACAAGAGCCTCACCACAATATGAGATCAAATAGAATAGTAAATTACGCTCACCTCCTAGAGTTTTGAGAAAAATTAAAAAACTCAGATACAATCTGATCTAGATCCAAATCCAGGAGGAAAGGTTATGTCATGACCCAAACCCAATACCCAAAGGTTTAGTGTCACAAGAAAACAATAACTAAAGTCATAATAAATTAATAGTGCAATAGAGTAAAATAAAAGGGTACCCAAAACTTGATTTAATTATAACAAAAACATATACATTGAAGATTCTATATAATTACATTGCCAAAGCTGGACTATGACTACAAGTGCCTTGTGCCTACCCCACACACTGGTCCTGACACGTCACCTGAAAGTAGTTAACAACTATAAACACATGGCAGAGTAAGAAAAATTATACTGATAGTATAAGGGTATAAAATCACCATGGATACGTATTCAGGCTAAACAGAGTATAGTTCGGTTTGAATGAATAAATCATTTTAAATAAAAAACATATAATGCAGAAATTATATAAGAAAAATAATCATAATCATGACACAAAACAGTATTGAGGATCAATGGATATTTAAGTCCCCCAAACATGGGACTTTTAGAGAGCCAGATATTTGAGTCCCCAGGCATGGGACCTTTAGAAGGCTAGATATTTGAGTCCCCAGGTATGTGACTTTCAGATGGTCACAGAAGTGACAACAGAACAGAACAGAAGGTTAGTGGATCCATGACAAACAGAGGGTCACATAAAAGTGACAACATAACAGAACAAATGGTTGCATAAAGTGACAATTCAGACGGCTAATGGATATTAAAGTCTCCCAAAGCATGGGACTGTTAGAGGGTCAATGGATATTAATGTCGCCAAGGTATGAAACCGTCAGATGGCCAATGGATATTGAAGTCCTCCCAAGGCATGGGACTATCACATGGCCAATGATTATGTACAAATAATTGTTCAAAAACACATTTAGAAAATAATTATATCAATGGGTTTCCTTTTAAAACAAATAAGGTTCATTTAACAAATAATATATTTAAAAATTAAAATAATTTGCAAAACATGATTTACATAAAACAATTTATGATAGCTCAAAATATAATAAAACTTATCTCAAAAGTAATCCCTAAATTTAACTCTGTCATTTCTCTTGTTGCTTGCTTGTTTGTTTGTTTGTTTTGTGATTTTATTCAATACAAACTCGTGTATTTACAGGTGATCTATGCTCACTATTCCACCCCACTATTCGACCATGTGACTTATCACATGGCTCAACCACGTGGTTTATGATAAATCCCAACCACAGTAGCAGCCCATAGAGCTATCACAGCCACAACAGCTATCAGAGTCTTCAGCTAAAGCTTAAGCTCCAGCAGTTGCAGCTGCAACCAATGTCACACTTGTGTAATCTACAGTTATAAATAAGTTGTTAGTTTGTTAGAGGTTAACTGTCAAAGGTTAACTATAGTTTGGTTAAGTAGTTAGATTCAAGGTTAGGTAGTTATGGTTAGGTTCCATTGTTTGTATAAATAGATCTTCTCTCTGTAACATTTCATTCATTGAATACAAAAGATATTCGTATTGATTCTCTTTATGGTATCAGAGCCGTAGGTTCTTATGAGCAATAAATCTTCAAAACCTTATCAATGGCTTCTCCAAACTCCACACCTGCAACTACTGCTTCTTCTTCCTTGATGCCTTTATCTACTGCATTACCTTCTAATCTCACATTATTGATTTCCAATCTCAGTTCCTTTATTTCTACAAAGCTTGATTCATTTAATTACATAGTTTGGAAGAATCAGTTGCAGAACATCTTGAGAGCCACAAAGCTTTTTGGCTATGTAGACGGATTAGAGGTATGTCCTCCAGTAGTTGTGTTAGATTCCAATAATCATGAAATTTCAAATCCAAATCATCTCTTATGGACCACTGTTGATGCTCATCTATTAAACTGCATCACTGCAACACTGTCTCCATCTATTTTCACTACTATTATTCATTGCCAAACCAGTCATGAAGTTTGGACTGTTCTTGCCAAATGATTTACTTCACTTTCCAAATCTCACATATATCAGTTAAAGAACAAATTGAGTAAGATTGTTAAGAAATGAACAACAATGGAAGAATATCTAAATCAATTCAAGATCTTATCTGATCAACTTGCTTTAGCATCATCTCCTGTTGATGATGGAGATCTAGTTCTCTTGATTTTGAATGGACTGCTTGAGGAGTATAATGTTGCAAAGACTACTATACGCACAAGATCAGATCCTATTTCCTTAGATTAGTTATGTTCTTTGCTCTATTCAGAGTCTATTCATATGGAGTCTTCTCTTAAACATGCACATGCCTCAAATCTTCCAGATTCAATTGCTTATACTGCACACAGAAGGAATCACTCTAATCGAGGAGGTTCTAGAGGCTATTATAGAGGTAGAGGTTCTTTCAGAGAAAGAGATGGAGGTAGGACTAGAGGACAGATGAGTCACTATCAAAGAGACTCACAGTCTCAGAGAGGCAGATCCAGACAGATCCAGCTATAATACCTATAATACTCAAGCTGCTTCTACTACTAGTACTTCAAATGTAATCTGCCAAATCTATGGAAAAGGCAATCACACTGCTCTAGACTACTGGTACAGGTTAGACATACCTTTTCAGCAGCCTTCTCCCACTCAATCCTAGTCCAAAGCTTATGTTGCATCATCTTCAAATTAGCTACAGTCTGATAACTGGTTTCTTGACTCCGAAGCCACCAGTCACATGACACCTAATTTAAGTCAGCTATCTTTTTATCAAAGTTGCAATTGGTGATGGCATTACTCATTCCATTGCTTACACTGGCACAAGTCTTCTTTCAACTCATTCCTTTTATTTTCATCTTACAAAACTACTTCATGTGCCCACACTATCATCCAATTTACTCTCTGTTCACCAATTGGCCATGGATAATCATTGCACTATCACCTTTGATGGGAGCTCTTTTGTTATTTAGGACAAGAGCACTCAGAAATCTTGTATAAAGGCTGCTACTCAAATGGACTTTATCCATTCAGTGCATCTCCTTCTGCTGTATCCACATCTTCTCAAGCTTTTCAAGCTTGTTTTTCTTGCTTTTCATCATCTGCAGCTCCACCTAATTGGCATTTCAGACTTGGTCACCCTTTATCTAAGAAGTTTCATCATATTCTTTCCCATAATCATCTAGGTTATAGGTTTTTGTCTAATAAAGGCTCTAGTTTGTGTGAACATTGTTGTGTTTCAAAGAGCCATAGATTGCCTTTTCATTTGTCACTCTACTATTAATAAACCTTTAGCTCTTATCCATACATATGTTTGGAGTCCTTTTGCTTCATCTGCTTCAGGCTTTAAGTACTATGTGCTCTTTATTGATGATTTTAGCAAATTTACGTGGCTTTTTCCTCTTCATTATAAGAGTGAAGTTTTTACTAAATTCCTCGAATTTAAAGCATTTGTTGAGACACAATTTCACACTACTCTTCATATTTTTAGAAGTGATAATGGGGGTGAATATCTCAGTACACCATTTTAGACTTTTCTCAAAACTAAAGGCATTGCTTATCAATTAACTTGTCCACATACACCTTCACAAAATGGTGTAGTTGAAAGGAAACATAGGCATCTCATTGAAACTACTATTACTCTCATGCATCATTCTTTTCTTCCTTTGACTTATTGGTTTGATGCTCTTGCCACTGCTATCTATTTGATCAATAGACATCCTACTCACAAGCTTAATAATCTTACTCCCTTCAAACACAAACCTGATTATATGCTTTTGAGATCCTTTAGGTGTAGGTCCTATCCTTGGCTCAAACCATACACCACTAAGAAGCTCCAACCTAGATCTATTGCATGTGTCTTTCTTAGTTATCAACCTTCAATCAAAGGCTATAGGTGTCTTGATCCCATCACAGGAAAAATCTACATTTCCAGACATGTGGTGTTTGATGAGTCTTATTTCCCTTTCCAGTCTTCTTCTCAATTGTCTTCTTCTGAAACATCTACTTCCTTGCAGCAATTTTTCTGGTCTCTTCATTTCTCCTCATCTCATACTGCTGCTAACTCAGCAACCTAGCCAGCTTCATCTCCTGCTACTGTCACTCACTCAGCAGCCCAGCCAGCTTCATCTCCTGTTGTTGTCCCTCACTCAGCATCTCATGCAGCTTCTTCTTCTGCTGTTGTCACTCACTTAGCAGCTCAGACAACTTCTTTTTCTGCTGCTCTCACTCACTCAACAACTCAGCTAACCCCTTTTTCACCTGTTCCTATTCATCTACTGTCCACAACTCCTTCTGATCAGATTCCTATTTCTAATATTTCTATTGATCTTCATTGTATTCCTTCCAATGTTCATCCCATGATTACCATATCAAAATCTCATTTTCCTCATTCTTCTCTCACTGCTTGACTTTTACTGATCATTCTAAGCCACAAAATTGCCAGCAAGCAGTTTCTTCCTTTGTTTGGAAATCTGCTATGCTTAAAGAATTTCAAGCCTTACAAAAACAAAGGACTTGGTCTTTGGTTGCTCTCCCACCTAGCAAGCAAGCCATAGGCTGCAAATGGGTTTATAGAATCAAGAAGAATTCAAATGGTACTATAGCTAGGTATAAGGCTCGGCTAGTTGCCAAGGGCTTTCTTCAAACTGAAGGGGTGGACTATCATGAGACCTTTAGCCCTGTGGCTAAGCAACCAACTATCAAAATTCTTTTATGTCTTGCTCTTCATTTTGATTGGCCCATCAAGCAGCTTGACATATCTAATGCCTTTCTCCATGGTGTTCTTGAAGAAGAAATATACATGGTTCAACCTCAAGGTTTTGTTTACTCTAATCAGCCTCAGCTTGTTTGCAAGTTACACAAAGCACTCTATGGTTTAATGCAAGCCCCTAGAGCTTGGTTCTATACTTTCCCTAATTTTCTTCTCACTCTTCAATTTGTTCAAAGCCACTGTGACTCCTCTCTCTTTATCAAGAAAACTTCTACTGTTGTCACCATTTTTCTCATATATGTAGATGATATTCTTCTTACAGGAAGTGATCCTCTTTATATTAACTCTCTCATTAACCACATGCATACTACCTTTTCCATGAAAGAGCTTGGCTTTGTCAATTATTTCTTGGGTATCCTTGTCACCAAAACTGCTTATGGTTATGTCCTTTCTCAGCAAAAGTATGCCTCAGAGTTATTAGCCAAAGCTGGCATGAGTGACTGCAAATCTTGTTCTTCTCTCATGGCTACTAAGTCTATTTCCACTTCTCTTGCTACAACAGATGACTGTCCTTTTCTCAGCTAGCTTTGTACAGAAGTTTGGTAGGAGCACTTCAATATCTTACTCTCACTAGGCCAGATTTAGCCTTTATAATTAATCATCTTTGTCAGTTCATGCACACACCCTTGACTAGTAATTTTATCTCTGTCAAAAGATTACTGAGGTATCTTAAAGGCACGTTATCTCATAGCCTTCATTTCTCTCCTGGACCTTTTATTCTCAATGCATACTCCGACTCAAATTGGGCAGGTAATGTGCTTGATAGAAGGTCCACCACTGGTTATTGTGTATATCTTGGTCCTAACCTTATTTCTTGGTCTGCCAAGAAACAACCAACTGTGTCTAGATCATTTTCTGAGGCTAAATATTGGGCTTTGGCTCAAACTTCAACTGAACTCAGTTGGCTTGGCATGTTACTTGTTGAGCTTCATATCTCTGTTCTTGTGCCTACTTTATGGTGTAACAACTTATCTGCATTTGCTATGAGTAACAATCCTGTTTTTCATGCCCATACTAAGCACATTGAAGTCGATTATCACTTTGTTCGCAAAAGGGTTACCTTCAAGAAGCTTCATATTTGTCATATTCCCACTTCTGATCAGATTGCTGATGTGTTTATTAA
The DNA here is from genome assembly GCF_055761805.1 of Camellia sinensis. Classification (NCBI taxonomy): domain Eukaryota; kingdom Viridiplantae; phylum Streptophyta; class Magnoliopsida; order Ericales; family Theaceae; genus Camellia; species Camellia sinensis. The sequence continues at coordinate 12,367,814 of NC_138961.1, forward strand.
ACCTTTATCTATGGTTAGATTTTAATATCTTCAACAACAACTCAATGTCCTTTCCAGTCCACTGAGCTTGAGGGGGCATGATAAGTCCCAGCCACAGCAGCAGCCCATAGAGCTATCACAGCCATAGCAACTATCAGAGTTTTCAGCTAAAACTCAAGCTCTAGTAGTTACAGCTCAAGCTCCAGCACCTGCAGCTGCAGCTAATGTCACACTCGTGTAATCCACAGTTGTAAATAAGTTGTTAGTTTGTTAGAGGTTAACTATTAAAGGTTAACTATAATTTGGTTAAGTAGTTAGATTCAAGGTTAGGTAGTTATGGTTAGGTTCCATTGTTTGTATAAATAGATCTTCTCTCTGCAACATTTCATTCATTGAATACAAAAGATATTCATATTGATTCTCTTTAGTTTATCACATGGCTCCTAATTCATGCCAAAGACATGGCTCCATACAAAATATTGAATTTTAATTCAAAAAATTTCACACATTTTTCCAATTCACTTTGGCCCAAAAATCCATTATGTTATCAACTTTTGATACATAATGTTAAGCTTTCTTATGAAGAAACTTGGTTGTTAGAGGATTTAGTTTAAAATTTTAATTATTGAAAGAGAGGCCTAAAAAAATGTGTTCATAGGTTGGATTTACTAACAAATCATGTAGAATTATAGAGTACAAGCATACTGTTTCACTAGTTTTCTTTCCATTATCACCAAACGTTGGAAAGACTATAAATTACTCTTTTATACAAATGTAGTCTTGGCTACATTTACGATCAACTACATCCCTCTAATTCTACATATAATGCGATATTTTCTCTATCTCTTTAAGTTTCCATGTTAATATCATTTAATTTCTTTGAGATTTGTCATAGACGAACAGATCTGAAGAACAGAAAGAGGGGATGAGGAGAGAGAGAGAGAACGCAGATCTCCCTCAAAACTAAGAACAAAACTTGCTAGAAAAAAGAACACATAAAAAGCGAAGTTAATGTTTCCGATCATCGAGATTGCTCCACTTTCAATACCAACTCCGATTGGTAGCTCAAAAAAGGCATGGCTCGAATGCCCCGACACCAAAACGACATCGTTTTGGTTTTTTTTTTTCGTTGTTTTTTTGAAGACAAAGAAAAAGAAGAAGAAGAGAAGAAGAAGAAGAAGAAGAAGAAGAAGAAGAAGAAGAAGAAGAAGATGGGTCTGCTGCGCTGTTGGGTTTCATCAACATCAATAAAAAAAAAAAATGTTGTTGATCTATATCAACAATTTTTTTTCTAAACAAATTTTTTTTTGTTCATCAACATCAACAAGATCTGGGTCTACAGATCCAGATCAACATCATCAACATCTTCATCAACAAATTGCAATAACATCATCATCATCTTCATCATCTTCATGAACAAAAAAAGAAAATTCCCTGGGTCTGCAGATCCGGATCAATATCATCAACATCTTCATCAACAAATTGCAACAACATCATCATCATCTTCATCAAAAAAAAAAAAAAAAAAATTCCCTTTCATCCTCCAATCCAGATCTACTGGAAAGGGGGAAAAAAAATTAGAGAAAACAGAAGGCCGCCGATCTTCCTTCTCCTCTTTTCTTTTCTCTCTTCTCTCTCTCTCCCCCCTCGTCTCTTTCCTCTATATTTGAACGCACAGAGAAAGAAAGAAAAGGAAAAAAAATTCCAAAACGACGTCGTTTTGGGTATTTGGGCCAATTTCAAGCCAACAATTTCGAGCAACGAATCATTTTTCCTTTCAATACCGTTCGATCGTCTCAGAGGAAGACCCATATTCGTCGGACTCAACGCTGGAGATTCAGTGCCACTTTTAGTCCCCGCCAGAGTGGTACCGTTACTCTGTGAACTAACCTTCACCATATCCAAAGTTTTCTTGGCATTCCGATTCGCCGACAGAAACTCGTGCTTAATCGACTCGCCATTCACGATCGAGCTGCCGACCTGCTACACAGATTTCAGATCTAAGATCGTCGATGGCGACAAGAGTGGCATCTCAATCATCTTCTTGGATGAGGTGAACGACATTGTGTTGAGGATTTTCTAATGATGGAGTTAAGGAAGAAGAGCAATAATCGTGGAAGATGAAGATGGAGATGGAGTTAGAGATAAGAGAGAGAAGATGAGGCGTAAACCCTAGATAGAGTGACATAGAGAGATGAGAGCATTTCCAATCTTTCATTAAATTTAAGTAAAAATTTAATAAAAAATTTGATCTAATATGATGCACTCCAACGGTAAACTAAATTTTTATCAAATTTGACCAGTCGTCCAACTAGTCATCCATCCTAGAGTAAATTTTCAATTCACAGGCAGGTTATCCGGCAAAAATCCGGTCATTTGGTCGATTGTCCACCAATGGCTGCCTGCAAAATTTGATGAAAAGCTAAACGCTCTCTTAATTTTGCTGAAAAATATACCACTCCTTTCATTTGATATCAATTTGATAAAACGGTTTGAGTACCGTTTTCACCAAATTTTTATCAAATTTAAATTTGATGAAAGTTACGAGTTTGGATTGGAGATGGCCTAAGGCAACCTGACTATTGTAATTTGTACATAGATTAGATAATGGGTAGTTTGGTCATTTTACATAAATTACTCCTTATGAATTTAATATTTTTGTGTCTAAACCTTTGCACAAAGAAAATTCAAATTTAAATTTTTGGACCGATAGCCCTTAAATTTATACAAAATATTGAAAATTTATCCAAACATGGGATTTTTTGAGTTTTATAAAAATTTATTTTAATGGAACTCAAAAAAAAGGATCTTTATACTTATTAAAAAAGTCCCAGTAAAATAGTAAATATTCTCAAAAAAAAATTTAGTACCCAAATAAAATTTATTGGGAGATTTTCAAAAAGGTGATGTGTAAACAAAATAACTTCTAAATAATAAAATTACAAATGGTTCATGCATGAATTTATGCAATAAAAACTTATACTTTTATTATTTTGAAATTATTTTTTCTACTCTCCACTTTTTTTGAAATTTTCCCAAATTTATTTACATGTATAATCACTAAAATTATATATCAAAATTTACTTGCATAGATTAATTAAGATATGAACATACCCAAAGATATAGTCATTTATGAGTGAGTATTTGGTAGTTCTTCAATTTTACTCCACACTATTTATCACTTGACAAGTCTTAAATTGTGTCATAAAATATCAATAAAAAGTATTAAATCCACTCTTTCAACCAACGAACGTCAACTTAGGCACAACATGGATTTGTCACAAAATCACCAAATAATACTGTGATGTGACATTGCCACAGGTTTGAGAAAAAGACAATTAACTCTAGAAGATTGACATAATTAGATTAATCTTTCTTTTAGTAAGGTTAAAGTGATTAAAACTAATACATATGGCGAATAGATATTAAAATAAATAAAATTAAATATACATTTTATTATAAAAGAGATGAAAAAATATAAGTGTTATGTAAATTTAAAACTTTGAGAGAGTCTGATATAGTTGTATCAAAAGAGCGGAATTAACTGTACTTTTCTTCAAATATCAAGAAAAATAAGTGTAATTTATCCTAAAATAAGATAAAAACATATCAATTTTGAAAGAGGGATTGATGATGGTAAAACCAAAGGGCAGTGAAACAACAATTAATCCTATCTCTCGTCAGAAACGATGGCAGTGGCCAACACCCTCTAGTTCAAATGATAGATTGAAGCAAAAGCCCAATCCTTTTACAAGATAGTAGTTAATATGTTAATAGTTAGATTAAATTAATGCAGATTAAATTAAAACGCAAATCAATGTCTCTCTACCATACATATCTCAAACCTTACTCATCTTGACACCTAAGTGTCCATAACCATTTGGACAACTGTTCAATATCAAGAATGAGTTATGTTATATAAATAGAAAAAAAAAAAATATATATATATATATATATAAATTATACATAATGACTTGATAGTATGATGGACCTATCAAAGAACCCATCAAATTAACTGTGTTACTTGCACAAATATCTTGTCTCTTTTAAGTAATAGATTTAAATGTAAAATACAGTCATTGTTTACAATAATATTCATAAATATTGCAAGACAACAAACACTACATTTCAAAAGCAAAATAACAAACAATAGTAGAATTGGATCCATCCAATATCTTGAGGGACATTTCTTACTCAAACATACTTGTCACACGGAAAAAAAAAAAAAAAAAAAAAACACACAAACAAACACTTGGGTGTCGTTTGGTAACACTTACGTTTTCAGTTTTCTGTTTATATTTACAAAAATTTCAAAAACTCAAATAAAAACTTGTTTGGTAAAATTTTTGATTTATAAATCAGTGGTCTCAGTTTATAAATTTAGCCAAAAAATGAAAACATAAAAAATGTGTTTCCGTTTTGAGTTTTGAGTTTTTTTTTTTTTTTTACCACCCAACACTAGCTACCATTTTCCACCACCGTCTTCCGTCACCACCACCCACCCCCCACCACCACCTGCCACCACCACTCACCACCCACCACCCACCATCCACCTGCTACCCATTCGCCACCACCACTCGCCCCTCGCCACCACCACCCATACCCACCTGCCATCCACCCGCCACCACCATCCACCGCCCGCCACCACCACTCACCACCCACCCGCTACCACCACCACCACCATCACCCACCACCCACCCGCCACCCACCTGCCACCACCACCCACTCGCTACCACCCGCCACCGTCACCACCACCACCTGCCACCACCCGCCATCCGCCACCCACCTGCCGCTACCACCCACTCACTACCACCCACCACCCATCACCGTCACCCACCTACCCACCCACCACCCACTCGCTACCACCCACCACCTACCCGCCATCCGCCACCCACCTACCACCACCACCACCACCACCCACCACCCACCCACCGCCACCTACCCGCCACCACCCGCCACCCACCCGCTATCTGCCACCCACTTGCCATCGCCACCCACCTGCCAACACCACCCACCACCAGCTACCTGCCACCGTCACCCACCCACACACCGCCACCTACCCGCCACCCACCACCACCCGCCATCCGCCATCCGCCACCCACCTGCCACCACCACCCGCCACCACCACCACCACCCGCCACCGTCACCCACCCACCCACCCGCCATCACCCACCGTTACCACTTTTCACCACCGTCTTCCGCCGCCACTTGCCACCACTTGCCATTTCTCACTCTTTTTTATATTTTTAAATTTTTTTAAACATTTTGTCAATTACCAAACGCGTTTGTAGTTTATGTTTTTCTAAAAATAAACAAAAACCAGTTTATAAAATTTTTGTAAATATAAACTGAAAACGTAAACGTTACCAAACACACCCTTGACAACAAAGTAGCAACAAAACTTAGTTATTAATTATTTATTTGATCTCTCTTTATTCATTTGTTAAGACCAACACTACAAAATTTTCTTAGTTTAGTGACATTTGAAAGTGCCACAAAACTATTCTTCTAATGACATTTTTTGGTCTTGTGGCATTTTGAACAAGTGCCACTTCTATCGGTGCCACGGTAGATACGAGTGACACGGTAGATACTTGCAAGTGTCACTGCACCATCATGGTTGAAAACTTTCAATGACATTTTAATGTCATGGTAGATATTATTTGTGACACTATCAAGCGCCATTAAAAAAAGAGTTAGTGACACTTGTAAGTGCCATTACACCATCAAGACTAAAACCTTTCAGTGACACTTTAATGTCATGGTAGGCACTATTCGTGACACTATCAAGTGCCATTCATGACGATAATTCATTGTAGAACAATTTGATCCGCTCTTGCGGAGACTCGAACCGCCAACCTTCTGCACCATAAACCTTATACACCACACTCTTCCCACTACACCTCTATACCACCACATGATTATATATGCAACATATATTATTTATATAGTACATACATCCATATTAATATAAAAGTATATGTATAAACATAATTATTTTATTGAACATAATTTATGTAAAATAAACAATTTACTACCAAAAAAAAAAAGACCACTTTTGGCGACTAAAAATATTTTTTAGTCGCCAATTCTATACTTTTGGCTACTAATTATTTTTTAGTTGCTAAAAAACTTTATTTTTGTCGACCAAAATCGGATTTGGTCGCCGAAGATGCACTTTCAGTTACCAAAATTTTGGTCACAAAAAAATTTTATTCCCGCCTTAGGATTTTAGTTCTCCTGCGCTAAAAATGACCACTTTTGGCGACTAAACTTTTTTTTTTGTCGCCAATTGTAGACTTTTGGCTACTAAAATTTTTTTTGGCACCAAAAAGCTTTACTTTTGGCTACTAAAATTTTTTTAGTAGGTAAAACCCATATAATCAGCGACCAAACTTATTTTTAGTCGCCAATTGTAGACTTTTGGCTACTAAATTTTTTTAGTCGCCAAAAAACTTTACTTTGGGCTACTAAAAATTTTTTAGTCACTAAAACCCATATAATCACCGACCAAACTTAGTTTTAGTCGCCACTAAAATTGTTTAGTCGCCAAAAAGCTTTACTTTTGGCAACTAATGCTGTTTTGGTCGCTGAAAGCTATACTTTCAGCGACCAAATTTTTTTGGTCAGGAAATTTAGTCACCGAATATGCTTTTTCCTGCATTGTATATTGAGTTTAATTTATTTATTTTTAATCATTTACAGCATTTTAAAAATTTAGAAAATATATTGACATTTTTTGTTTTTTCAAAAATGTCATTATAAGCTTGGAAAATTTTTGGCTTAGTGGCATTTTTCAAAATACTATAAAATATTTTTTTATGACACTTTTCACCTAAGTGCCATAAAAAGTAATTTGCACCTACCTAGTGTCCTGACATTTTTTAAAAAATGCCATTGCAACTAAAGTTTAGTGGCATCTGTTGGTAAATGTCACGAACATAATTTTTTGTGTCATTATTTTATAAAATGTCATAAAATTGATGTGACATTTCTTTATTGAAATGCCACTAGAGCCTTATATGTTTTGTGGTTCTATGGCATTTTTCTAAAACATTTAATGCCAATTTTTATTTTTGTGGCATTTTCTAAAAACATGTTACTAGTGTAGTGTCACTAAAGCATAAATTTGTTGTAGTGACATTTTTGTTGTAGTGAAGTAACACTTTTTTTAATTGAAATGCCACTAGAGCCTTGTATGTTTGTGGCTCTATGACATTTTTCTAAAAAATGCCATCAAATATTCTTTTTGTGACATTTTTTAAGAACATGCCACTAGTATGGTGTCACTAAAATATGTTTTTGTTGTAGTGTTGTGACACTTGTTCATTAAAATGTCACTAGAGCCTTTTATGTTTGTCGTTTTGTGGCATTTTTCAAAAACGTGCCACTAAATATCATTTTTGTGGCATTTTCTAAAAATATGCCACTAGTGTAGTGCCACTAAAGTATGTTTTTGTTGTAGTTTTGTGACACTTGTTCATTGAAATGTCACTAGAGCCTTTTATGTTTGTCGTTTTGTGGCATTTTTCAAAAACGTGCCACTAAATATCATTTTTTGTGGCATTTTCTAAAAATATGCCACTAGTGTAGTGCCACTAAAATATATTTTTGTTGTAGTGCAAGCCCAGTTTTGTCTAGCTTCATGGAGGAAATTTGGTCAAGTCTCTCTTCCACCTCATGGCTAAAATTGTTCCTCCAATCTCCAACAACCCCAAGCCTGTAAAATGAGTTCGTTGGCAACCCTACCGCGGTAGAACCATTTTTGTTCACTTCCAAATTCTTAAGCCTGTCCAAGCTACACCTCCACAATACCTTCTCAACCTCTTCCTCATTCACAAATGGCCTTCCGAGAAATGAAGCCAGTCTTTTCACTAGTCCTTTCGGATCTCTCTTTATTTCTTCATATCTTAAAAACAGTATCTTGTCAGACTTCTTCAAGCTCACTTCCCAATACTCCAACACATGATCGAAGAAGGGTCCGAATGGGTAAAGCCCATCACAGAAGCTCTCAAATGCTTTGTCAAAAGGGTATGGACCTTGTTCGGGTGTCCTAACTGAGTTAAAGAAATGCCACATCGAAACCATGGTGTCTTTAGGGTTTCGGGTTATGTACACAATCTTGCACTCCGAGTTTTTGATTGAATCCGGTAAGGCACTGTAAGGAAAGTGAGTATGAAATAGCCTTGTAGATGGCATACCTGCAAAGGTGTGTCAAAAATTTTGTTCATCAATGTCATTATGTGATATTTTTAATTTTACATGACTCGACAAAATAATATTTTGTAAATAAACCATAATATAATTTATTTGCAATATTAACATTAATGGTATTTACCTGACAAATCTGGAGTAGGGTTTGTCATGTAAACCCCGTTTTCAATGGTTTGCACACAAGAGGAAGGCGTGTTCTTTACAAGAGGGTCATCTTCTTCTTCTTCTTCTTCTTCCTCATCGACTTTGACATTTACATTTTTCCGACCATGGATGATTGAAAAACAAAGGGCTTTGAGCCATGTTGTGCCTGTTTTAATGGAGGAAGCTAAGAATACATCGTCGTCACGTGATTCGAAATGTGCTAGGATGTCTCTTGCAGCTTCTAGGTGAGGGTTTGTGTACCAGAAACCTTGGCTTTGGAAGATATCTGAGAAATCCCAGAAGTTTTTCTTGGGATATTGATCAAGTAATAATGGCTTTGGTGAATTAGAAGGAGGGTGCTTAACAGAGTCCTTAGTTTCCATTGCAATTAAAACCTAGATTTCACAACACTTCAAGAAGAGATGTATTTGGTGGGTGGATGTTGAGCGATGCACTGTGAGATCGATATATGTACAATAATTAGGCCAAAAAAGTATCATATGAAGCAACGGAATACATATTAAATGTAATGACTTTTAATTGGGCGGTGTCATAAATTAATAAAAAACAATGTTTATTCACTTAGTTTATTAATGACTTTCTTATTAACCGAAATCTCGGTAGAGTCACACAGTGCTAAGAACGGACAATAATACAAACCTAATTCATCTATCAATGATTCATATCTATTTAAAATTTTAATTGTATACTTATTTAACATATATATTAACAATCACTTAATACGCTCTTACTTGTTAATTACGCGCATTGCAAGTCTTTATCTCATGTGACTTTAGCCGAATTCATGCTTGACAAGGTGATATAGACCTCCTTAACTATTCATAATAATATATATATATATATATATATGATAAGAATACAAAAACGGGACATAACATAAATAAAATTTATATATAAAAACCTCACATAATGAGGTGTCAATTATATGCAGTACGAGTCAAGATGTCCATAGAGTGTGTTTGTTTGGACGGATTGAATAAGGAAAGATTAAAATATATATATTGTCTTCGGATTATTTGGTTGAACTGGATTTGTATCCCAGATTTGTTTAGTAATGGGATTAAATATCAGAAAATGACTATTTGATTAGATATGATATAAATCATATGTTTGTTTGAGATATTATGGAGAAGGATAAATGCTCAAATGACTATTTTATCCTTTTCAATTATTTACTAAGTAATAGCAATATTAAACATATCTTTATGTTAAAATTTACCATCACCTACCACACACTCACCTACTACACTCACCTACTCCTAACCTACCACCACCTACTCCACTACACCTACATCTATATAAGGAACCATTTGTAATAGACAGAATCAACAAATATCAAACAATAATATACATCAATTTATTATTTACATGGTATCAGAGCAGGTTTAGAACCTAATATTTTCGCTTCACCGGCAGGCGGCAACCTCACCTTAGCCGTCCGCCGGACCTCAACCTAGTCTGCTAAAATTTTCTACACATACCTTGAAATTTCCTTTCTTCAACCTGCACACATAGACACATACAATTCTCTCTCTCTCTCAAGAACGCTCCAAGAATCCACTTACAAATCACCATCTCTCTCTCAAAAGTTTTCATACATTACTGGAGATGAGTGTTCTTCAATACCCAGAAGCCATGAACGCATCAGATCTTCAGGTATGGAACAATGTCGCATTCGACAATGGCGATTCCGAAGACATCGCAATCATAAGATCTTCTTGGTCTCCTCTAAAACCCATTCTTGTGACTCAATCCGAGTCTTTTGATTCTCTTTCAAGTAAAGAAAATCAGAGTCCTGTGCCCGAAAAACCCCTTTGCTGCAGATTTCACATACAAATCGATTGGTAGCTAGTAAACTCTTTTGAGATAGAGCAATCACCTCAGAATCTGGATCTGGCAGAATCTGGATCTAGCATTCCCTGCGATTCTGGTCGAACTAGTGGTGATTCTGATCCTCCTCTTCAAAACCCCTCTCATGAAGCTCGTCATCATGGCGTTGGACCGCCTCAAGCAAGGCCTCCTCTTCAAAACCCCTCTCAGGAAGCTCGTCATCATGGCGTTGGACCGCCTCAAGCAAGGCACAGGCCCTCTCGTCGTCAAAACCGTCGCTGGAGTCCTCTTCGTCTTCATGTCCATCACTGTTTACAGCGTCACCGAGATCCAGAGCCGTCCAATCGACTCTCTCAATCCCACGGACCAGATTCTCCTCGCCAGGCACATGCTTGAAGCTTCTCTTATGGTGTTCTTGCTATTCCTCTTGCTGATGATAGATAGACTACACCACTACATCCTCTCACTTTAAAATCCTTTGAAAAAAATCTCTTCCGTTTCTTTTTATTTTTAATATTTACATCCACTGCATTCTGTCTTTCAAATCAAGCCAGTGTATGCCTTACAAAGCATTACAGAAGTTGGAACTTGCAAGCACACACACTGCTCCACTTCAAGCACTTTCTTTTATTTTAATATCTATATATATATATATATATATATATGTTTTTTTATAATATTTTACTCAAAGCACCCACGTTACTCCACTGTCATATATCTTTTTAAAGAATAAAAAGACCCACACCCACACCATTGACACATGCATGACAGACAGCCACACACAGCTTTCAATCAATCACGTTTAAAAAAGAAAAACCCACCCAAGTGGTCTCACTTTTTTATTTTTTATTATTAATATTCTTCTATCAAATAGTCCATACACTTTTGTTTTCCACTGGCAGTGTCCACTTTTAAACCTATTCCCACTTCTTTATTTATTTTTAATCAATTTTTGCCTTTCACCACAAAAAAAAAAACAAAAACAAAAACAAAAAATCACTTCACCACCAACTCGGTTTTCATTCCACAAACTTGTCATTTTTTTTCATGCCAGACTCAATCCCGATCCCAATTTTACATCACAACCGAAAAAAAAAAAAAAAAAACCAAACAAACAAAACCCAAACAACCACATCCACAGGCGGGTTTTTTCTTCTCTACTCTGCAGCCGGTCTCTTCTTTTTGCCTCCGTCCTGGGCGGCCCTTGACGGTGTTGCCTCCGTGTTTCCCATTCCACTGGGCACGATCACTCCACCCTGCTACTCCACCCTGCTCCTCCACTACAGCATATGGCGGCCCTCCAAATCGGAACATCACGGTGGCCTTCCGCTTCAACTCCCTGTTTTCCGCCTTTAGCACACTTATCTCTGCTCGCGCATCCTCATACATGCGTTGGAGCAGAGCCAGCTGGGAGTTTAACTGCTGCACCTCATTTGCCCTACTCTGTAGCCGGTTCGACAAGTTTGTCACCGCAGTCATGGTTTCCACGCATGACTTCAGAGTATACTGATTGGCCTCAATATCAGTTTGCACCGCCATTTTTTGCTCCACCGACCGCATCGAAAAGTTCAACGGAGTAAACACAGAGGTGTTTGGTTGAGGTTCACTGGCCACCGCACCAGTTATTTCTCTTGTGGACTCGTTAAGGTCTGGAAAGAGAGTGAGCAGACCACGGGAAGATGAAGCCATTTTCTGGACAACAGAGTGTTACAGAGTGTCTCTCTCAGGAATCTCTCTCAGAAAACAGAGTGTTACAGAGTATCTCTCTCAGAAATCTCTCTCAGAAAACGAAGAGTTTTTTAGAGTTTTTCTAGCAGGTTTTTTGTTTCTGCTTCCAAGCCTCAGCCTCAGTTTATAAAGACCCTGACGAAGAGGCAGACACGCGCATCATGCGCCTCTCGGTGCTCGCCGACAACTTGGGCGCGTCTTTTGATGGCACGCCTTTTGATGGCACGCCTTTTTATGAATTGGGCACACCTTTTGAGGGTGCGACTTTTTAAGGGTCCGACAAGACTCTGTAAACTGTCCCGACATTGATTCCGGTTAGCTCCTTCAAGGGTCCGACAAGACTCTGTAAACTGTCCCGACATAGATTCCGGTTAGTTTCTACAAGGGTCCGACAAGACTCTGTAAATTGTCCCGACATAGATTCCGGTTAGTTTCTACAAGGGTCCGACAAGACTCTGTAAACTGTCCCGACATTGATTCCGGTTAGTTTCTACAAGGTTCCAACAAGACTTTGTAAACTGTCCCGACATTGATTCCGGTTAGTTTCTACAAGGGTCCAGCAAGACTCCGTAAACTGTCACAACAACTGTCACAACATTGTCTGCTACAACGGTCCGACATGACCCCATAAACTGTCTTTTACAACGGTCCGACATGACCCCATAAACTGTCTTCTACAACGGTCCGACATGACCCCATCAACTGTCTTCTACATCGGTCTGACACCACCATTCAGTGTCTTCACCAATGGTCTGACACGACCATACAGTGTCACCTATCCTTTTTTATTTTTCTGTATTTTCTTGTTTTGTTACTCTCTCCAAACTCAAGTTGGTTAGTTCCTATCCCCTTTGAGTTTGCGGGGGGCTGTTAAAATTTACCATCACCTACCACACACTCACCTACTACACTCACCTACTCCTAACCTACCACCACCTACTCCACTACACCTACATCTATATAAGGAACCATTTGTAATAGACAGAATCAACAAATATCAAACAATAATATACATCAATTTATTATTTACACTTTAATATTTTAATTATTTTAGCTAGATTAAATAAAAAAATTGTTTTATTTTATTTTTTACACAATTAAATAAATTTATTTTTTAAAATTTAAATAAATAAAATATCAATAAAAATGTATGTTATTTTTTAATTAAAATTTTAAATAAATTTATTTTAAAAAATAATAATAATTAAATAATGAAATTAAATAAAACATCAATAAAATATCTATAAAAATTAAATAAAATTATTTTATTTTTAAATTGAGACATTTAAATTTTATTGAATTTTACTAAATATAATGCATAATCAAATAGTAAATGGTCAGAATGATCCTTTCACCATCTAATCTCATATCCCCCCTTATGCCCCCATTTGTGTCCCACCCCCCCTCCCTATGGGACACAATAGTCCAACAAATTTGGGACTAATAGTCCAGTACAAAAATTTTAAACCAAATAACGGACGATTAATCTGGATGGACTATTAGTCCAATTCTCTGGCTTTATCCTTCAAAACAAACATCACCATAGTGTGAAAATGTCAATATTACATCATTAAAATTTCTATTAATAAAGTTCATAATTGTGAAAATATTACTATCACATTATTTTCATAATAAATTTTAAATAAAAATTATGTACAAAAAATTAGCTCAAGGATCAAACACTTCCTCTCTATAAAAAATTATCATAACATTACGTGGTTGTACCCTTGACCAATTATATTTTATAATTTATCAATACAGAGGGTTCATAGTTATTTAAATCCTTCAAGGTATGAGACTTTCGTGGTGTTACTTACAAAATAATTGTTCAGAAATACATTTAGTAAACAGTTTTATTTATGGGTTTCCCTTTGTAAGCAAATACAGTTCATGTAACAAATTATATACTTTTAAAAAGTAATATGATTTCGAAAGCATAATTTACATAAACAGTTTATGATAACTCAAAACGTAAGACAACGCACCTTAAACTTTTTATTTACTCTTACTTTTGACTTTGACTTACTCTCTCATATACCTTTCATTTATTATTCTTGTGATTTCACTACCATACAACTTACTTATTTATAAGTAAGAAATGGTTATTATGTAACACTATGCTGCATTATGCAACATTGTGCAGCCATATGGCTTCACATGGCTTACCACACTACGTTGCACTATGCCACTGTGCAGCCATGTTGTGACATGGCTTACCATGACATCCACGAGGTATTCTAGAAACGAAGGAAATATGTTTTCCCCAAATTCAACTATGGTCAAAAAATTATTATAATTACATTATTTGCTAAAACACAATGACTCCTAATTAAATGAAGTAGTTATTTGGTATGTGCTATGTTATTTTAGCGTATCATTTTATTTAAGTTACAATCATTTTATTTGAGTCACATCATTTTTTATTTGAGTCACATTATCTCTCTACAACATCACTTCAAATCCAACCCACATTTCACATTTTTTCATAAAAAATAAAAAATTATACTAATTTAACACTTCCCAAACAACCTTACATTTTAGTACATACAATTATAAAAGTAATATAATTTTTCAAGTATCAATTTAACTATTTGATATTATATGATAACTAATTTAACTTCAGGTATTTCAAAAATAGAGTATCATATAATTTTCATAATAGGTATTCTTTGGGGTGTTACATTATTTATATATTTAGAATTTTTTTTCCTTAAAATATCATAATATTAAATTAAAATATCAATTATATAAAAGAAATCTGATAACAAAAAAATTAAATACACGGTGAAAAATATAAGAAAAATAAATAATTCTCAAATAGAGTCTATATAAATTTAGTTTTTATAATTCAAATTAAATTTGTATAAAATTTTATATATAAATAAAAAAAAACATACAGATGTATTTTTTCTTCAAAAAAAATAAAAATAAAAATAAAAATGCCATATAAAAAAGAAAAAAACAATACTTATATTTTATTAAAATTTTTATCAAATATCTTATATGGTATAAGACCTACACTATATAAGTCTTATATAAATGCCATATATCAGATATTTAATAAAAATTTTAATAGAATTTTTGAGTAGGTAACATTAGCCTAATATCCATATCCATATATATATATATATGTATATATCCATAAAATATGTAAAGCATCAATCAGATGTGTATAGTATCTATGCTTTGTTGAAAAGCAATTTTACCCTTCTCTTTTCGGCTCTATCCATTGGCTCTTAAGGGTAGTAATGTAAATTTAACATATCTATCTTTTTGGTCCTTCATAGTTAAAAGCCTCATTTATTGATATGTACGTCTAATTTTTAGTAAATTTTGAAGGGTTAGTTTGGCTTTGATTTTTTTAGTTAATTTTTTTGTGTTGAGGTTTTTTTAGTTTGGTTTGGCTATTATTTTGGGAATTTTTTAAATTTTGTGAGAGAAAAAGTGTAATGATTACAGGTAAAAAATAATAATTTATCTTATTGACTTATATAACTTATTTTATCTTTTTTTGATTACTTAGCTTCAAAATGTTAGTCAAATCATGACTAAAGGTTAACTTTTTAATTTTTTAATTTTTTTGAATCATATTATTTTTATATTTTTTTTAAATAAAAAATTAATTTTTAACTTATTTTTTAAAATATCCCACAATACTCTGTCCATGACCTCATGCATAATTTGGGGGTAAATTACACTTTGCCCTCCGAAACTTTCACCAATTTCTCACTTTGGCTTTTTACATTTAAATTTTTTCATTTTGACCCTTCATGTTTGCAATTTTTTCCACTTTGGCCCTTTAAGTTTAATTTTTCTCACTTTGCCCCTTCATGTTTGCAATCCATCCCACTTTGGCCCTTCATATAAACAATTCTTTTCACTTTATTCCTGGAAAAACTTTCATTCAAAAAACTAACAAAATTTGCCACATCACTAACACATCAGCTCCATGTATGATGTAAAAAATTTACTAAAGATGCAAAAAATAAAAAATAGAAAAAAAAAACTTGGAATTAGTCTTTTGTGAACTTTTTTTTTTAAAAATTTATTCATAAAGATGCAGCTAAAAAAATAAAAATAAATTTAACTAAAACAAAGAAAAAAGTTTACTAAAGATGAAAAATATGAAAATTTACTGAATCAAACATATGTATTCTCAATTCTGAAATGAAAAATTTACTATTGTTTTTTCGTCTTTAGTGAATCTTTTTCTTTTTTTAGTTAAATTTGTTTTTATTTTTGTAGCAACATCTAATCTAGATGCATCTATAATGTAATGATGTTTATGAATATATTTGGAAAAAAAAAGTTCACTAAAAACACAAAAAAATTTAATTTTTTTGTTTCTTATTTTTTATTTTTTACATCTTTAGTGAATTTTTTACATCACATATGGAGTTGATTTGGTTGTGATGTGACAAATTCTGTTACTTTTTTTTATGGAAGTTACTTTAGAAGTAAAGTGGGAAGGATTATAAATATGAAGGGTCAAAGTGGAGAGAATTACAAATATAAAGGGCCAAAGTGAAAAAAATCAAACTTAAAGAGCCAAAGTGGAAAGAATTGTAAATATAAAGGACCAAAGTGGGAAGGATTATAAACATAAAGGGCCAAAGTAGAAAAAATCAAATTTAAAGGTCTAAAGTGAAAAATGGATGAAACTTTAGGGGACAAAGTGTAATTTACTCATAATTTGGAGAAAATCAGATTTAGTGCAGGGGATAGATGACTGCTTAGTTAATTTACTGAATTGTATCCAATGGGAGTTTTGATAGTTCAGTGGAAGGCTGTTATGCTACTCATTTTGGAGATCATTTTATGGGTAGCAATAGAGAGTTTTAACACTAGCTATAGTGAGATATCAAAAAAATAAAAAATAAAAAAGTTAGAACATCACATTATTATATGAAACCCATGATTAAACCTTTATTAGAGCTCTTAAATTAGAGTTCCCACATATTATTATCATTTTATTGTATTACTGTTTGATGTGGTGCTGTATTATTTGTATTGTGTTCTTTTTCTCTTTAGTTGGTGTCTTACTCATTCTTGATGATGTCCTAAGTAAGTAATGTTGGAAAAATTGGTTTATTACGCTTATTTTGGGCTGACTTTGAGCCCAAAATTGAGTGAGCCCCAAACGTCTTTTGAGGTGAGTCCGAAGAGGTGAAGTGTTCCTTGCCACATGGCAAGTCACACGGTGAAGACAGTTCGTCAAAACCATAAATGAGTGAATGGGAACATGACGTCGTTTTCGGGTTCGTGGAACAGGAAATTTAAGGAAGTAAATGTGGGTTTCTTTGGAAAGGGTTGTCCCACATTGAAACTTTAAGAGAGTTTTGTTGAGTTTATAAGCTCTAGCCTACAACACTTAGGTTGGGCCCCAAGGGGCACCCCAAGTTTGTAGAAAAGAGGAGTTATGGACAAAGTGTACCTTAGACCAAAACACCACACACGCGTGCGCTGCCGTTGCCGACTGGCCGTACCGGGCGCTGTTGTGGGTCGGGTCGGTTCTTGTATTAATTTTTTGGACAAAATTCATTTGAATTTTTTCAAAAAATATTGCAGAAATTTAATTCAAATTTGAATTCCAATTTTCGTCCAACATTTAAGTCTCCTTCTGTCCGAATTTCCTCTCAGATTCAAATTGAAAA
Source organism: Camellia sinensis (assembly GCF_055761805.1). Lineage (NCBI taxonomy): Eukaryota > Viridiplantae > Streptophyta > Magnoliopsida > Ericales > Theaceae > Camellia > Camellia sinensis. The sequence goes on from NC_138961.1 coordinate 12,385,384, forward strand.
ACTGCCCAGCAGTTACAGATCTATTACTTCTGAACAAATTCAAAACCTGGCAGCATATCTGTTTGTTTTCAAAACAGCACCTGTTGGATTCAAACTACACTTGTTCATTTGAATTTTATACCTGTTCGGACAGCACTTGTGCTGCCTATAAATACCATCATTCCAGCAGTGTATTTGGATATAGAAAAATTGTCTGAAATGTCTCATTGCTGTTCAGAATTTTCTACTTTTGCATTATTCTTCATATTAGATTTAGAATAAATTAAAGAGAGTATAAAAACACAAGGTTCTAGTTCGCCGTACAAATTTGTGTGGAGTCCTACTACAAGTTTGTGAAGATCATTGTATCCTGGGAGATAGACTCCACTCAACCATAAGCACCGTAGCGGGGCGAATCTGTCTTAAGGACAGAGTGTCACACACTCGACTTGGTCTTTTAATTTTAATTTGGTTCGATAAATAAATTCGGTACGTTATTTATTTATTTTGTTTGATTTAGTTTCAATTTATTTTATTTACACAGAAGATTGTTTCAACAATCTTAAGACAGATTCGAATTATTCTGTTTACAAAATTTTTCGTTTGTTTCCTTTTCTCTTTCTTCTTTTAAGAAAATTATTTTATGTGGATTTACAAAATAATATTCTGGTTGGAAAAAAAAATAGTGATTATATGCTATTTGACAAATAATAGTAATATGCTGTCTATTTTCTTTGACAACTAGTAGTAATATATTGGTGTTATTAACAATTCAGAATATATTTTTGTGGAATTTTGTCAGAAAATTAATTTTGGTTTTTAGAAATTATTTTCTGACGTTTCATTAATTAAAATTCTGTTTCAGTATTTTAATTATTGAAGTGTTACAGAAATTTAAGTTTCTGTGTGGAATTATTTTGGTTAAATAAAATTTTATTTTATTTTCAAAATAATTGGAAATAAAAGATACAATTCTTGTTTCTTTTATTTTTACAGAATTTAAAATTCTGTGTTTATGGTCTAATTTTCTGTGTAGTATAAATCCTAATTATACTTTTGTTTTATAATTTAAAATTTATGGCTACTGAAACTGGTCAAACTAATGTCTAGACTGCTGGAATCATGGCTATAAAACCAGAGAAGTTCTTAGGAACTGTTTTTAAAGATGGCAGAACAAAATGCTATTTAAAGGAGAGGAAACTAAGAAGTACAAGTTTAATGACATGTGTTACTTTTGTAATAAAGAGGGACATCGGGCCAAAGATTGCCGTTACAAACGTAAAGGCAAAGGAAGATCAAGTAAGAAGGTTGCTAAAGCCAAAATGACCGAAATGGATAAAATTTCCAATGGTGTAGATGTCATAAATCTTTCTGCAGTTGTTTCCGAGGCAAATCTTGTCGGAAATCCTAAAGAATGGTGGGTGGACACTGGTGCTACTCGCCATATTTGTGCCAACAAAAAGATGTTCACATCTTATTCTACAGTGGACAATGGTGAACAACTTTTTATGGGCAACTCCTCGACTTCTAAATTTGAAGGACAAGGAAAGATTATTTTGAAAATGACATCTGGAAAAAAATTCACTCTCAACAATGTGGTGCATGTACCGGACATTCACAAGAATCTTGTTTCCGGATCTTTGTTGAGTAAGAATGGGTTTAGGCTAGTTTTTAAAAGTGACAAGTTTGTACTTGCCAAAAACGGGATGTATGTAGGAAAATGTTATATGTCTGATGGTCTTTTCAAGATGAATGTAATGACTGTTGTACCTGCTGGTATTAATAAAGACACATCTTCTTCTTACTTGCTTGAGTCTTCAAATTTATAGCACGGTAGACTAGGACATGTTAATTATGGATCTTTGCGTAGATTAATTAATATGGAATGTTTACCTAAATTTGACATTGATTGAAATCATAAATGTGAAATTTGCGTTGAGGCAAAATTATCTAAAACTCCTTTTCATTCAATTGAAAGAAGTACAAAACCACTTGAATTAATTCATAGTGACATTTGTGATTTTAAATCAATTCAAACTAAAGGTAGGAAAAAGTATTTTATCACTTTTATAGATGACTATACTAGATATGGTTATGTTTATTTAATTCGAACCAAGGATGAAACTTTGGAAACTTTCATTCAATATAAGAATGAAGTTGAAAATCAACTTGGTAAAAAAATCAAAAAACTAAGAAGTGATAGAGATGGTGGATATGAATCACCTTTTAGTGAGTTTTGTAAAGAATATGGAATAATTCATCAAACCACTGCTCCTTACTCACCTCAGCAAAATGGAGTTGTTGAAAGGAAAAATAGGACTTTAAAAAAAATGATGAATGCCATGTTAATAAGTTGTAGATTACCTCAGAACTTGTGGGAGGAAGCAATACTTTCTGCTAATTATATACTTAATAAAGTACCCCGAAAGAAAGTGAATCAAACACCTTATGAAATGTGGCATGGGAGAGTACCATCCTACAAATACTTAAAAGTGTGGGGGTGTTTGGCTAAAGTGGCTATTCCTAATCCTAAAAAGACTAAGATAGGTCCTAAGACCATTGATTGCATTTTCATTGGTTATGCCAAGAATAGTAGTGCATATCAGTTTTTTATTCATAAGTCAGAACATTCCGAAATGCATGTAAATACTATTATAGAATTGAGGAATGCATCTTTCTTTGAACATGTATTTCCAAATAAGACTGGACAAGAGACTAGTAACAATAAAAGATCTCATGATGCTATTACTAGTCAGGATCAAGAACATGATCGAGAACAAGAGTTAGATCAAAATGAGGAAGAGGAACCTAGGCGTAGTAAACGTGCTATAACCTCAAAATCTTTTGGTCCAGATTTCCTAACATTTTTGTTAGAAAATGAACTTTTAACTTTTAAAGAGGCTATGTCCAGTCCTGAAGCTCCTTTGTGGAAAGAAGCTATCAATAGTGAAGTTGAATCCATCTTGCAAAATCACACTTGGGAATTGGTGGATTTGCCACCAGGTTATAAACCCCTTGGGTACAAGTGGATTTTCAAAAGGAAATTGAAAGCGGATGGATCAATTGACAAATACAAGGCAAGACTTGTGGTCAAAGGTTTTAGACAAAAGGAAGGTCTTGATTACTTTGACACATACTCACCGGTTACTAGAATAACATCCATTAGAATGTTAATTGCCATTGCATCTCTATACAATCTAGAAATTCATCAAATGGATGTGAAAATCGCTTTCTTAAATGGTGAGTTAGAGGAAGTAATTTACATTGAACAACCAGAAGGGTTTTCTGTTCCAGGGAAAGAAAAGAAAGTGTGTAAATTGGTTAAATCATTATATGGTTTAAAACGAGCGCCTAAGCAATGGCATGAGAAATTTGACAAGGCAATGATGTCAAATGGATTTAAAATTAATGAGTGTGACAAATGTGTTTATATTAAAAACACAGACAAATGTTACATCATTGTATGTCTTTATTTAGATGATATGCTCATCATAGATAGTAATAATGATATGATTAAAACAACTAAGAAAATGTTGAATAAACATTTTGACATGAAAGACATGGGCATTGCTGCAAGAATTAACACTTTTGGCAACAAAAAAATTGGTCGCTAAAAGTCTATTTTTGGTCGGCAAAAGTTATCCGCGACCAATTTTTTTTGTCGCTAGTTTGGTCGCCAATTGAGGGTCGGCAAAAGTAATTCGCGACCAAAATTTTCGTTGGTCGGGAAAAGTTGCATTTGCCGACTAAATTTTTGGTCGCTAAATATTTATTTACTGCGACTAATCCATTTTGTCGCTAAAACACTTTGGTCGCGAAATGTCGCCTTTTGCTGACCAAATTTCTTAGTCGCCAATTGCCACATTCCACGATCAAAATTAGTTTGGTCACCAATTGTGACATTTTGCGACCAAATATTTTGGTCGCCAATTGTGACATTCTGCGACCAAATATTTTGGTCGCCAATTGTGACATTCTGCGACCAAAATTAATTTGGTTGCCAATTGTCACATTCCGCGACTAAAAATTTTGGTCGCCAATTGTGACATTCTGCGACCAAAATTAGTTTGGTCACCAATTGTCACATTCCGCGACTAAAAATTTTGGTCGCCAATTGTGACATTCTGCGACCAAAATTAGTTTGGTCGCCAATTGTCACATTCTGCGACCAACATCCAACAAAATAAACCTGTAATTTATAATAATCCATCCAATTTATTCAATATAATCTGTAATTTGCAAAAATCATTCAAACCAACAAATAAATTGAATCATGAACATTCAACAAAATACATAGATCAACCATTTCTGAACCTGTTTAATTAAAATCAGCAACTATTATAAGTTTTCATCCACAAATAATTCCAAACTACATATTTCATCTAGCCTAAAAATTTAAGACATAACAAATACTTGTTATTATGTTTAAAATTTTTATCCATGTACATCAACCGAAAAAAATAAGTAGTAGTCTACCAAATATTTTCTATACAATAAAGATGCCATGAAAACAGGAAGGAATATATATGGTTTTGAAGCATCAACCTTGTGCTTGATCGTTCTTTTTACCAAGCATCAGCCTTGTGCTTGATCAAGCAAAGAGACCTTGTCCCATACTCCCCATGTCCATTGCAATTACCAGTTGCGAACGTTGTCCAATATCTTCTAATGCTCTGACCATTAATCCATAGTTGACCGTTTCCCATACTCCCCATGTCCAAAGCCAGAGGCTCATCTCCGTCAGGTGCATTGAAATAAGCCTGCAGTGTTGGAAGACAGATTAAACTCGTAATTCCAATGAATCATTTCCCTGTACATACTGAAATTGAGTCTTTCTGAAATTTATTTTTAATACATCAAGTATAGGTGTCCTAATTGCATTCATACAACTCTAAAACCTACCAGAATTACCTATGACTTTATCTCTTATGTTTTCTCAACTCTAAAACCTTGTTTCTATGTCTTGGTAATTTATTCATTAGCTACAGGCCCAATTTAAAAAAGTTGCCACCAACTAACTTTATACATTTGGAGCAAATTTTTATTGACTAACAAAAATGAAGATTTCTTTTATCAACTATATTAACTAATGAACATACATTAATTTAAAAACAGTACCTAAATGCTGATGAAGCTTTGGATCAATAACTTGGGTAACTGACGCAAAATTATTAACTTGTGTCTCCACCCCAACAGAGCTCTCAGTGCATCTGAAATTTGCTCGCTTTAAAATTTCAAATAACACATGTCATAAGCAACTGGAAATTACAACACATGTCATTCAAATACAAACTACAATAGCTATAACTGATAGTATACATATTAAAATTTTTACAGTCGAATACAATTGATAATATACAGAGAGAAACAGTATGCAACTACATCCCAAAAGAGCTGGAAGATTTTAAAGATAAAACCGACTTCGAACTTGCTCAAGAATCTCATCAGTAATAGGACAGAGAAATTGCTTAAACACTAAAAATGGAACAATTTTGACTAAATTTCTCAGAGCACAACAATTTACATCTTTAGAACAATCGTATTGGTACACAAGATGTTGTATATTAATTGTTTTCGCCATTATGTTCAACTAGATTATATGAAAACTTGGTATATAATTCTATTTCAGGCTCTGTTTTGTCAGCAGTTGACAGCTTTTCTTTATTCCAGAAATCTTGAATAGTATGTCTTCTAGTGCAACTATTATCATAATTGATCATTTTCTACATTTTATTAAAGTCATCATTTGACTACCTACCTTGACAGTAGCCTACATCTATATCAAACCCTGCATAGACAGCAAGAATGTCCCAAAGTTTTGACAAGTTTTCTTGCTTCTCATAGAAAACTAGAGTCCTATCAGTGCGAACCACATCGAGACCTGGCATAAATATAAATCCAAGCAAGAAAGGTTACAACACAAGTTCAACTACTGAAATTCATGAACAAGTAACAGTTTTTGTTCATCCAACCAATAAAACAAGACTTCAAAATCTTATTCAAAAAACAGTACACAAATGACCACCTAAAAAACAGAAAAGAAGTAATTTGTTGTAGAAGCAACTTAAACAACACAAACAACAACGGGTTGACCACCTATGTAGAAGCTACATTATGAAACTGTGTTGATGCCACATTATGAAACATGGTTGGCACTACATTATGCATATGTGCTGGCACAAGATCATGTAACATACTATGAAAGTATTCCTTACTATATGCATTGGATGAGTTTCAGTCTCGGCTCCAAGAACTGCAAAAGGAAAAGGTAATTTATTTTATATTGTTTGGTTAATATTAACTTCACTAACTTTCATACCCACTGAGTCAATGAATTTTGGTTGATTATTTGATCTGGTGGCAGAGTGAGAGGTTGCACAAGGTCCTTGAATTTGTATCGAATACCTGTTGTTTAAATATTGACTTGTTTTTTGTTGTCAAGGCTGAGGTGGAAGTTGAAAGGCCTGATCAATTAAAAGCTAGCAGGATGAAGGAAATAGCTTTAAAAAGGCAAACTGAGATTGAGGAGATTTTTGCTCATGCTCATAGTGAGATTGATTCAGAGGCTGCTCAAGAAAAAATTATGGCTCTAATTAATTCTAGGAATGTCTATCCTTCTGAGTTACTTGCTGACATGGATAACCAGAAAATAAAAGCAAAGGAAGAGGCTCTCAGCAGGAAAAAAATATTGGATAAGGTTGAGAAATGGATGTTTTGAAGACATAAGATAGTCCATGGAAATCATATAAAAAAATAAAGTAAAGCATAGTACTTGAATTGAAAACAATAACTACATGAATACATTGCAATTGAAACAAAAGCTTGTTGACTAGTGAAGGGCAAAAAAGAAGCTAGCACAACACATGTTGAATGGAAGAGAAAAGACTTCCAAGGAGAATCTTCATTTTAATATACATTCACAATGGATAGTGGAATAATATTCAAATGGGCCATACATCTATATATACCAATTTGATAGTGTAAAGAAGTTCCATTTTTTTATGAGACGCCATAGATATTGAGCCAACTTTGAATAGCATGTAAAATGTGTGACAGGATGACAACATGCACACTGTCTGTAGATGTGTCTCAAGAGACCTTTACAGTGATAATTTTAGAAGGCAGATTTTGGATCAAAAAAATATATATATAGAAAAAAATAAGGAGAGAGTAGAAGAAACAAAAAATTCACCCACATATACATCAATGTCTCTCATCTCTGTTCCCTAAATTTATATTCATATGCATAGCAAATAAAAATATATGAAATATTTTTTCTAGTTTCCATGCCATGTCAGTATTCTAATCTTTTTGAAAATCGATGTTGTTTGTGTTCGTACTAGTGTCCATGTTAGCGTTTTAAAGTGTGATGCAGATCTACAAGAGGCATCTTAATTGTAAGATTCCCCAAACCTTTTGCAGGAAAATGCATAATGATATAAAACTCACCTGCAACATACAAGAAATAACAGGTAACCATGTGATACTTGATAAAGCCGCTCACAAGATGATAGAAGAATTTCTCAGAAGTAATAGTGTTGGCAAGCCATTGGTTGTGAATGCAGCCATATACAAATAGCATAGCAGTGAAGAAAAAATGCCTGTTGAAATTAAAAGCAAACAGAAATAATTTGTCATATATAGCAATCAAACTCACTTGGAGATCATTGACAGAAATTTTGGATGTTAGTGAAACCCAAAAACAGGGCAGAGAAGGACAAGCTGGCCGTTGAAAGGTAAAACATGTTTGTTACAAATTATACAATTGTGTCAAAATTTGGTTCACTTAGAATTTAAATAAATTGAAAAAGCTCATTAGTTGTCATTCATTTAACTAATGAGCTTTCTCCAAGAATAGCTCTCCTAGATAAACACCACACTTCAGTTGATCTGTATTTGTTTTGATCTGTATTTGTTTTGATCATTAAGAAGATTTGGCTTCCATTTTCTTTGCCAACCTCAGGAGTAACCTGACAGCCAAAAGGAAAAAAAAAAAAAGGAAGAAAACATTAAACCTGACATTTAGAAGAAGCCATACACTCCTTTCAAGATTTTATCCATTTTGTTATTGTAGTAGGTAACTATTAAAAGTTGCTAAAAAACAACCACTTCCAACTATGTCTTATTCCAAAAAACAATAGTGATGATTTCAAGAGGCCTTGAGCCCCAACAATAAGATAGATGCTAGTTTTTCCTCAATGAGTACTAATGATCAAGTTTCATAAGTTTAACCAATAATAATATTTAAGAGTTGAAAAATATGGAAAACAATTGAGACCCCTAAAAAGCATCCCCTAATTTACCCACAATGACATGGCAGGTTACACATCAACTTTTCATTTGTCACAAACTAAACCATATAAAGCCCAACTCCCTTGCCATGTCTTTAAGGTAAATTGTGGGTCTATAGCATTCCTCAAAAAACATTTGCAAGCAACAGGGACAACTACAGTTCTCTACAAGAGATTGCTTTTTTAATTTTTTTTTATCAGCACTCTATAAGAGATTGCTACAATAAATAAATGGTAAAACTAAGCTACCAACCTCATTTGAGCGCCTACGGTGCCAAAGCTGTCCAGTGGGCACTGCTGTGGCACTGCCATAATCCTTTTGCATGGCTCTTTGATTTATTTTTTACTCAACTAACAAGAAATAAGAGCATAAATATGTTTATACACAGATCCCTTGAAACATTTAGACAAAGAATGGTAAACATGAGGTAGGCATATGATATTCTTAATACCATTGTAAATTCAAAGAAAAAAGTTGAGGGCAAAATGATTTACAAAGTCAAACCAATATTTTACAAGAGCCACCTAATGACATCACTCAAACTTGATTTATGGGGATTAATATCATGTAAAGGTGTCAATACTACAAGGTTGCTACCCAGATTCTTTTAGTGTTGGTTGAGTGATGGAGCCTCTAAATTATTTGCTATTTTAGGTTGCTTTAATCTCATTATCCTGCTATCATTTCAGAGAGTTATATCCTACTGTGGGTTAAGGGCTCAAGCTATCAAAATGATTGAGGTTTGCTGCAGGTCTTATTATACCAGGGCTCTACCTCAGGCCTCTACACTGTTTTCAGTGTTGAGTGGTGCATATATTGTGGGTTGAGTGATGCAGCCCCTATATTGTGAGACTTATTTGAAAGTGTTCTGTATATTATTTATTTATATAGTTCACATCTATTGAGTGGTGTCACATATGCCATGATGCCAATTACCTTTTTGAGTGGTGTCACATATGCCATGATGCCAATTACCTATTGCTGTTACCCATATTGGTTTGCTGCTTGGCTGTCTTCTTCTATCTACCAAAGACAATGCTCCAAGCATGATGAGCATGAGGTTTTGCCATCTAGTGGAGTGCTGGAAAATCTTCAGTGTTCCTCTTGAAGTGGTGAATATATTATCTTTTTAGCAAAATTGTTGAATAAGGGGGATGAAAAACAGGGTTCTTTAGAGGTCACACAATACTTTTGAAAAACCAAATTGTTTCTCAAACTGTCGTTTAACATACATTATCTAGTGAATATAGTGATAGTAAGCACCAAAGTTCATAGACTAAGTTATGCAATTAAAATTATAGCGATCTCGAGTTTACACTTGTTGTACAGTGATCCGGACATGTGTCCGTGGATGTTGGTAGTGGGTTATTATCTAGCTTGCATCCTTTCTACTTTGTATATTGAGTTATAGGATGTGTTGGGCAGGTTTGTTTCAGGTTGGTTGTGTTTGGGAGCCTAGTGTTGCTGCCCAGATTTTTGGACCTTCGCTCGAGCGAGGAGTTGGTCGCTCGAGCGAGAGTTGAGTTCGTGTCTGGTGGGTCGAGCCAGAGTGGCTTCGCTCGAGCGAGTGATGGCGTCTGGTTCTGGACCTGAGAGTTGTATTTCTTGGCTCGAGCGAGCTTTTCTTGGCTCGAGCGGTCTGGTTTGTTCTTCGCTCGAGCGAGAGGTCTGTCGCTCGAGCGTGCTTCTGGTTGCAGACCTGAGGGTTTGTGTTGTTGGCTCGAGCGAGCATTCTTTCGCTCGAGCGCACTTCTGAGTTTTTGGCTCGAGCGAGAACTTCTTGGCTCGAGCGAGAGTTTTCTGTGTCTGGTCGCTCGAGCGACAAAGGCTTCGCTCGAGCGAGCGTGTTTTATATCAGCGGACAGTAGCGTTTTTGAACATCACTTTTTCACTTTCTTTTTTGATCAAACCCTAGATCCGAGACTCTCTCTCTCTCTAAACTCACACTCTCTCTAAGAATTGATCTCCCTAGAGTGTGAATCTAGCCTAGGGCCTTTGTTAAAAAGATAGAGGGCGTTGAGAGCTTTGTTTTAATCTGAAAAAGTTGAGATTTGGAACACGTTGATCTTCGAGTCTTCATCTCCTTTTTGGCTCAAACTTCGAGGTAGGGATATCCTACTCCTCTCTATGGATTTTGTCTTTAAATTTTAGTATTTTGAGATGTTGGGGTTGGTTTGGTAATTTGGTAAAAGTTTGGGGCTTTTGTGCAATTTTACAAAAGTTGGGGTTTTATTCATAATAAACCTAGATGCATGTCTGGCATAGAGAAATGGAATAAATGTTGAATCATTGATGAAAATGGGACCTAAGGGTTGAAATGGTAATTATGGATAACGACCTAATTACTTTGTTTGATTAATTGGGATAATTAATTGTGAGAAATGAGGAAATGAAATGTTGATTGAATATCCATTGTGCATTTATTTTCTGTTTAGAAATAACTGCTTTGGGCTATCGGTGGAGGATAGTCGTGATTGTTGTAGACAATGCATGATGATTAGGCAAACGGAAACTAATCAATGAAATGTGTCATGGAACTTGACGGTTGATAGAATACATTAACTGTATGTATTGAGTGATTGTATATAGAACCAATGTGTTTGTATACGTTATGTGTAGAGGAGGAGATGGGGGATGTACTCCGCGGTTTAGGGGAAGATGGGGGATGTACCTCTAAACCGGATAGTGTTGGGAGAAGATAGGGGATGAACTCCGTAGATACAGCTCATATGCTTGTCTAGAGAAGTGAAGATAGAGCTAATATGCTTATCTTTGTGAAGTGTGGATATAGCTTATATGCTTATCTGTGGATATTGTTGTTATACATATCTGTTGTAGAATGTGGATATAGCTTATATGCTTATCTGTGGATATTGTTGTTATACATATCTGTTGAGAATGTGGGTAGTACTTATATGCCTATCCGTTGAAAAAGGGAAAATGAAAGGTAACTTGGACTCATAAGTCGTATGACATAAATATGTGATTTATGTGAATGTATTAGTGTTGGCCATCTATCAATTGCTAATCTTTTAGTCAATGTTCATGGTTGGTTTAGTATATTTCTACTGGGCTGTGGCTCACCCTATATGGGAATATCATTTTCAAGTACAGGTAGCTTGCCACCTCCAAGGACATAGCTTGGGAGGCTAGAGGCGGACATACTTTTGTTGATTTACTTTTTGATGTATTACATGTAAATTCAAGCCAAGGGCTTAATGTGCGATGAGTTAGTACTCTTTTGCTGTAACCAAGTGTTAACTTGGAAAGCTGTAAGCCCATAGGGCACTTGCTTTTGTTGTTAACATGTAATACTTATGTAATGGAATTCTGATATATGGAAGAATGTGGAACTTTTACATATCAATGCATGTCTTATTTGATGGGTTTATTGTTACTATTTTGAGGGCGTTACAACTTGGTATCAGAGCGTACCGGGTTCGAATACTTTGAGTACGTGGGAAGTGATTAGGATCACAATGGGTTTGTCTCGCTTGATAGAGACTTAGATGTAGTATCATATGCTATGTGTTTAATTGATAACATGCTTATGTGACTATGTGGGTATGGGATTTAATTTCTAGGATGTTGATTGGATCCTTGGGTTGCTGGAAGTCTTGTTGGAAAAGCACTTGATCAATGCTGTTTCTAACCGGAACGCTAGTAACGCCTCGGGACTATCATTATCCGGAAATGAAATTCGTAAGTGCTTATGTGCTTACATGGAGTGAATTACAGTTGTCCATGCATTAGAACGTGAGTGTTTAGTTTTGGCACAGTTGTGAATGTGCTAATGTTCTGTGTTACCTTTATTAGGATGTCAGGGCGAGGAAGAGGTGCTAGGCGTGGTAGACCTGCGAGGCAGGAAGTACCGTTACCGGAGGAGGTTCCGGCAGTGCATGAGGGAGTTGGTCAGGCCAATGTGGCCGAGCCAGTGGGTCAGCAGGCTATGGGTGCCTTGGCCAGAGAGATAGCAGGAGCTTTGGGTATTCTTAGAGCTGGGAATCAGGCAGTTGAGGCAGGGCCTTCTTTCTTGAAGAGGGAGTTTTTCCGGTCAAATCCGGATGAGTTTATCGGGGATCCGAAGGAGCCACTGAAGGCTGATGAGTGGCTAGAGCAAATGAGTAAGACGTTCGAGATGCTTGGCATCGAGGACGGAGCACTGAAAGTGACCTTGGCATCCTTCCAACTGAAGGGAGATGCGGGTCAGTGGTGGAAGTACGAGAAGGCTCGTGTTGGTGGTACTTGGGAGGCGTTTATAAATGCTTTTCAGGAGAGGTTTTTGTCTGCAGCAGCTAGGGAGAAGCTGAGGGATCAGTTTAGCTGGCTTAAACAGCAGGGCTTGTCAGTGGCCGAGTTTGAGGCTACCTTTACTAGTCTGTCCAGGTTTGCACCTGAACTAGTGGCGTCTGAGGAACGCCGTTGCTATGAGTTTAAGCGGAAGTTGAGGCGGGGCCTCAAGTTGAGAGTTAGTGGATCTTATATCCGAGAGTACAGACACCTAGTGGATGCTGCTGCTCATATGGAAATTATGATGCAGGAAGAGGAGGAAGAACAGAGGGGCTCCAAGAGGAGCCAGGATGGTCAGAATGATGGTAGGAGGTAGAGGGGTTATAACCCTCAGCAGTCTCAGGGATCAGTTTCTAGATCGACCTTTCCAGTGCCGAGTGCAGGCTCGGGGAGAGGCAATCAGGGGGAGTTTGCTTGTGACAAGTGTGGCCAGCTGGGTCATAAGGTTTCTGTTTGCCCGCAGAAGGGTGGGGGTCAGAGAGCTGCTTCTTCTTCAGCTAGACCGCAGATTCAGAGTTTGGGCAGGGGGCAGCCCTTGTCTTGTTATCAGTGTGGACAGCCTAGGCACCTGAAGAGGTTTTGCCCACAGTTGAGTGCCACTTCGGGAGCGTCTGGTTCTAGGCAGACGCAGGGTTTTCAGCCAGCTCAGTCTGTGCAGGCCTCAAGGGCCAATCCGGGAGCTTCGTCATCCCAGTCTGTGCAGTAGTCTTTTGCTCCGAAAGGTGAGCAGGTAGACCAGGGGCCTACGGGGCGCGTGTATGCTGTTACCGCGCTGGATTTAGTACCAGCTCCATCAGTAGTGAGAGGTACTTTTCTGTTTTGCAACTCGGTTGCTAATGTGTTGATAGACACGGGTGCATCTCATTCTTTTGTATCTGCTGCATTTGCATTTGTTTTGGAATTGGAGTTAGCACAGTTAGCATCTCCTATTTGTGTGGTATCGCCTTTGGGTGGTGAGTTGATCCTGAAACAGGGTGTTAGAGGTTGTGATATAGAGGTCGCCGACTATAGGCTTCCTTTTCCGTTTGTTGTCATGCCTATGAAGGGTTTTGATGTTATTTTGGGTATGGATTGGCTATCGTCATACCGGGCTGTTATCGATTGCTACCGCCAGAGGGTCACGTTATGTACCTTGAGCGGGGAGTGGTTCCATTTCTTGGGAGACCGGGTTGGTAGTGTTTTTCCACCGGGGTATGATTCGCGAGGGCGAAGTGAGCTTAGTAGTCTACTTGCCAGCTTTGAGAGTGGTGAAAGTGGTGAGACCCAACTTGTGTTGCCGAGGGTGGTTTGTGAGTATTCAGATGTCTTTCCCGAAGATCTCGTTAGTTTGCCACCTCACCGAGAGATAGAGTTCTCTATTAATTTAGTGCCCGGCACGGCGCCCATTTCTATGGCACCTTACCGTTTTGCTCCAGCAGAGTTGGTTGAGTTGAAAGTTCAGCTCCAGGAATTGCTAGATAAGGGCTTTGTTCGCCCTAGTGTTTCGCCGTGGGGAGCACCGGCCCTCTTTGTTAAAAAGAAAGAAGGTGCCTTGAGATTGTGTATTGACTACCGGAAGTTGAATCGGGCTATGGTTAAGAATAAGTACCCTATGCCCCGTATAGATGACCTGTTTGACCAGTTGAAGGGTTCCCGTTGTTTCTCTAAGATAGACTTGAGATCGGGTTACCACCAGTTGAGGGTCAGGGAGGAGGATGTTCCTAAGACGGCATTCCGTACGCGGTATGGCCATTATGAGTTTCTGGTGATGTCATTCGGGCTTACCAATGCACCGGCAGTCTTTATGGACTTGATGAACCGGATCTTTTGGGAATTCTTGGATCGGTTTGTAGTCGTTTTTGTGGACGACATTCTTATCTATTCGTCTTCTGAGGAGGAGCACGAAGAACACTTGAGAGTGGTGCTTGAGTTGCTTAGAACCCATAGGCTGTATGCCAAGTTTGGGAAGTGTGAGTTCTGGCTGAGGGAAGTCAAATTCTTAGGCCACGTGATATTGTAACAGCGCCCGCGTGGGACCTCGCTACAGTTCGGACTCGATTTGTGTCACGGTTCTTAATCTGAACCAAAGAGTCCAAATCTGGCAAATCGTTTTGAGAAACATATTTTTGAAAAAGTAGTGCCAAATAAGGACTGCTTTGCCAGATACAGAGTCGCCACCTAAATATTTTAAAATGGGGGGATTTAGGAAACCCTGACTCGGTGCCGAAGGCCACATGCCCGTCATCACCGGAGTTATCTCGGCTCGGGAGCTTGGGTACGATCGGAGAAGGTCAGCTATGAGCACCCCCTTTCGCCCGGTCCGAAGACCGGCCTCTACTAAACGTGATATCCGTATTTGAAAACTTTATGTGTTCTTATTCCGATTATTAGCCTAGAATTACTACGTTATGCGCGCAGCAAACAAGTATAGACCAAATCGCTCAAATTGGAATAAAAAAGCATTTCATGTTTGTTTTGAAAATGGTTTGCTACTCGCAAGTAGGCTAAAATGCAGATTTTGCCACCGTCAAGTGGGTTTTTGGAAAAGACGGTTTTGCCACTATCCGGTGGGCTTAAAACAAATATAGCTTTAACGCACTATCCCAATTTAAGCAATTTGACCTCCACCCACAGGCATTCAAGCAACTTATCTCATGTAAACACTTAGCCGCATGGCAAGCATACTATTATGGCAACATTCACACGCATGTTGGATGCTAAAGCATAACCACTTACATTGTACTCCGTGCCAAAACAATAAACTAGTTAGCAAATGTGCGTGTCCTAGTTCATGTTATTTTGCCTAATGCAACACATACAAGATGCAATTTTAGTTAGGCTCGGCTAACCTAAATATGGCATATGATATGCAACCAACTGATTCATGTATTCAATTTTGGAATTTGAAAATACGAATGTGGTTAGTATGATGTACCGAGCCCGGTGCATGTCAACAGATGCATGAATGCACACATGCACATCATAAGGTATGCTAATTTCAAAAATGCCCTAATCTACCATCATAAGGAGGTAAATAAAAGGGAAGAAAGAAATGGGGATTGGAAGACATACACACACTCACCCACACTTATTACATGTTTACCCTCACTCAGAGGGTCCGAATGAATATTACAATCCCAAATAATAAACAAATAAAATTATTACAAAAATTCCTAATTTAATTTAAAAGAAAAGGGGGCGAAGGAAAGAAAAGGGGTGGCCGCAGCCTCTGCCTCGGGATGCGCGAATGATGTGTGCTCGAATCCGTCTCGTCCGGAAAACCCGTACTGTACTCTTGTCACCTCTGTTTGTACTGCCTTGTCTTTCTGAAAATTACCAAAGTACTGGAGCAAGTTCCTTGCGTCCTGCAGAGCACCACCGGCCGGACAGAATTGCCACCGGCACTTCACAGTTTCCATCGGCACTTTATTGGATTCATCGGCACTTCAGATAGTGCCGGTCGGCACTAAATTCTGCCGGTCGGCAGCAACTTCCTGCAGAAGACAATTTGACAGCAAACAGAGAACAGACAGTGCATGGTATGGAGTTCTTGGACACATGTAAGCATGGTCCTACTTCTTATCATATTTTGAACTCAAAGAAGCATGACCTTCGACCTTTGAGCCATCAATGGTGCATGATGACTCGAGGGATCAAATTTGCCACTTAATGTAAGGATGTATGCAACAAACAACATGAAAACCGAGGCCTTATCAAGTTGGAGTCAAAGGTCCCGATGACCGGGAATCGAGGCACATTGCATCACTTGAACTATGAATGGTCCTTGATTCCCACACTTAGTTTGACACCCCAAACCAAGTAAATGCAATGCATGTAATGCTCAACAAGGCTCAAATGTATCATGCCACCAAGATGTAAAGCACAACAAGCATTATGCAACCAACATGACAAATGTATAATACCAAGCATACAAGATGCAAACATGATACAAACATGGACCAAATTGACCATGGGATTGATGTGCTACAAAGCTTAATGGAACAACTATGCAACAAACATGGAGCGAGCATGCAAGAGGGCTTAAAATGGCAAAGGGGCAGGCCCTCACCCCTCACAAAATAGTGGCCAAAAGTGCTCAAAATGATGGACAATCAACTCATGTTAACAAGCAAACTTATGGTCCCAAAGTTAAGGCACAAAAAGGAAACATTTCATCCTCATTAACATGACCACTCATGGCATGATTAAAGCAAAGCAAGAACAGAATTTGTGCATGCAAAATAGGACCCCAAAAACTCCTAATATGGCAGCTAAAATATCTCCCATGAAGCATATGCACTAAGGCTCATCTTAGGCATAAGAGGACACACCCTCAAGGCATTAAAGAGGCCATGCATGCACACATACAAGCATGATTCTTGGACTAAAATGTGGTCCTTAGATGATGTTAAATCATGAGGGTAATCACAAACATACATACTAAAGGCCAACATGCTCAAAGCCTTTAAGCCAAAATACAAAGCAACCTTAACACACATGTCAAGCATGACTAAATGGATACCAACAGACCTTAAGCATGGAAAAACATCACTAAGAACTTCATGGAACTAAACCAACTTACACAAGGATCATGGCCTAATCATGAGATGTATTTCTAAGCAAGATGAAGCAATACAAAGCAAGTATTACAAGCATACAAGGAGGCCCAAATTCGACCAAAAACAGAGGTTATATATGACCTAAGATGCCTAAAAAAATGCTGAAATGAAGCCAAGAAACATCAAGCACACATGCTATCCTTTTGAGCCCAAAAAGCAAGGAAATAAACCATGAAGGGAGAGGGGTGTCCCTCCCCTATGCAAGACTTCAAACCATCCTTTTTTGACACTAAAATACACTGATTTTCAGTGGTCAAAAGACCAAAACACTGAAATGAACAAAACCTTATGAAAGGAGCAACAAAATGGATCAAACAAGACCTATGAGGGTGAGTTTGCACTCAAACCACAAAATGAACTTAATGAAAGTGCTAGAGCAGGAAAATTTAAGCCTTTTTCATGTTATACACAAGAGCTAAAACAGTAAACAAAATAGGTAGAAAACCAATGCAAGTTTGGGGAATAAAAAGGGAGATGCTCACCCTTGAAGAACCCTTGAAGAACAAATGGTCTAGCCTCCTTCTTTGGATCAAAACCAGTCCAAAACTCAAGAAACAACTCCTCCAAGTCCCTCAATCTCGGAGTAAGGTGTAATGGTGTGTGTAATGGTGCAAAAGTAAGGTAAAACACACCTTTTGAGCTAAAAAACACACACAAAGGAGGAGAGAGGGGGAGGTATAGAGATAATATGTATCTATATTGCTAAGGGCTGGTTTTTTGCTTCTGTTTTTCTAACCTAGAACCAAGAGGAAAGCCCCTCTCTTATAGGACTCCCTCTTGCAAAGCTTATACAACAAGCTTGGCTAGAGGGAAATCCCTCCATACACGTGTATGGAGGGGAGAAGAGTTGGTGCCAGCTATCACAGCTGGCACAAAATATCTTCATAAAGTGGATGAACAGTGGTCGGCTGCCCAAAAATGCTATTTCGGCAAAAAACAGTGCCGACCGGCAACAAACTATGCCGACCGGCATTAAAATGTGCCGACCGGCAAACAAAAGTGCCGATGACAGAAAAAGACCAGCCGGTGGCCTCCAGCCACTGCCGGTGGTGCGTGGGGATGCCTTACATGGCATTCCCTGCCTCTCAAAGGCAAGATGCAAGTGTTTGGTGCAAAACCAGACACTAAACGGTTGAGTTCGGAGATTCTGAGGCAGGGCACGCGAGCCAAGACCTCCGGGAACTCCAAACAAACACAAACATGGATGATCACCGGGTGTTCAAACGATGACGTCCAAGTCTTGAGGGCGGTCAAAAATGGGGTGTCTACAGTTGCCCCTCTTTGACAGAACTCGAAAGTCATAACAATGACGGGAGTGAATGTCAAAGCCTAGAGACGACCCATTTTTGACAAGGCCGAAGACTTAGACAAACATACAAGATAAATAAGATACGCGCCCGGAGGCAGGGGCAAGATGCAAGACAATGCACGAAGCCGAGCATAACTTATGATCATGCAAAGGAAGCTGTAATGAAGCAAACATGCGACAGTTTTAAGCTAGCATACCAAACTACACTACAATGCAGAAAGGATGTAAGAGAATTATGGAATTCTCAATACGTCTCACTCGGAGATAAAATACCTGTGCGGCCCGTCTGGTTGCACCAGCCTCAAATGGACCGTACATACAATATCGTGCCTGAAAAGAAAACAAGCTTAACAGGTACAATATGGTTGGCAATATGCACAGTAGCATACTTGAAATGCGTGACAGCGCAAGGCAAGTGGGGAACACAACAATGCTGTGGAAAGACAATCAGGTAAGTGGAGTAAACGGTCTACGCCGGCAACAAAATTGATCATGAACATGCGGTCTACGCAGGTGATGATATTTAGCAAATATGCGGTCTACGCAGTTGAAACATGCGGTCTACGCAGGTGATGAAACTGAACATGCGGTCTACGCAATCAAAACATGCGGTCTACGCAGATGTTGAAATTAAACACGCGGTCTACACAATCAAAACATGCGATCTACGCAGGTAATGAAATTAAACATGCGGTCTACGCAATCAAAACATGCGGTCTACGCAGGTAATGAAATTAAACATGCGGTCTACGCAATCAAAACATACGGTCTACGCAGGTAATGGAATTAAGCATGCGGTCTACGCAATCAAAGCATGCGGTCTACGCAAGCAAAACATGCGGTCTACGCAAGTAATGAAATTTAACATGCGGTCTACGCAATCAAAACATGCGGTCTATGCAGGTAATGAAATTAAACATGCGGTCTACGCAATCAAAACATGCGGTCTACGCAGGTAATGGAATTAAGCATGCGGTCTACGCAATCAAAGCATGCGGTCTACGCAAGCAAAACATGCGGTCTACGCAAGTAATGAAATTTAACATGCGGTCTACGCAATCAAAACATGCGGTCTACGCAGGTAATGAAATTAAACATGCGGTCTACGCAATCAAAACATGCGGTCTACGCAGGTAATGGAATTAAGCATGCGGTCTACGCAAGTAAAGGAACGTACTATTACACAGCATAATCGAAACAATTTGCGAGGCTCACAAAGCATGAAAAGGATACGAGGCGGGACATTCTTCGCACGTATCGAGCATTGCTCGCAGAAGTTGTGGCCTGAGGTCAACTCAAAGGTTCACGTTTCAAAGGTGTGATTTCCCGTATTGTGAGGACGTCCAACGACGTGGCTGAACCGAACAAAGATGCGGAAGGTGCGTTAACCGCAAGGGGAGTTTCACCGGTATCAATTCTGATACTTGGCTACCCTTCCATTCTACGTTTTATTTCCCTTTTCACTAGTAGTTTAAGCACATTGCACTGCCTCAGGCAGGTTTATTTTCTTTCTCAAAATTCACACACTTTGCAAAACATGTGATGGAAATGAAATGAATCATTTTATTCAAAAGATGTTGCATTTGGGGATCTTCTATGTATCGCATCGCAGGGTTTCATACCACAATGTGAACGAAATTGAACTCATTTTGGAAATTTGCCATCGTAATAATCAGGTAGTGAACTGACTTACAACTCGATAAGCAAAACAAGGACATGACACAACCAAACAAGTGTGAATACAACTTGATAAACAAATCAAGAGCTACAAGAGAGCGAAATACAACTCGATAAGCAAATGTTCAAAACTCGACAAGCAGACGGGCGTGGCTTCGCAAGAGTTTATCGCCGGGGGGGTTTGGAAGTGGTGAAGTTCCCCACTTCTTAGCATAAACAGCTCAGGAAACCAGAAGGAAGTCCACCGGCATGGTGTAGGGACCACCGGCTGCAAGGAGTGGCTACCGGCCATATATCTGTTTTGTCGGCAAACTAAAATGGCCGGTCGGCATATTTTTTTGGCCGGTCGGCACTAAACGAGGGGGACCACCAGAATGTTGACACCTGTCCCCCACTCAACCTTATCTCCTACAAAAGATCCCAGCTTCGTAGTTTTTCTCATTTTCACACTGATTTGCTCCAATGGAAGAGTTTCTTGCCCAAAATCTCACAGCTTGGATTGCTAGCTTGGATGGCTCGGAAAAAGTGAATTTCCGGGGCTTTGGCATAAATGCACTGTTCACTCTGGGTCGTACCCCGTTGCATCTCCCGTTTCTTCATGCCGCGGCAAGGTTTTGGAATCCGGTGACACATGTCTTTAGCTTCGCCGGGCAAGAGATATGTCCTACCTTCGAAGATTTCCGAGCTCTAATGGAGTCCGAGCGCGACGAGGAGCTCTTGCCTCAACTTAATTTTGGTCATGCCCAATCCTTAGGGCGAATGTGTGGACTCAGCATGCGTGACGCTCGGTCTCTGATTTGTGACGGGATGTTGGACATTCCGAGTTTGACAGATCGGTTTTCCGATGCTGGTGATCGCAACAACCATCACTGGCAAGGCTTCCGGCGCCATGCCCTCTGCTTGTGCATGCTATTCCATTTTCTATTCGTCTCAGGCTCTGGAGGGGCTAGTGTCCGGCTGATTGAGGTCGCCCAAGGCTTGAAGGAGGGCAAGAGCTGCATTGCGATGACTCTGGCCGAGACGCTAATGGGCTTAGACGCCTTTTACCGTCATGAGACGTGCAGATTGGCGGGAGTCCACTACTACTACAGGTAATGTTTCCCACCCGATCTCGTATTTCTGTATTGCTCACATCACTCGGCCCTCGAGCTCAGTCTTTTCTCACAAAACCCCATTCTCACTCTTCTCTCCTCGTACATCTCTCTATTCTTTAATCTCTCATTTTTCAATCCCTCCCCAGGTGTGGCTGATGGATAAATTGCAGGTTGTGGACTCCTGCCCAGCATATTCAGCTCGCGGCTACTTCTTCCGGCATCGTCTAGTCAATGCCTTGGATGAGGAATGGTGGTTCGCTTGGATGTGCCACTTGTCCGCAGACCGTATTGCTTGGCGGTGCCCTTGGTTGAACCTTCCGGCAATGAGTTACAATATGCCTCGGCAGACTGGGATTCAACTGGTTGGTCTCACTCATTGTGTATTCTATTTCCCATTTCGGATTCGACGCCAATTTGGCCATGATCAGACCTGCCCGCCAGAGGGGATAGAGTATCCTGCTGCATTTCCAGCCCGAGGCGCGCAGCTTGCTTAGCAGGCCACTGCGTGGAGAATGAGAGAACTCCTGGCCCCCGCTCCTACTTTTAGTTGCACTTTGTCTGACGAGTGCATAGACTGGCTCAATGAAGAAGCACAAATCGGGCCCAGCTTGGCATCAGAGGCTTCGACCAGCTCTGGGAGGGGGCGCAGGAACACCTGACTTGACCATGCCCTAGATTTATTGCTTTATTAGTACTTTCAAGTTTTCTTTCATGAATGTAATAAAAAGCAACTTCAATTGTATGTAAGAGCAGGAGAACTCTGTTTTGAAATCAAAGAAATTGAAAGTTGTGGCACTGAAAATTTTCCACCTTGGTCCAAAAATGGTCAAAGTTATAAAAAGATTATTTGAACAAAGTCAGCTTATATTAAAACTTTTCAAAGATATTTTTGATGTGGATCAGAACTGGACACGCCTGAGATCTGTCACTCGAGATGCACAACCCCAGATTCCTGCAACTGGAAAGTTGCCCCTAGTCTGAATGGCACTGCACCGGAGATTCCAACGAATGCTGATGAACAAAGATGGCTGAGATGATCAAATGGACAAAGTTGATCGGGGAAGTGTTATAGCTGAACTTCAGGATGAAGCTGCCTACGTATCCCAAACATGGGAATCAAGCCTTACGTAGTTCCGGCTTGGGTTCGCTCGAGTATTTTCACTCTCCTTTTGCGCTCTAACTTTTGCCAAGGCCGCCCTTTGCGGGTTTTCAGCCTTGCGAGCTCAGTTTTTATATTTTTTTAATTTTTTGTGCTCTAACTTTTGCCTAGGTCGCCCTTTCGGATTTTCGGCCTAGCGAGCCTCTCAAGGATAATATTTCTTCAACTTGTCCATATTGATCGGTTGAGAGAATTCTAAGCCATCTAAGTCCATCAGAACCACAGCTCCGCCTGACCAGATAGCTTTGATGATGTAGGGACCAGTCCAATTGGGTCTGAACTTGCCCCTTGGGTCGTGGATGGGAGCTCGGTTGTCTTTGAGTACCAAATCTCCTTCCTTTAGATTTCTGGACTTAACCTTCTTGTTAAAAGCCCGAGCAATCCTGCGCTGATAACTCTGAACGTGGTACAGTGCTTTCAGCCTTCTTTCGTCAAAGAGCATTAGTTCCTCGAACCTGCTCTGCTGCCAATCTGCCTCAGCTATCTGACACTCGGCCAATACCCGTAAAGACGGAACTTCAATTTCAATAGGTAGAACAATCTCCATTCCATAAACTAACGAATACGGAGTTGCTCCGGTAGAAGTTCTAATTGAAGTCTTGTAGCCCCACAGAGCAAACGGCAACTTATCTGGCCAATCTCGATAGGTCTCCACCATTTTCCGCAGTATATGTTTGATGTTCTTGTTGGCGGCCTCAACTGCCCCATTGGTTTGCGGCCGATACGTAGATGACTTATGAAAAGCCACGTTATACTTTTCCAACAAGTCGACCACTTCTTTCTTAAAGTGGGATCCATTATCCAAGATGATCTCATTTGGCACCCCGTAGCGACAAATGATGTTGTTTCTGATGAACTTTGCGACGTGCGACGCTTTCAACACCGCGTATGATTGGGCTTCGACCCACTTTGTGAAATAATCTATCGCTACCAGGATATACTCATGTCCGTTCGACCCCTTCGGGGTAACAGCTCCGATCACATCGATCCCCCATACGGAAAATGGCCACGGGGAAGTCATGTTATACAACTTGGATGGTGGGATATTCATACGGTTTGCATGGATCTGGCATTTGTGGCATCGCCGAACAAAGCCGATACAATCCTCTTCCATGGTCGACCAGTAGTAACCCTGCCTAAGGATCTTTCTGGCCAACATTACTCCATTCATGTGTGCACCGCACTCCCCTCCGTGGATGGCCTCCATTAGGCGCTTCGACTCTTCAACTTCTACACAGAGCTTATGCATTCCCAGATGACCCCTTTTGTACAGCTTACCTCCGCAGATGATGAACTGAACAGCCATTCTTCTAATGGCCCTTTTATCCTTGGCGCTTGCCCCTAGTGGATACGTCTCCTTTTCCAAGAAGTTCCAAATATCGTAATACCAGGGGTTGTCGTCTTGGGCCTCATCTATGGCGGAAATTGACTCGTATGCTGGCGCAAACTTCTGATCAATGATGACTGGACGCATCCGGACTCCCGACGGGATGTCTATCATGGAAGATAGAGTTGCTAATGAATCTGCGAATCTGTTATTCTCTCTTACGAGGTGGGTGAAATTTAGCTTCTCAAATCGAGGAATTAACAAATCCAAGGTTTGGTGGTAAATTATCATCCTTTCCTCCTTGACTTTCCAGTCTCCTTTTGCTTGAGACACAACAAGATTCGAGTCCCCAATGACGTCCAACCGTCTTACCCCTAGCTCTAGGGCTGCTTCCAGACCAGCAATACGTGCCTCATACTCTGCCTCATTGTTCGAGACTCTGAACTGGAGCTTGAATGCTAAAGGGATACGGGAATCGTCAGGCGCTATCAGCAACACCCCTATCCCATACCCATACTGGTTTGACGCTCCGTCAAAATACATCGTCCAAGTTTCATCCTCGATATGCAGAATGGCTTCATCTGGGAATAGGTACTCAACCGCTTCATCCCCCTCAACCGGGTGGTCGGCAAGGAACTCCGCTACCGCTCTCCCTTTCACCGACTTGCGTGTTACATACTTCAAGTCAAATTCGAAAAGCAAAAGCAACCAACGAGCTAGCCTACCCGTAAGTGCTGGTTTCTCGAAAAGATATTTGACGGGATCCAAACGTGAAACCAACATTACAGAATGAGCTAACAAGTAGTGCCGCAGCTTCCTGGTAGCCCATACCAAGGCCAAACAAGCCTTCTCCAGTGGTGTATAGCAGGTCTCGTAATCCAGCATCTTCTTGCTTAGATAGTAGATAGCCCTTTCCACTTTGTCTTCTGACTCCTATGCGAGCATGCAGCCCATGGTGGTCTCAGTTACCGAAAGATACAATATCAACGGTCTCCCCGGTTCTGGCGGTGACAACACAGGCGGGTTCTGTAGATACTCTTTGATCTGTTCAAAAGCTGCTTGACATCGGTCGTCCCATTGGAATTTCTTTCCTTTCTTCAGGAGGCCAAAAAGTGGTTCACAAGTCAAGGTTAATTTAGAGATAAACCGCCTTATGAATTGCACTTTACCTAGAAAGCCTCGCAACTCCTTTTCAGTCCTCGGTGGTGGCATTTCTAAGATGGCCTTGATTTTGGAAGGGTCGACCTCGATGCCCCTTTGCGTTATCAGAAACCCTAGCATCTTTCCTACTGTAACACCAAAAGTACACTTCTGGGGATTCAGCCGCAGCCGAAATTCTCTGATCCTTTGAAAAAACTTTTGTAAGGCGGTGTAGTGGCCCTCTCTTTCTTTGGACTTGACAATCATGTCGTCCACATACACCTCGACCTCTTTATGGATCATATCATGCAATATTGTGGTTGCTGCCCGTTGATAGGTAGCTCCCGCGTTTTTCAGCCCAAATGGCATTACTCGATAGCAATATGTACCCCACGGGGTAGTGAATGCAGTCTTCTCCCGGTCTTCGGGCGCCATTACTATCTGATTATGGCCTGAGAAACCATCCATGAACGAAAGCAAGGCGTGTCCTGCCGTGAAATCTATCAGTTCATCAATGTGCGGCAAGGGAAAGTCGTCCTTCGGACTGGCCCTGTTCAAATCTCTGAAGTCTACACAGACCCGAATTCTGCCGTCTTTCTTCGGCACCGGAACAATGTTGGCCAGCCAAGTCGGATACTCAGACACCAACAGGAAGCCTGCATCAATCTGCTTGGTGACCTCTTCCTTGATCTTAATGGCCCAATCAGGGTGGATCCTCCTGAGCTTCTGTTTGACAGGTCGGGCCTCGGGATCAAGAGGGATCCGGTGCTGTACAATCTCAGGATCGATTCCAGGCATCACTACTAGAAAAAACACTTTCCGTGACGAACATGTTTGGTCGCGAAAAGTACCATATTTGGTCGCTAAAACCTTTTCGCGACCAAAATATGTTGGTCACGAGTTGGTCGCTAAAGCCTCGTCACAGATAGTTTTCTGCGACCAAAAAAGCCTTTGGTCGCTAAAAGTGACCATTCGCGACCAACTTTTTTGGTCGCGAAAAGTCTAATTCATATTAGCCAAAAGTAAACTTTTAGCGACCAAAGATAAGTTGGTCGCCAAAAGTCAGCGCCTTGACCCAAAAAAAATAATTCTTTTGTGCTCTCTGGGACTTGAACTCCTGACCAAGGAGTCACCATGCACCCAATCCACTCTGCCACTTTGCCAATAACATACTTCTTGTTCATATTTGACAAAAACAAATATATAACCCATAAAAATTGGGTTATATATTATTTTATAAAACTTTTAATGCCTAAATAGAAAAATAGCATATAATTACTGTAGTATCATTTTTTTTTAAAATTTATCCCGCCATAACTTTCCGCGACCAACTTTTTTTTTTGGTCGCCAAAGGATAATCTTCCGCGACAAAAAAAAGCCTCTAGTCGCCAATAATAGACTTTTCGCGACCAACTTTTTTTTTTGGTCGCCAAAAGGTGATCTTCCACGACCAAAAAAGCCTTTGGTCGCCAATAGCATACTTTCCGCGACCAACTTTTTTTTTTGGTCGCCAAAGGATAATCTTCCGTGACCAAAAAAGCCTTTGGTCGCCAATAGTATACTTTCCGCGACCAACTTTTTTTTTTGGTCGCCAAAGGGTATACCTTCCGTGACCAACTTTTTTTTTGGTCGCCAAAAGGTGATCTTCCGCGACCAAAAAAGCCTTTGGTCGCCAATAGTATACTTTCCGCGACCAACTTTTTTTTTTGGTCGCCAAAAGGTGATTTTCCGCGACCAAAAAATTGTGGTCGCCAAAAGTTAAATTTTAGTCGCAGAAAGTGGACTATTTGCGACCAAAAAAAATAGGTGGTCGCCAAAAAGTGTTTTTTCTTGTAGTGCATGTCTTCGTAGGACCACGCGAAAACATCTTTGAAATCTTTTAACAAAGCGACTAAGCGCTCGCGTTCCTCAGAAGACAACGTGGACCCGATTTGGACCAGCCGCTCAGTACCAACATTCACAGTAGTGATTTCATCCATTAAAGGTTTAACAAATCTTTCCTGCTCTTGATCAATTAACCGTTGCAAAACCGGAGGAATTTCTTCCTCGTCGTTTTTATCAAAATTTTGAAAATCCTGATTTAAGCAATAAATCAAAGGCACAGAAAAATACTCCGAAACCACATCCATGTCGTTCTCATTAAATACTTCCGAGCCGTCGGATTCCTCTGTTACAACAGACTCAAAAGAAAATGAAAAAGACGACCTAGACAGGACTGTGGCATCCGGGTTATCACCCCCGGGAATACCGGACTCAGACTCAGTTGAGCTGGAATCTGATTCCGACGTACAAGATTCGGTAGAATTAGATTCCGGCTCACTACCTGACCCGGTGCTGCTTGATAAAAAGCCTTCTTCATATTGCCAGATGAGAGAAGGTGCGATGGACACATCCAAAATAGCTGATGATAGGCCCGCAGCTGCTTCATTCCCAATCACACATACCGAGGAGCTATCCCCCAAGCAACTCTGTTCGATCGGAGGATCTGAAAGCAGACACGCCAGCGCTGCCCCCATTTTATTTTCGGCGTCCTCAGACTACACTTCCTTACTTTCCTCAGCCTCAGCCGATAGATCTGCCTGCCCTTCGGCGCTGTCATCCTCAGGTAACTGTAAATCAAAGAAAATCTCAAATCCCGGTACGCGCTTCTTCTCCGCGTTGAGCCACGGCTCTGGGAAGCCACAGAACGGAAAGTCCTCCCCTTCCCGGACGAAACGTCCGTTCAGGGTCCCCCGAATGGGCTGGTGCATTAAGTCAAAGGGCTTTCCCATCTGTTTCGCCCTGGCCCTTCCGGCCATTTCCTTTCCTTTCCTTATCCAATCCTCTTTGGTGGGTAGGTAGCCCAAACCAAAGGTATGGGGGTTATGTGGCACTTCGGCCGATGTTGCGGCGCCTTTCCTACCGCTCTTGCCTAATCCCATCCCGGGGATGTGCTGGAGTTTGTTCATGAGATAAACTGCTTGGGCACTGACATACACCCCTTCGTTAGCTGCCATGATGTTCTGTACGACCCGAGCCTCGGCCAAGGTAAAACCTGATATGAACACATCTTCCATACCGTGCTCAATTTCTAGAACAGGCGTAGATACCTCTGGTGGTGGATGAATTGATGAGTTTCCAAAAACAATGGCTACTCCCTTCCCATAGGGGTATTTCACCACTTGATGTAAGGTAGAGGAGACCGCCTTTACCTGATGTAGCCATGGCCGCCCCAAAAGCAAGTTGAACGTTGCAGGAACCTCCAAGACATGGAAATCTATCTCGTGCTGTCCTGGCCCAACCTTTGTTTGAATCTTAACTGTCCCCATTACTTCCCGGCTTGTGTTGTCATATGCCCGAATCACCTGGGCCGTTGGCACAAAATCCGCGACTTTCAAACCAATCGTATAAGCTGTCCTTGCCGGGCAGACATTGATGGCGGACCCCGTGTCGACAAGTACCACAGGTATCCATTTATCTCTGCACTCGACAGAGATGTAGAGCGGTTTGTTATGGTTCGCACCCTCGGGTGGCAACTCTTTGTCAGAAAAACTCAATGCTGGGGAACTTCCTCCCGAAAAGACTAAGCCCACCAGCTGTTCGGGCGTGGTATCTATGGAAAGTTTGGCCTTATCCATGGCTGATAGGACAGCCTGCCTATGTACTCGAGAAGCCATAAGCAGTCCCCAGATGGAGATGTCTGCTTGTATCTTTTTCAATTGTCCCAATACGGCCTCATCTTCGAGTTGCTTCTCCTTTTGTTTCTCTGCTTCATTATCTTTCCCAGACGCCTCTGGTTGATCTAGGTGTGGAGGCTTGAAATACCGTCCACTCCTAGTCATGTGATCGACTTCGCCGATATACCAGGTATCATCTGGTCGGTTATCTTTCCAATCCTCGTCCGTGTGGGCCAGACATAGATCGTCGTCTTCCTACCACATACCATCTGCAGCTGACAAACATCTGTCTGGTTCTGGCACAACTGTCCCGATACTTGCAGTACCTCTTATCCCTATGCCCGCAGCATTATCCATTTCTGTATCTTTGGCAGTCTCAACCCCCACATGACCTTTTGCCTTCCTGACCCTCTCAGAATCTTCGAGTCCTTCCTGTTCTGACTGTGTCAATGCAGTAGATTGCTCACTGATCCCTGTACTCAAAATGCTCCATTCCCGAGCGAAATTCTCGACACCGGCGCTCTCCGGCTATGTATTCTGCTCTTTGACACTCCCGGCCGTTGTGGACATTCCCGCCCCTGCCGGGCCTTGTTCTGACTGGAACTCCCCTATTACATCCGGCTGATCGTCTAACCACCCCGTGGCCTCTGCTGATTCTTCATTATCGTACCAGTTGATGGCTGAGTCTTGGTCATCGTGAAATTGGAACTTGACAAAATCCTCTTTCACGGCTGTCAAATCATCCGTTCCCTGTCCTGAATTGTCCCTTCGGATTACACACAGCTCTCCCCCGACTGGAAATTCGACATCTGGTCTATTTTGGCCCACTGGTGAAATGTAGTCACTCGGACTGTAAGCATTCCCAGCATCATTCTCAGACTTCGCAGACTTTGGTTTGACAACCTCTTTCCTGTTCTCAATGGTCACCACCACTGGCTTGGGTTGGGTTATGGAGACGTCCATCATGGACAAATCGGTGCAATCAGGGAGGAAAACTTTAGGTTTAGGCAGGTAGGAGGGTGTGATGTAGATACTAGGATCGTAGGATGCGACCCCAGTGTAGATGAAGTTGATTCTTTTGGGTGGTGGAACTTGGTTATGTGTGGGGAGAGGATTTATGGTAACATTGGGTTTCTCAGGGGGTAAAATCACCCTATTATCAATGAGATCTTGAATTTCATGACGTAAACGAAAGCATAGGTCGGTGTCATGACCGTGCTGCTGGTGGAACGCACAATATTTGGCTGGGTTGTGGGTGGCGGGTAGTCAGTCGGGTAAGGGTCGCGGCTCTAGGGGCTTCAGATGCCCTTTTCTGATCAAAACCCCCAAAGCTTTAGACAGGGGCATATAAAGTGGAGCGAAAGTTCTGGTGTTTCTGGGAGGGTATTTGGCTGTTTGTGAGTTGCTTCCGGACGCACCGGAGAATGGCGTGGCTACCGTATTTCTTGGGGAAGGGTTAGTGGTGACCATACTCACTTCGGATGTCCTGGCAGTCGTAGCGCCACTCGGGCCTGCATTAGCACTACGATTGAAATTCCTGCGGGGTTGCTCCCGGTCATTATCGATCCAACCTTGTCTTAGGGCGTCTTCGATCTGCACCCCCATTTCATGCAGATCAGCAAAGGTAGGAAAGGGGACTACAATCATCTTTTGCATTAGCCTCGGCTGGAGATTGCGCACAATCATCCGAATCTGGTCCTTGTCCGTGGGTCTTAAGGTCATCATCGAAGCCTTAGCTCGCCATCTGGTTACAAATTCTGAGAAACTCTCCTTGGGTTCTTGTCTCGTTGTCTCGAGATCTCGGGTCGTGATCTCGATTTGTGTGTTATATGAGTATTGCAGGATGAAGGCCTCAGCCATCTCGTCCCAACTTCTCTTGACGTCATCCTCCTACTTGGCATACCACGCGGACGCTACACCCGACAGGGTACGGCCGAATAAAGACAGCTTCTGTAATCTGGTGAGGCCCATTGGCCTTAGGACGTCTGAAAACAGTCGCAGGTGTACCATGGGATCCTCAGATCCGTCAAAATGATCGATTTGGGGCATCTTAAACCGATCTGGCAGCGTTACAGCTGTGTCGATGTATCCATCTCCAATGTCCGGAATGGACTTCGCACCTTGAGATTTCTTGAATAGCTTTTCAAGCTTGTGCATTTTTAACGTCATGGGGTCTACCTCAGACTCAAAGGGAGAATCCGATACATTAATGGGAGTGGGTGCCTTGGATTGTTGAGGCGGAATCGGGGGTGGAGCCGGCCCCGTTGGGATGTCTGTATCTTCTTGGACATTCCGGGCGTTTGGTGTCTCTTCGGGTATTGGAACCCTTAATGGAGGAGGGATTTGCTGCGAAGGTGATGCCCCAGTTTGCTGTTGCAATCTCCCAATTAAATCCGCTTGCTCACTCATAACTGTAGCCTGTTGCCTGGCAAATTCTGCCTGTCGGGCAGCATCTTGCTGCATCATTTTCATGCTTTCCTGAAGTTGGCGCACCATCTCCTCTAAGCTAGCCATACTGTTCTGCTCTGATTGAATTGCTGGTATGCGTTCCCTCTCTGTGGGTGAAACGGGATCCTGATCCCTACTATACACAGGTGGGGTAGACAAAGCCCTCTGTACTAATTGTTGAACCGGTGTCCTCTGCCTAGTTGCTTTCCGTTTAGTAACCGGGGGTAGAGAATGGTACACTGGTTGTCCTTCTATCAGATCCTCAGATCGATGGAGCCGGTGACCTCTGATCCAGAGTGCTTGGGGAATGTCTACTGGGTTAGACGCAATGATGCTAAACTACCTAGCAAAAAGATAAATAAAGTAATAAATAAACCAACAACTGGACAGCACAACGGCATAAAATAAACAAATAATATACAGTTGGACATTCAAAACACATAATCGATAAGCTGAACACACTGTTCCTCGATACTGATCACTGTTCTCAAAATCTCTATTCCCAATACTGAACCCTGATACCCGCAGATAACTGATTCTCTTAAAGCTGATACTGATGCCCTCAGGCCTGATGCCCAGACTTACAAACTGTGTGTTCATTTCCCTGCAGAAATACATTCTAACAGCACATAGCAAGTAAAGAGAGCCAAAACACCCCTATGTTGGGGTAGGGTTTCCCTGTCCTATTTTGTCAGGAGCTAGGGTTTCACTATGCACACAGCGGTTCTCAAACAACCTAATATCGGGTAAGCAGCCTGTCCTAATTTGGAATGGTCACTATGGATCCGAATATGCACTAGGTCGAATGGTCAAAAAGGGTGCCCCGGTAAACCGGGGTTTGTGTTCCCATGCTGTCAGAGCCCATAGCCGGTCAACCTTACGGACATGCCTTGACAAGACAAGCCTCCGGCAAACCGTTCAGGAATGGCAGATGGCAAACACTGTGTTCCTAGGCGCACCAATGCACATGCAATGCAAAGAAACACATAAATGAGATCAAAACAGGATATCATAAGTTCGAGTCAAGCTCTCTAAATCTCCCCAGCAGAGTCGCCAGAAACTGTAACAGCGCCCGCGTGGGACCTCGCTACAGTTCGGACTCGATTTGTGTCACGGTTCTTAATCTGAACCAAAGCGTCCAAATCTGGCAAATCGTTTTGAGAAACAGATTTTTGAAAAAGTAGTGCCAAACAAGGACTGTTTTGCCAGATACAGAGTCGCCACCTAAATATTTTAAAATGGGGGGATTTAGGAAACCCTGACTCGGTGCCGAAGGCCACATGTCCGTCATCACCGGAGTTATCTCGGCTCGGGAGCTTGGGTACGATCGGGGAAGGTCAGCTATGAGCACCACCTTTCGCCCAGTCCGAAGACCGGCCTCTACTAAACGTGATATCCGTATTTGAAAACTTTATGTGTTCTTATTCCGATTATTAGCCTAGAATTACTACGCTATGCGCGCAGCAAACAAGTATAGACCAAATCGCTCAAATTGGAATAAAAAAGCATTTCATGTTTGTTTTGAAAATGGTTTGCTACTCGCAAGTAGGCTAAAATGCAGATTTTGCCACCGTCAAGTGGGCTTTTGGAAAAGACGGTTTTGCCACTATCCGGTAGGCTTAAAACAAATATAGCTTTAACGCACTATCCCAATTTAAGCAATTTGACCTCCACCCACAGGCATTCAAGCAACTTATCTCATGTAAACACTTAGCCGCATGGCAAGCATACTATTATGGCAACATTCACACGCATGTTGGATGCTAAAGCATAACCACTTACATTGTACTCCGTGCCAAAACAATAAACTAGTTACCAAATGTGCGTGTCCTAGTTCATGTTATTTTGCCTAATGCAACACATACAAGATGCAATTTTAGTTAGGCTCGGCTAACCTAAATATGGCATATGATATGCAACCAACTGATTCATGTATTCAATTTTGGAATTTGAAAATACGAATGTGGTTAGTATGATGTACCGAGCCCGGTGCATGTCAACAGATGCATGAATGCACGCATGCACATCATAAGGTATGCTAATTTCAAAAATGCCCTAATCTACCATCATAAGCAGGTAAATAAAAGGGAAGAAAGAAATGGGGATTGGAAGACATACACACACTCAACCACACTTATTACATGTTTACCCTCACTCAGAGGGTCCGAATGAATATTACAATCCCAAATAATAAACAAATAAAATTATTACAAAAACTCCTAATTTAATTTAAAAGAAAAGGGGGCGAAGGAAAGAAAAGGGGTGGCCGCAGCCTCTGCCTCGGGATGCGCGAATGATGTGTGCTCGAATCCGTCTCGTCCGGAAAACCCGTACTGTACTCCTGTCGCCTCTGTTTGTACTGCCTTGTCTTTCTGAAAATTACCAAAGTACTGGAGCAAGTTCCTTGCGTCCTGCAGAGCACCACCGGCCGGACAGAATTGCCACCGGCACTTCACAGTTTCCATCGGCACTTTATTGGATTCATCGGCACTTCAGATAGTGCCGGTTGGCACTAAATTCTGCCGGTCGGCAGAAACTTCCTGCAGAAGACAATTTGACAGCAAACAGAGAACAGACAGTGCATGGTATGGAGTTCTTGGACACATGTAAGCATGGTCCTACTTCTTATCATATTTTGAACTCAAAGAAGCATGACCTTCGACCTTTGAGCCATCAATGGTGCATGATGACTCGAGGGATCAAATTTGCCACTTAATGTAAGGATGTATGCAACAAACAACATGAAAACCGAGGCCTTATCAAGTTGGAGTCAAAGGTCCCGATGACCGGGAATCGAGGCACATTGCATCACTTGAAGTATGAATGGTCCTTGATTCCCACACTTAGTTTGACACCCCAAACCAAGTAAATGCAATGCATGTAATGCTCAACAAGGCTCAAATGTATCATGCCACCAAGATGTAAAGCACAACAAGCATTATGCAACCAACATGACAAATGTATAATACCAAGCATACAAGATGCAAACATGATACAAACATGGACCAAATTGACCATGGGATTGATGTGCTACAAAGCTTAATGGAACAACTATGCAACAAACATGGAGCGAGCATGCAAGAGGGCTTAAAATGGCAAAGGGGCAGGCCCTCACCCCTCTCAAAACAGTGGCCAAAAGTGCTCAAAATGATGGACAATCAACTCATGTTAACAAGCAAACTTATGGTCCCAAAGTTAAGGCACAAAAAGGAAACATTTCATCCTCATTAACATGACCACTCATGGCATGATTAAAGCAAAGCAAGAACAGAATTTGTGCATGCAAAATAGGACCCCAAAAACTCCTAATATGGCAGCTAAAATATCTCCCATGAAGCATATGCACTAAGGCTCATTCTTAGGCATAAGAGGACACACCCTCAAGGCATTAAAGAGGCCATGCATGCACACATACAAGCATGATTCTTGGACTAAAATGTGGTCCTTAGATGATGTTAAATCATGAGGGTAATCACAAACATACATACTAAAGGCCAACATGCTCAAAGCCTTTAAGCCAAAATACAAAGCAACCTTAACACACATGTCAAGCATGACTAAATGGATAACCAACAGACCTTAAGCATGGAAAAACATCACTAAGAACTTCATGGAACTAAACCAACTTACACAAGGATCATGGCCTAATCATGAGATGTATTTCTAAGCAAGATGAAGCAATACAAAGCAAGTATTACAAGCATACAAGGAGGCCCAAATTCGACCAAAAACAGAGGTTATATATGACCTAAGATGCCTAAAAAAATGCTGAAATGAAGCCAAGAAACATCAAGCACACATGCTATCCTTTTGAGCCCAAAAAGCAAGGAAATAAACCATGAAGGGAGCGGGGTGTCCCTCCCCTATGAAAAACTTCAAACCATCCTTTTTTGACACTAAAATACACTGATTTTCAGTGGTCAAAAGACCAAAACACTGAAATGAACAAAACCTTATGAAAGGAGCAACAAAATGGATCAAACAAGACCTATGAGGGTGAGTTTGCACTCAAACCACAAAATGACCTTAATGAAAGTGCTAGAGCAGGAAAATTTAAGCCTTTTTCATGTTATACACAAGAGCTAAAACAGTAAACAAAATAGGTAGAAAACCAATGCAAGTTTGGGGAATAAAAAGGGAGATGCTCACCCTTGAAGAACCCTTGAAGAACAAATGGTCTAGCCTCCTTCTTTGGATCAAAACCAGTCCAAAACTCAAGAAACAACTCCTCCAAGTCCCTCAATCTCGGAGTAAGGTGTAATGGTGTGTGTAATGGTGCAAAAGTAAGGTAAAACACACCTTTTGAGCTAAAAAACACACACAAAGGAGGAGAGAGGGGGAGGTATAGAGATAATATGTATCTATATTGCTAAGGGCTGGTTTTTTGCTTCTGTTTTTCTAACCTAGAACCAAGAGGAAAGCCCCTCTCTTATAGGAAGCTTGGCTAGAGGGAAATCCCTCCATACACGTGTATGGAGGGGAGAAGAGTTGGTGCCAGCTATCACAGCTGGCACAAAATATCTTCATAAAGTGGATGAACAGTGGTCGGCTGCCCAAAAATGCTATTTCGGCAAAAAACAGTGCCGACTGGCAACAAACTATGCCGACCGGCATTAAAATGTGCCGACCGGCAAACAAAAGTGCCGATGACAGAAAAAGACCAGCCGGTGGCCTCCAGCCACTGCCGGTGGTGCGTGGGGATGCCTTACATGGCATTCCCTGCCTCTCAAAGGCAAGATGCAAGTGTTTGGTGCAAAACCAGACACTAAACGGTTGAGTTCGGAGATTCTGAGGCAGGAAACGCGAGCCGAGACCTCCGGGAACTCCAAACAAACACAAACATGGATGATCAGCGGGTGTTCAAACGGTGACGTCCAAGTCTTGAGGGCGGTCAAAAATGGGGTGTCTACAGTTGCCCCTCTTTGACAGAACTCGAAAGTCATAACAATGACGGGAGTGAATGTCAAAGCCCAGAGACGACCCATTTTTGACAAGGCCGAAGACTTAGACAAACATACATGACAAATAAGATACGCACCCGGAGGCAGGGGCAAGATGCAAGACAATGCACGAAGCCGAGCATAACTTATGATCATGCAAAGGAAGCTGTAACGAAGCAAGCATGCGATAGTTTTATGCTAGCATACCAAACTACACTACAATGCAGAAAGGATGTAAGAGAATTATGGAATTCTCAATACGTCTCACTCGGAGATAAAATACCTGTGCGGCCCGTCTGGTTGCACCAGCCTCAAATGGACCGTACATACAATATCGTGCCTGAAAAGAAAACAAGCTTAACAGGTACAATATGGTTGGCAATATGCATAGTAGCATACTTGAAATGCGTGACAGCGCAAGGCAAGTGGGGAACACAACAATGCTGTGGAAAGACAATCAGGTAAGTGGAGTAAACGGTCTACGCCGGCAACAAAATTGATCATGAACATGCGGTCTACGCAGGTGATGATATTTAGCAAATATGCGGTCTACGCAGTTGAAACATGCAGTCTACGCAGGTGATGAGATTGCACGGGGTCCCAGTGACGATCGTCTCAGATAGAGATCCTCGTTTTTCTGCTAGGTTGTGGCAGAGCTTGCAGAGTGCCTTGGGCACTAAGTTGACCTTTAGTACGGCCTATCATCCTCAGACTGACGGGCAGTCCGAGCGTGCTATTCAGATCCTTGAGGACATGCTTCGGGTTTGTGTCCTGGACTTCAGTGGGACGTGGGAGAGGCACTTGCCATTGGTAGAGTTTGCCTACAACAACAGTTTTCAGTCTAGCATCGGTATGGCACCGTTTGAGGCCTTGTACGGCCGACCGTGTAGGTCTCCAGTTTGTTGGGCCGAGGTGGGTGATACATCTTTGTTGGGTCTGGAGTTGGTTAGGGAGACGACGGAGAAAGTTGAGCTTATCCGTAGGAGGCTTGTTACAACCCAGAGTCGACAAAAGAGTTATGCCGACCGTAGGAGGAGACCTTTGGCGTTTGAGGTAGGTGATCATGTCTTTCTGAAGATATCACCTAGGCGAGGCTTGATGAGGTTTGGGAAGAGTGGGAAGTTATCTCCTCGGTTTATTGGTCCTTTTGAGATCCTTGAGAGGATTGGTGAGGCTGCTTATCGGTTAGCCTTACCGCCGCAGTTGTCCGGAGTTCATGACGTGTTTCATGTGAGTATGCTTCGGAAGTATGAGCCAGATCCATCACATGTGTTGGATTGGACCGATTTAGAGGTAGATGAGGATGCCTCGTATGAGGAGAGACCGGTTCGGGTCTTGGATAGGCGGGATCAGGTCCTGCGTGGCAAGACCATTCCTTTGGTGAAAGTCTTGTGGAAACATCACGGAGTGGAGGAGGCCACTTGGGAACGTGAGTTGGAAGTCCGCGAAAAATATCCGAACTTGTTTGATGTTATGTAATCATGTATTTAAATTTTGAACTATTGTTGAACTTAAGAGCTTTTATATATGTCTTAAGTTGTGAAACATTGAAAATGTTTTGGTTTATTGGAAGGATGTTTTGGAACTTGCCTCATATGGAAGTTGAATGTAACATTATATATGTTGAATATGTTGTTGAGATTGGAAAGATAATGCATAATGTTGATGCATGTTGAAAGTAAATATGTTGTTTACATATTGTGAAATACCTCTTGTTAAAGGGATGGGATGACCGGTAATGGGTCGAATTGTTGAATGTTAAAATGTAACATTGTTTTAAATGGAGGAAAAACTTATTTTTGAAAACTTGTGCTTAATTTTGGGGACAAAATTCTTTAAGGGGGGGAGGTTATAGCGATCCCGGGTTTACCCTTGTTGTACAGTGATCCGGACATGTGTCCGTGGATGTTGGTAGTGGGTTATTATCTAGCTTGAATCCTTTCTACTTTGTATATTGAGTTATAGGATGTGTTGGGCAGGTTTGTTTCAGGTTGGTTGTGTTTGGGAGCCTAGTGTTGCTGCCCAGATTTTTGGACCTTCGCTCGAGCGAGGAGTTGGTCGCTCGAGCGAGAGTTGAGTTCGTGTCTGGTGGGTCGAGCCAGAGTGGCTTCGCTCGAGCGAGTGATGGCGTCTGGTTTTGGACCTGAGAGTTGTATTTCTTGGCTCGAGCAAGCTTTTCTTGGCTCGAGCGGTCTGGTTTGTTCTTCGCTCGAGCGAGAGGTCTGTCGCTCGAGCGTGCTTTTGGTTGCAGACCTGAGGGTTTGTGTTGTTGGCTCGAGCGAGCATTCTTTCGCTCGAGCGCACTTCTGAGTTTTTGGCTCGAGCGAGAACTTCTTGACTCGAGCGAGAGTTTTCTGTGTCTGGTCGCTCGAGCGACAAAGGCTTCGCTCGAGCGAGCGTGTTTTATATCAGCGGACAGTAGCGTTTTTGAACATCACTTTTTCACTTTCTTTTTTGATCAAACCCTAGATCCGAGACTCTCTCTCTCTCTAAACTCACACTCTCTCTAAGAATTGATCTCCCTAGACTGTGAATCTAGCCTAGGGCCTTTGTTAAAAAGATAGAGGGCGTTGAGAGCTTTGTTTTAATCTGAAAAAGTTGAGATTTGGAACACGTTGATCTTCGAGTCTTCATCTCCTTTTTGGCTCAAACTTCGAGGTAGGGATATCCTACTCCTCTCTATGGATTTTGTCTTTAAATTTTAGTATTTTGAGATGTTGGGGTTGGTTTGGTAATTTGGTAAAAGTTTGGGGCTTTTGTGCAATTTTACAAAAGTTGGGGTTTTATTCATAATAAACCTAGATGCATGTCTGGCATAGAGAAATGGAATAAATGTTGAATCATTGATGAAAATGGGACCTAAGGGTTGAAATGGTAATTATGGATAACGACCTAATTACTTTGTTTGATTAATTGGGATAATTAATTGTGAGAAATGAGGAAATGAAATGTTGATTGAATATCCATTGTGCATTTATTTTCTGTTTAGAAATAACTGCTTTGGGCTATCGGTGGAGGATAGTCGTGATTGTTGTAGACAATGCATGATGATTAGGCAAACGGAAACTAATCAATGAAATGTGTCATGGAACTTGACGGTTGATAGAATACATTAACTGTATGTATTGAGTGATTGTATATAGAACCAATGTGTTTGTATACGTTATGCGTAGAGGAGGAGATGGGGGATGTACTCCGCGGTTTAGGGGAAGATGGGGGATGTACCTCTAAACCGGATAGTGTTGGGAGAAGATAGGGGATGAACTCCGTAGATACAGCTCATATGCTTGTCTAGAGAAGTGAAGATAGAGCTAATATGCTTATCTTTGTGAAGTGTGGATATAGCTTATATGCTTATCTGTGGATATTGTTGTTATACATATCTGTTGTAGAATGTGGATATAGCTTATATACTTATCTGTGGATATTGTTGTTATACATATCTGTTGAGAATGTGGGTAGTACTTATATGCCTATCCGTTGAAAAAGGGAAAATGAAAGGTAACTTGGACTCATAAGTCGTATGACATAAATATGTGATTTATGTGAATGTATCAGTGTTGGCCATCTATCAATTGCTAATCTTTTAGTCAATGTTCATGGTTGGTTTAGTATATTTCTACTGGGCTGTGGCTCACCCTATATGGGAATATCATTTTCAGGTACAGGTAGCTTGCCACCTCCAAGGACATAGCTTGGGAGGCTAGAGGCGGACATACTTTTGTTGATTTACTTTTTGATGTATTACATGTAAATTCAAGCCAAGGGCTTAATGTGCGATGAGTTAGTACTCTTTGGCTGTAACCAAGTGTTAACTTGGAAAGCTGTAAGCCCATAGGGCACTTGCTTTTGTTGTTAACATGTAATACTTATGTAATGGAATTCTGATATATGGAAGAATGTGGAACTTTTACATATCAATGCATGTCTTATTTGATGGGTTTATTGTTATTATTTTGAGGGCGTTACAAAAATAGAAGACCAAATTGTGTTTAGGAAAGGCTAATTCTCAATTTCTAAAAAAAAAAAAAACAAAAAGGGGTTATAAGGGGCTGATTTGATTAGATTCTGATTTTATTTTATTGTAGAACCAGTTGAGTTTGTGAATTTTGTAATGAGTTTGTTTTTACCA
Source organism: Camellia sinensis (assembly GCF_055761805.1). Lineage (NCBI taxonomy): Eukaryota > Viridiplantae > Streptophyta > Magnoliopsida > Ericales > Theaceae > Camellia > Camellia sinensis. The sequence goes on from NC_138961.1 coordinate 12,425,425, forward strand.
AATATGGTTTTTTTTTTTTTTTAAAAAAACAAAGTAGTTTCATCCTGGTGTTATTTGGGGACCAAATATGCTGAAATATAAATTTGCTACAAATAATATATACAGGAAAAAAGTTAGCTGTAAATTTGCACTCCTGGTGCCATTTGTTAATAAAATTTTATGGGAATATTAGTTATTGGGAGGCTAGTCACAGTGCTTTGGCTGGTGCTATTTGGGCTGATCCCATGTCTATATACTTTCTGTTTTGTGCAAACAAATGGGGAGGCCTTCAGATTATTATTTTTTTGTGTAAGATTCTGAAGGTATGGGCTTTGAACTTGTTCATTACCCATATTTAGTTAAAATAGGGACTCTGAACATGTGTATGGTTCCATTATCCTTTTCTTATTATTTTACTTTCATAAAAGCAATGACAATAAAAAGAGGCAACAATTTTCTCTAATCACATTATTAAGCGAACAAAACATTACAAACTGTGCATTAATTTCATTGACAACAATTTTCTCAAAAGGAAAAAAAAAAATAGAACAAACAGAACAAAAGTAAACAAAAATGTAGGCACTATTACTCCATTGTGACATTTTATCAAATATCTAGCATACATAATAATTCCTCAAGCATGAGACTTTACTGTGTAGTATCAACAACAATCCATTCACTTCACTAATTACATTGGTTAAAATATGAATATCATAGATAATCAAATATGTGTGTGTGTGTGAATATCATAATCAGAATGCAAAACGTGTTAATCAATCTATTTTCTAAATTATTTTCCCAAATCAAAATCATTCAAGGTGTTCCTGAAATCCTTCAAAGTACAGAAGTTTTGGAGATTTGAACAATGAATTCCATGGACCCAAACTTGTCCGAAGACAGTGAGGGAGAAAGAAAAACTAAGACAGTAGAAGAAAGAGAGAGAGGGGTAAAGAGAAATCGAGAGACAGAAAAAAGAGGGGGATAGAGAAAGAGAAATAGAGAGAGTAGACTAACCTTGAAATCAAAAGAAAGCTCTGATACGTCCTCAACACGCCGCGGTGTAGGATGAATGAAGGCTCTGATACTCAGCAAAAGAAGTGTTGATAGACTAGGGCACAAATTGTAATCAAGGAGAAAGAGTTGAACGGTTTTTGTTTTTTTTTTTTTGTTTTTTGACTGAAATTCTGATATGTTTAAAAAAAATTTAAAAAAAATTCTGATTTCGCGCCAAATCAAAATTTTATTTGGCGGCCCTTCATTTTGTTTGGCTTTTTGTAACGTTTAAGATCAAACCATCACTATAAAAAAATATATGGCAGCGCTTTAGGAAAAAAAACGTTACTAAAAATTTTATTTTTAGTTGTGATCAATAACCGCTACAATAGCCCATCAATAAGCATTTTTCAAACCAATACAATAAAAAACGCTGCTAAAACTTGATTTTCCTGTAGTGTGCCATGGTTGTATCAGAAACATCAACATCAAGGCAAACATTATAAGCTATGCTGAAATGTGTACCAATTGGGTTTGACAAAAGAACTTTAGCAAAGGCCGGTAAAATACTTACATAGCACATTCAGATGCCCATTTATTATGAATATTTTAAGTCTGGGAGAAACATGAGTTTCTTCCACCAAGGAAGCTTAGCATCTTGCATTGTAATCAAGGCATCACCCAACAGAGCCACGAACCACATAACAGACAGGTTAGGAAGTCAAGAACTAAATAGACAACTCCTTGAGAAGGAAAAGATAAAATGTAAATTGATGACAATTAGTTGATCTAATGGAAAATTAATGTATGGCTAGATATCACATATGCAAAATGAGAAATTTTCTAATGTAAATAGCACAACTGGGTGAGGAATAAGCCTATAAAACTGGGCCTCACTCTGTTTATAAAACCTACCAAAAGAGAAAAGAGCCATAGAACAAGTTATCAAGCTGGACAAGCAAATACCTAGCATTCTAACCCACATTTTCACATTTCAGAAAGTTAATATTAACAGCCCAAATTTTATTCTAAGCAAAACAGGATATTTCTCTCCCATTAATAACACACTTTTTTCTTTCAATTGCATCAATAAAATACTTTATCACACTAATTTTGTAGTTTTAAAACTGTATTCTTGACTAGTTAAATTTTGCTATTGAAGTTTGAGAACCATTTCCCCAAACAAACTGGAACTTTGCTCCAGACTTTAAAATGGGGGGATTCAGCTAATATTTTAACTGAAAAGTACTACCAATAACAGAAATGCAAAACAGAAATCATGTCTGATCTGATTCCAAAACTAAAAACAACAAAAAACTTCAAACCACAAAAAACAATGAATGGCAAAATAAGGACTCACGGATTCATTGATGGGACCAGAAATTTCTTCAACTTTGCCAATCTGGGTCTTGTTTTGAAGATAAATTGGAGCATCAAAGTAAGGTATTTTCTCATTGGTGAGCTTAGTCACTGCATCGCCCTCGTAAGCATGAAGAAACGTCGAAATCTCTACACATACATCACAAAATATTCACATTCAAACATCATGAATCCATATAACTAATGCAAATACATATTTATGTAAGAACAGAACAGAATAGACCAGCTTCCTCGTAGACACCGGCCTTGACCTCCCACCACTGCTCTGCGACAGCGCGTACTTGCGAGAATCTGAAGCCGCCACCGTCGTCCTCCAAGACGGAACCGGAGTGCTCGATCTGGATCTCGGAGGCTTACCCACCAAAATGGCCCGCTTGAATTGGTAATTCTGCAACACAGAGGACGAAGACGAAGAGCAACCCCTCTTTCGGATCTTGCAGGATCCGAAATCAAACCCTCCACAACCCGATTCTGCCTTGGCATTATCAATTTCAATTTATCACACTATCTCTCTCTCTCTCTGATTTATGAAGAAGAAGAAGAAGAAGAAGAAGAAGAAGAAGAATGGATTTGCATTTGAAAATTCAAAGCCTAGAAATTTATGATATGGGTTTTGAAAGTGTATGTATATGCTTTTTCATAGCTGGAGCTGGTGGATGGAGTGGGCTAGGGTAATCAGTAGTAGGAGAGCGATGCAAACAAAAGGAAATGAGAGAGAGAGAGCATGTGACGGTGAATGCGTATTTTTAAAACGACGTCGTTTTAGTAATGGCGACCAAATTTTTTTGTCGCCAAAAATTCTCAATTCCCGCCTCTATAAAAATCAAATTTCCCTCCCAAACTTTTGGCGACCAAAAGGCCATATTAGTCGCAGAAAAGGTACCTTCGCCGACAAATTTTTTTAGTCGCCAAATCTCAATCAACAGCGATTAAAATATTAGTCGCAAAAAGTATAAATTTGGCAACAAATTTTTTTTATTGCTGAAAATAAGTTTTTGACGACTAAATTTTTGGTCGCCAAAAATTATGTGACCTTTCGCGACCAAATTTGTAGTTGGTCGGCAAATGCATACCACTTTCTGCGACCAACTCATTTTTTGGTCGCCAAAATATAACCTTCTGCGACCAATAATATTTGGTCGCCAAAAATAATGATCGTTCGCGACTAATTAAAATTTGGTCGCCAAATGTTATTTTTTTGCGACCAAAATTTTTTTGGTCAGCAAAAGTAGTCGCCAAATGTGTAAATTCTTGTAGTGTGATGTAATTCTTGGTATGAAAATTACCAAAACATCAGAACGATATGCTTTGTCACAATCTCATCACATTGAGAAAATACTTGACAAATTCAGCAAAGATGATGATCATCTTGCTAGAACACCTGTAGATGTTAATTTGTTTCTATCTAAGAATGTACAGGAAAGTATTTCTCAATTAGAGTATGCCCAAATTATTGGAAAGTTAATGTACTTGATGAACTACACTCGCCCAAATATAGCTTATGTAGTAAGTAAATTAAGTAGATATATGAGTAATCCGGGAGTAGAACACTGTAAAGCAATTATAAGGGTTCTTAGATATCTTCGATTTACTCGTAACATTTGGCTTAATTATACTAGATATTCAGCAGTACTTGAAGGATACTGTGATGCAAATTGGATATCGGATACTAAAGACTCGAAGTCCACCAGTGGGTATGTCTTTACTCTTGGTGGTGCGGCTGTATCTTGGAAATCTTCCAAACAGACTTTCATTGCTAGGTTTACTATGGAATCAGAATTCATAGCTTTAGACAAAGCAGGGGAAGAAGCAGAATGGCTTCGCCACTTCCTTGAAGATATTCCAATGTGGCCAAAACCGGTGCCTGCTATATGCATACATTGCGATAGTCAATCTGCAATAGGGAGAGCATAGAGTCATATGTATAACAGTAAGTCTCGACATATTCGTCGTCAACATAATACCGTAAGACAAATACTCTCTAATGGAATTATTTCCATTGATTATGTGAAGTCTAAAGACAACATAGTGGATCCACTAACCAAAGGGTTAGCAAGAGAGCTAGTTGAGAATTCATCGGGGGGAATGGGACTAAAGCTTATTAAATAAGAGTTACCACAATGGCAACCCAATCTAGTTGACTGGGGATCCTAAGATCCAGGTTCAAAGGGACAACCGAGTTGTGAATGACTCAGAAGGATCACTGGGGAGTCCAACTCCTACCCGTTTCTATGATGAAATAGTGATGTCTGCAACGTTTTAGGTTAAGTAATACTTTTAATAATTCTTATATCTAGGTATACCTAGTGGGGTATGGCAGGATACTCTTCATAAGAATCACCTATATGAGTGTGAACTAGGCCGGTTCTATGAGATTTGTGAAGGGCTACAATTCTCTGGAGCACTAATGAAAGACTAGGTTGTTCAAGGCCAAAATGAACACAATAGTGAGAACTAAACTGTGTCTGGGGATATACTGTGTGAGTTCTATTGTCTTGGTTTACACAAACGGCTGAACAGTTCAAGACATCACGTTCACTGGTTAGCTAGTAAATCTGATAGTGTCTCACAATGGAAGGTTCAAAGCCAAAAGCTACCTATCCTTTGCAGAATATTTCCAATTTCTGTACTCTCTGTATTTAGATCATGCTGTTGCATTTTCTCCCCGTCAAATTCCATTCATGTGGGGATTGTTGGAAAAATTGGTTTATTAGGCTTATTTTGGGCCGACTTTGAGCCTAAAATTGAGTAGGCCCCAAACGTCTTTTGGGGTGGGTCCGAAGAGGTGAAGTGTTCCTTGCCACATGGCAAGTCACACGGTAAAGACGGTTCGTCAAAACCATTTATGAGTGAATGGAAACATGACGTCATTTTCGGGTTCGTGGAATAGGAAATTTAAGGAAGTAAATGTGGGTTTCTTTAGAAATGGTTGTCCCACATTGAAACTTTAAGAGAGTTTTGTTGAGTTTATAAGTTCTAACCCACAACACTTGGGTTGGGCCCCAAGGGGCACCTTAAGTATGTAGAAGGGAGGAGTTATGGACAAAGTGTACCTTAGCCCAAACCACCACACACGCGCGCATCGCCGCTGCAGTCCGTCCAACCGGCCGTGGGTGTGGGTTGTGGATCGGGTCGGTTCTTGTATTAATGTTTTGGACAAAATTCATTTGAATTTTTTCAAAAAATATTACGAGAATTTAATTCAAATTTGAATTCCAATTTTTGTCTAACATTTAAGTCTCCTTCTGTCCGAATTTCCTCTCAGATTCAAACTAAAAAACTGCCGAGCAGGTTCGGTTTTAACTGCCCGGCAGTTACAGATTTGTTACTTCCGAACAGATTCAAAACCTGGCAGCATATCTGTTTGTTTTCATAACAGCACCTGTTGGATTCAAACTACACCTGTTCATTTGAATTTTATACCTGTTCAGACAGCACTTGTGCTGCCTATAAATTCCATCATTCTAGCAGTGTATTTGGATATAAAAAAATAGTCTGAAATTACTGTCTCATTGCTGTCCAAAATTTTCTACTTTTGCATTATTCTTCATATTAGATTTAGAATAAATTAAAGAGAGTATAAGAACACAAGGTTCTAGTTCGCCGTACAAATTTGTGTGGAGTGCTACTACAAGTTTGTGAAGATCATTGTATCTTGGGAGATAGACGCCACTCAACCGTAAGCACCGTAGCGGGGCAAATCTGTCTTAAGGATAGAGTGTCACACACTCGACTTGGTCTTTTAATTTTAATTCGGTTCGATAAATAAATTCAGTACGTTATTTATTTATTTTGTTTGATTTAGTTTCAATTTATTTTATTTACACAAAAGATTATTCCAACAAGTAATTAGGTGTGTATCTCTGTACTAATCTAATTAGAATCATTTTGTTAGGTTATTATATTCTTTGCACCCATCGCTCTTTTATTGATATAATATTTTGATATTTATAAATAAAAATTTCTTTCTTATACCTATGAAAAAAAAATGTAATAGTGAATGCCTGACATCTGGTAATGATGATGAACACAATAATGATATATGTTTTTTTAATAAATGGTATACAAATCTATTTTTTTGATTTATTTTTTAAATTCTGTAATATATAAGTAATGTGATTGGTTAATGATTAGAAAAGATATACGAAAAAATATTAGTTTACATATCCTAAATGATTGTCACATTATTAAACTTTAAAAATAAGTCTAATTTTTAGATTTGAACAACAATTAGCTTGTTTGGTTTCACTTTTCAAGATTTATTTTTTAGAAAATTAAATTTATTTTTTTTATATTTCCTATATTTTTGTATTGATTTTTTAAAAATATTTCTAAGTAATTTTTTTTTAATAATACACTTAAAAAATATAATATTTATGAAGAAAATATTTAAAAATTTATCAAATACCAAAAATACAAAAAATTCAATCTATTTCCTATCTCAGCGAGCCCCTCCTACGGTCAGCTCGCCAGCCATGCCACCATTGCCACTACTCCTCCATCGCCTCTTGCCGTTATGCAACCCAATCACAAACCAGATTCGGAGATTTCTAGATCTAGAAAAATGTAGAAAAAGAAGGAGAAGGTGAGGGGATTGTTTAAAGCTTTTCTCTCTTTCTATTCATTTTTCTTCTAGGTTTTTATTTTCTTTTGTTGCTTATCATCTCCATTTATTTGCTTTGTTCTGTGTTTTTATCAGATCGGATGGAGCTTGAATCGAAAAGGCATTTGCTCTTCCAGAAAGAGTCTTTGGCAGCTTGCATTTTGCGTTTTGCGTTTTGAGGTACAAAGTAATGTTCTGAGAAGTTTGTAAAAAGTTGATTTTTTTGACTTTTTGGTGGCTTTTTTGTGTAAAAAAACTGGCTTCTTATAACTTTTTTTTTGTGTAAAAAAGCTAAAAAATCAAAAAGCTGACATTTTACCAAGTTTCCAAATTTCTACAAAACTAATTTGTGCAAATTTTTCTTGGGAACATGCCAAATAAAATTAGGGTTTCTTCATCCTCTTTATCTTTATTATTTATTTGTTGCTTGTTGTTTCTTTCCCTATTGTTAGGTTTAGTTTCCCTGTGATTATGATTTAATTTGACCTCTCTCTTTCTCTCTTTGTTCTACTTCTTGATTTCTTTACCTTTTCTTTTTTTTTTTATACGATTTTCTTTTCATATTCTGTTGCAATTCGGTTTCTTCCCCCTTCCTTTTGCTACGCCACGTGTGTGTTTAGCGGATTAGGTTGGATGAAATTGTTAGTAAAGAGATTGTTAATGTGGGGATTATTAGTGAGAGAATTAAGTAAAAGTGTGTTTGTTTTGATGATAGTGTAGGAGATGGATACTGATGGGATTGTTAAATTATTTTTATATAAAATAAATAAAAAAATTATTTCTATATTAAAAAAATTAAAATTAAAACAAATAAGTGCACTTGGTAAAAATAAAAAAATTGGCTGGCCAACTCTTTTTTTGGCTAGCCAGTTGTTTGGTATAAAAAAAAATGCATTGTTCCAAACATCCGAGCGAACGACCGAAGAGCCTCAATCGGCTTACTATTTTCTTAATTTCACCCTCTACCTAGCCAAGCTCATCCCCTTACTAAGGGGATTACTAAGTCTCTTAAACTATCAATCTGCCTGTGACGCCCTGTATTTTATTACTCAGATAACATTATCAATATTTATTAATGGGCAAATTACACTAAAGGTCCTTATAGTTTAGGGCTTGTGTCACTTTGATCCCTGACTTTTCAATTATGGCACATTTCACCCTAAATTTTGAATCTTGTTCCAAATAAGGACAATTGAATATACCATTAATCAATTTCAAGGGTAAAGTTGTCAATTTGATAAAATATAAACTAATTTGACAAAAATAAATGTTAAAAAATATTTTTAAATTTCTAAAAATTGTTTCTACCCACTAATGATAAAATTATGTGAAATTGACAAATCTTTTACACGTTTATTATTTTTTTTAACAAATTAATTTTTATTATATGTTTGGATGATGATCATGTAATCGATGGTTGTTTTTATTTTCATTAAATTAGTTTCTATTTTTTCAAAAGTCAAATATGGCTACAACTTTGATATCATTATTAAACCAATCCACTAAATTAAAAAATTCAAAACTAAAAAAATTTTATATATTAAATATATCAAATACACATTAAAAGCCTAGCAATTACCCATTACATGATCATCATCCAAACACATAATAAAAATTAATTTGGTAAAAAAAAATAAATAAATGTGTTAAGATTTATCAATTTTACATAATTTTATCTTTGGTGGGTAGAAAAAAATTTTAAAAAATCAAAAATATTTTTTTGACATTTATTTTTGTCAAATTAATTTATATTTTATCAAATTGATGACTTTGCCCTTGAAATTGAGCAATAGTATCTTCAATTGTCTTTATTTGGAACAAGATTCAAAATTCAAGATCAAATGTGTCACAATTGAAAAGTCAGGGATCAAAGTAACACAAGTCCCAAACTATAGGGACTGTTAGTGTAATTCTCCCTTTATTAATTAAGTCTATTTACAAATGATAATTCATCATTTGACGAAGTGATTAATAAACAAATATACATGTTCCTCCTCATTATACAACAGTGTCATTTACATATCAATAAAAGAAATGCCCTAAGGCTTACAATAAATAAGAGGGCGTTGCCCTTTACAAAGTATAGAACTCAACCAAAGAAACAATTAAAAAGTACTACGGCTCATCACCACTTTATAACCATGTCAAGGTAAAACCTGCTGTTTGATCCTCAAGTCCGAAAATATTCCCTGTAGACATGTACAGGTAGGGGGTGAGCAAACCACTAACTCACCAAACAATCTCATATTATAACATTAAAACACATGCGAGTCCAGCCATACAGTGATACCAAATAGATATATATATATATATATATAAAGTCATACCATGCCATAACCTTATGACTTTATTACGTAATTCCTTAAATTCAAATTTAATTAATTAACCACACTTGTTAACTTAAATAAATTAACATACTTCAATATCAACAAGATATTTTTTTCCAAAACCAATGCAATGCCATGCTCAATTTATATCACAATTTATTTTATCTCAATTCATTAGTCATGTCTATTTCATTCAATCAACCAAACTAAGGATACAACTTAATGGGTCTCTAACCAATATAGCTATCACACAAACACATCTATTTGCCATTTTACGGAAATTTCGTTCGCGGGATCGGCACCCATGTATACGCGCGGTTTCGGGACTTTTGCCCTAGACACATAGGCCAACTTAATTTCATCGGAGTCCATCTCCTATCTCCTCCCAAACAATGGAGTACATCCCATTTCTCCTCCCAAGCAATCATACATGTACAATGTATTTAAAACATAGTCATATTCAATGACAACCAACAAGAGATTAGTTTCAATTCGCCTAATCCTCATGCAATTTCTACAACAATCAATACTATCATCCACCAATAGCCAAAACAGCTATCTCTAATGCATTAATTAAAAGATAACAACATGGATATACAATCCAACATGCAACCATAACTTGGAATCCCCCATGATTCCTAACTATAGCGATCCCAGGTTTACCCTTGTTGTACAGTGATCCGGACATGTGTCCGCGGATGTTGGTAGTTGGTTATTATCGTGTTTACATTCCTTTTTCTTCATATTGAGTTATAAGATGTGTTGGGCAGGTTTGTTGCAGGTTGGTTGTGCTTGGGAGCCTAGTGTTGCTGCCCAGATTTTTGGTCCTTCGCTCGAGCGAGGAGTTGTCGCTCGAGCGAGAGTTGTGTTGCGTCTGGTTCTGGACCTGAGAGTTGCCTTTCTTGGCTCGAGCGAGCTTCCTTCGCTCGAGCGGTCTGGATTTTTCTTCGCTCGATCGAGAACTTCTTGGCTCGAGCGAGAGTTTTCTGTGTCTGGTTGCTCGAGCGACCAAGACTTCGCTCGAGCGAGCGTGTTTTATATCAGCGTACAGCAGCGTCTTAAACATCACTTTTTCACTTCTTTTCTTTGATCTAACCCTTGATCTGAGCCTCTCTCTCTCTAAACTTACATTCTCTCTAAGGTTTGATCTCCCTAGGGTGTGAATCTAGCCTAGGGCCTTTGTTAAAAAGATAGAGGGTGTTGAGAGCTTCGATTTAATCTGAAAAAGTTTGGATTTGGAGCACGTTGATCTTCGAGTCTTCATCTCCTTTTTGGCTAAAACTTCAAGGTAGGGATATCCTACTCCTCTCTATGGATTTTGTCTTTAAATTTTGGTATTTTGAGATGTTGGGCTTGGTTTGGTAATTTTGTGAAAGTTTGGGGCTTTTGTGTAATTTTACAAAAGTTGGGGTTTTATTCATAATAAACCTGGATGCATGTTTGGCATAGAGAAATGGAATGATTGTTGAATCATTGATGAAAATGGGACCTAAGGGTTGAAATGGTAATTATGGAAAATGGCCTAATTACATTGTTTAATTAATTGGGATAATTAATTGGGAGAAATGAAGAAATGAAATGTTGATTGAATATCCATTGTGCATTTATTTTCTGTTTAGAAATAAATGCTTTGGGCTATCGGTGGAGGATAGTCGTGATTGTTGTAGACAATGCATGATGATTAGGCAAACTGAAAACTAATCAATGAAATGTGTCATGGAACTTGACGGTTGATAGAATACATTAATTGTATGTATTGGGTGATTGTATATAGAACCAATGTGTTTGTATACGTTATGTGTAGAGGAGGAGATAGGGGATGTACTCCGCGGTTTAGGGGAAGATAAGGGATGTACCTCTAGACCGGATAGTGTTGGGAGAAGACATGGGATGAACTCCGTAGATACAGCTCATATGCTTGTCTAGAGAAGTGAAGATAGGGCTTATATGCTTATCTTTGTGAAGTGTGGATATAGCTTATATGCTTATCTGTGGATATTGTGGTTATACATATCTGTGTAGAATGTGGATATAGCTCATATGCTTATCTGTGAATGTGGATATTGTTTTTATACATATCTGTTGAAATGATGATAGAGCTAGCATGCTTATCTGTTGAAAAAGGGAAAAATGAAAGGTAACTTGGACTCGTAAGTTGTATGACATAAATGTGTAATTTATGTGAACGTATCTGTGTTAGCCATCTATCAATTGCTAATATTTTAGTCATTGTTCATGGTTGGTTTAGTATATTTCTACTGGGCTGTGGCTCACCCTATATGGGAATATCATTTTCAGGTGCAGGTAGCATGCCACCTCCAAGGACATAGCTGGGAGGCTAGTGGCGGACATACTTTTGTCGCTTAACTTTTGATGTATTACATGTAACTTCAAGCCTAGGGCTTAATGTGTAAACGAGTTAGTACTCTTTTGTTGTAACCAAGTGTTAACTTGGAAAGCTGTAAGCCCGTAGGGCATTTTGTTTTGATGTTAACATGTAATACTTATGTAATGAAACTCTAATGAATAAAAGAATGTGGTTAGTTTATATGTAAATGCATGTCTTATCTGATGGGTTTAATGTTGTTATTTTGAGGGCGTTACAACTTGGTATCAGAGCGTACCGGGTTCGAATACTTTGGGTACGTGGGAAGTGATTAGTATCACAATGGGTTTGTCTCGCTTGATAGAGACTTAGATGTAGTATCATATGTTATGTGCTTAATTGATAACACGCTTATGTGACTATGTGGGTATGGGATTTAATTTCTGGGATGTTGATTGGATCCTTGAGTTTCTGGGAGTCTTGTTGGAAAAGCACTTGATCAATGCTGTTTCTAACCGGAACTCTAGTAACGCCTCGGGACTATCACTATCCGGAAATGAAATTCGTAAGTGCTTATGTGTTTATGTGCTTATGTGGAGTGAATTACAGTTGTCCATGCAATAGGACGTGAGTGTTTAGTTTCGGCACATTTATGAATGTGCTAACGTTCTGTGTTGTCTTTATTAGGATGTCAGGACGAGGAAGAGGAGCTAGGCGTGGTAGACCTGCGAGGCAGGAAGTACCGTTACCGGGTGAGATTCCGGCAGTGCAGGAGGGAGTTGGTCAGGCCAATGTGGCCGAACCAGTGGGTCAGCAGGCCATGGGTGCCTTGGCCAGAGAGATAGCAGGAGCTTTGGGTATTCTTAGAGCTGGGAATCAGGCCGCTGAGGCAGGGCCTTCTTTCTTGAAGAGGGAGTTCTTCCGGTCTAATCCGGATGAGTTTATCGGGGATCCGATGGAGCCACTGAAGGCTGATGAGTGGCTAGAGCAAATGAGTAAGAAGTTCGAGATGCTTGGCATCGAGGACGGAGCACTGAAAGTGACCTTGGCATCCTTCCAGCTGAAGGGAGATGCGGGTCAATGGTGGAAGTACGAGAAGGCTTGTGTTGGTGGTACTTGTGAGGCGTTTATAAATGCTTTTCAGGAGAGGTTTTTGTCTGCAGCAGCTAGGGAGAAGCTGAGGGATCAGTTTAGCCGGCTTAATCAGCAGGGCTTGTCAGTGGCCGAGTTTGAGGATACTTTTACCAGTCTGTCCAGGTTTGCACCGGAACTGGTGGCGTCTGAGGAACGCCGTTGCTATGAGTTTGAGCGGAAGTTGAGGCGGGGCCTCAAGTTGAGAGTTGGTGGGTCTTACATCCGAGAGTATAGACACCTAGTTGATGCTGCTGCTCATATGGAGCTCATGATGCAGGAGGAGGATGAGGGGCAGAGAGGCTCCAAGAGGAGCCAGGATAGTCAGAGTGATGGCAGGAGGCAGAGGGGTTCTAACCCTCAGCAGTCGCAGGGTGGTGTTGCTAAATCGACCTTCCCAGTGCCGAGTGTAGGCTCCGGGCGAGGTGGTCAGGGGGAATTCACTTGTTACAAGTGTGGCCAGATAGATCACAAGGTTTCTGTTTGCCCACAGAAGGGTGGGGGTCAGAGAGCTGCTTCTTCTACAGCTAGATCACAAAGTCAGAGTTTGGGCAGGGGGCAGCCCTTGTCTTGTTATCAGTGTGGACAGCCTGGGCACCTGAAGAGGTTTTGCCCGCAGTTGAGTGCCACTTCGGGAGCGTCTGGTTCTAGGCAGACGCAGGGTTTTCAGCCAGCTCATTCTGTGCAGGCCTCGAGGGCCAATCCGGGGGTTTCGTCATCCCAGTCTGTGCAGCAGTCTTTTGTTCCGAGAGGTGAGCAGGTAGACCAGGGGCCTACGGGGCGCGTGTATGCTGTTACCGCGCAGGATTTAGTACCGGCTCCATCAGTAGTGAGAGGTACTTTTCTGTTTTGCAACTCGGTTGCTAGTGTGTTGATAGACACGGGTGCATCTCATTCTTTTGTATCTGCTGCATTTGCATCGGTTTTGGAATTGGAGTTAGCACAGTTAGCATCTCCTATTTGTGTGGTATCGCCTTTGGGTGGTGAGTTGATCCTGAAACAGGGTGTTAGAGGATGTGATATAGAGGTCGCCGACTATAGGCTTCCTTTTCCGTTTGTTGTCATGCCTATGAAGGGTTTTGATGTTATTTTGGGTATGGACTGGTTATCGTCATACCGGGCTGTTATCGATTGCTACCGCCAGAGGGTTACGTTATGTACCTTGAGCGGGGAGTGGTTCCATTTCTTGGGAGACCGGGTTGGTAGTGTTTTGCCACCGGGGTATGATTCGCGAGGGCAAAGTGAGCTTAGTAGTCTACTTGCCAGCTTTGAGAGTGGTGAGAGTGGTGAGACCCAGCTTGTGTTGCCGAGGGTGGTTTGTGAGTATTCGGATGTCTTTCCCGAAGATCTCGTTATTTTACCACCTCACCGAGAGATAGAGTTCTCTATTGATTTAGTGCCTGGTACGGCGCCGATTTCTATGGCACCTTACCGTTTTGCTCCAGCAGAGTTGGTTGAGTTGAAAGTTCAGCTCCAGGAATTGCTAGATAAGGGCTTTGTTCGCCCTAGTGTTTCGCCGTGGGGAGCGCCGGCCCTCTTTGTTAAAAAGAAAGATGGTGCCCTGAGATTGTGTATTGACTACCGGAAGTTGAATCGGGCTACGGTTAAGAATAAGTATCCTATGCCCCGTATAGATGATTTGTTTGACCAGTTGAAGGGTTCCCGTTGTTTCTCTAAGATAGACTTGAGATCAGGTTACCACCAGTTGAGGGTCAGGGAAGAGGATATTCCGAAGACGGCTTTCCGTACGCGGTATGGCCATTATGAGTTTCTGGTGATGCCATTTGGGCTTACCAATGCACCAGCAGTCTTTATGGACTTGATGAACCGGATTTTCCGGGAGTTTTTAGACCGATTTGTGGTTGTCTTCGTGGACGACATCCTTATCTATTCGCCTTCAGAGGAGGAGCACGAGGAACACTTGAGAGTGGTGCTTGAGTTACTTAGAGCCCATAGGCTGTATGCCAAGTTTGGGAAGTGTGAGTTCTGGCTGAGGGAAGTCAAATTCTTAGGCCACGTGGTATCCGGGGAAGGGGTGTCTGTTGATACATCCAAGGTTGAGGCAGTGCAAGATTGGGCACAGCCTAAGAGTGTGTTTGAGATCCGCAGTTTTCTGGGATTAGCTGGGTATTACCGTCGGTTTGTGAAAGATTTCTCCAGGTTAGCGTCACCGTTGACTAGACTGACTCGGAAGGGAGTCAAGTTTGTGTGGAGTGAGACTTGTGAAAAGTCATTCCAAGAGCTGAAAGTTAGATTGACCACCGCTCCAGTGTTGATTATTCCGGAGAGAGGGTTGGGTTATGCGGTTTATTGTGATGCCTCACGAGAGGGTTTGGGTTGTGTGTTGATGCAAGAGGGGAAAGTGGTAGCTTATGGCTCACGTCAGTTGAAAATACACGAGAAGAATTACCCCACACACGACCTAGAGTTAGCAGCAGTGATTTTTGCCTTGAAAATCTGGAGGCACTACCTTTATGGTGAGAAGTTCGAGGTATTCTCGGATCATAAGAGTTTGAAGTATCTGTTTACACAGAGAGACTTGAATTTGAGGCAGAGGAGATGGATGGAGTTCATCGAGGATTATGATTTTGAGTTGCATTATCATCCAGGAAAGGCCAATGTTGTGGCCGATGCCCTTAGTAGGAAGACCATTAGTGATGTTGCTAGTGTAGCCATCCGGGAATGGGAAATGTTGGGAGCACTTGGCGAGTGTGATTTGCTACTGGGCGAATCTGTTGAGGCTGCGGCCTTGTTTTCTGTTGTTGCGCAGCCTACACTTGTGATTAGAGTGTTAGAGGCACAGAGAGGTGACCTTGAGGTAGAATCCCTCCGAGAGAAGATCTCCAGTGGGAAGGTTGAGAAGGGTTTGACGGTGTATCCCGACCTGAGTGTGAGATACCGAGACCGTTTATTTGTACCGGAGTCTTGCCGTGAGGAAGTACTCCGAGAGTTTCATCATTCGCGCCTTGCGGTGCATCCGGGAGGTACTAAGATGTATCAGGATTTGGGTCGCCAGTTTTGGGGGCGGGGTATGAAGAGAGATGTGGCTGTTTTCGTATCAAAGTGCCTTACTTGCCAGCAAGTGAAGGCCGAGCATCAGAGGCCAGCGGGTTTGTTGCAACCCTTGCCTATTGCCGAATGGAAGTGGGAGCATGTCACTATGGACTTCGTTGTAGGTCTTCCGAGGACTCAACGGGGTAGTGATGCTATTTGGGTGGTTATAGACCGGTTGACTAAGTCGGCGCACTTTATTCCTATGCGCGTGAGAGATTCGGTAGATTATCTTGCCGATTTGTATATTCGGGACGTAGTGAGATTGCACGGGGTCCCAGTGACGATCGTCTCAGATAGAGATCCTCGTTTTACTACTAGGTTGTAGCAGAGTTTGCAGAGTGCCTTGGGCACTAAGTTGACCTTTAGTACGGCCTATCATCCTCAGACTGACGGGCAGTCCGAGCGTACTATTCAGATCCTCGAGGATATGCTTCGGGGTTGTGTCTTGGACTTCAGTGGGACGTGGGAGAGGCACTTGCCCTTGGTAGAGTTTGCCTACAACAACAGTTTTCAGTCTAGCATCGGTATGGCACCGTTTGAGGCCTTGTATGGCCGACCGTGTAGGTCTCCAGTTTGTTGGGCCGAGGTGGGTGATGCACCTTTGTTGGGTCCGGAATTGGTTAGGGAGACGACGGAGAAAGTTGAGCTTATCCGAAGGAGGCTTGTTACAGCCCAAAGTCGGCAGAAATCTTATGCTGACCGTAGGAGGAGACCATTGGCGTTTGAGGTAGGTGATCATGTCTTTCTGAAGATATCACCTAGGCGAGGTCTGATGAGGTTTGGGAAGAGTGGGAAGTTATCCCCTCGGTTTGTTGGTCCTTTTGAGATCCTTGAGAGGATAGGTGAGGTCGCTTATCGGTTAGCCTTACCGCCGCAGTTGTCTGGAGTGCATGACGTGTTTCATGTGAGTATACTTCGAAAGTATGAGCTAGATCCATCAAATGTGCTGGATTGGACTGATTTAGAGGTAGATGAGGATGCCTCGTATGAGGAGAGACCGGTTCGGGTCTTGGATAGGCGGGATCAGGTCCTGCGTGGCAAGACCATTCCTTTAGTGAAAGTCTTGTGGAAACATCACGGAGTGGAGGAAGCCACTTGGGAACGTGAGTTGGGAGTCCGTGAGAAATATCCGAACTTGTTTGTTGATGTGTGATCTTGTATTTAAATTTTACATTTTGTTGAACTTAAGAGCTTTTATATATGTCTTAAGTTGTGAAACATTGAAAATGTTTTGGTTATTGGAAGTATGTTTTGGAACTTGCCTCATATGGAAGTTGAATGTGACATTATATATGTTGATTATATTGTTGAAATTGGAAAGATAGTGCATAATGTTGATACATGTTGAAAATACATATGTTGTTTACATATTGTGATATGTCTCTTGTTAAAGGGATGGGATGACCGGTAATGGGTCGAATTGTTGAATGTTCAAGTGTAACATTGTTTAAAATGGAGGAAAACCTGTTTTTGAAAACTTGTGCTTAATTTCGGGGGCGAAATTCTTTAAGGGGGGGAGGTTATAGCGATCCCGGGTTTACCCTTGTTGTACAGTGATCCGGACATGTGTCCGCGGATGTTGGTAGTTGGTTATTATCGTGTTTACATTCCTTTTTCTTCATATTGAGTTATAAGATGTGTTGGGCAGGTTTGTTGCAGGTTGGTTGTGCTTGGGAGCCTAGTGTTGCTGCCCAGATTTTTGGTCCTTCGCTCGAGCGAGGAGTTGTCGCTCGAGCGAGAGTTGTGTTGCGTCTGGTTCTGGACCTGAGAGTTGCCTTTCTTGGCTCGAGCGAGCTTCCTTCGCTCGAGCGGTCTGGATTTTTCTTCGCTCGATCGAGAACTTCTTGGCTCGAGCGAGAGTTTTCTGTGTCTGGTCGCTCGAGCGACCAAGACTTCGCTCGAGCGAGCGTGTTTTATATCAGCGTACAGCAGCATCTTAAACATCACTTTTTCACTTCTTTTCTTTGATCTAACCCTTGATCCGAGCCTCTCTCTCTCTAAACTTACATTCTCTCTAAGGTTTGATCTCCCTAGGGTGTGAATCTAGCCTAGGGCCTTTGTTAAAAAGATAGAGGGTGTTGAGAGCTTCAATTTAATCTGAAAAAGTTTGGATTTGGAGCACGTTGATCTTCGAGTCTTCATCTCCTTTTTGGCTAAAACTTCAAGGTAGGGATATCCTACTCTTCTCTGTGGATTTTGTCTTTAAATTTTGGTATTTTGAGATGTTGGGCTTGGTTTGGTAATTTTGTGAAAGTTTGGGGCTTTTGTGTAATTTTACAAAAGTTGGGGTTTTATTCATAATAAACCTGGATGCATGTTTGGCATAGAGAAATGGAATGATTGTTGAATCATTGATGAAAATGGGACCTAAGGGTTGAAATGGTAATTATGGAAAATGGCCTAATTACATTGTTTAATTAATTGGGATAATTAATTGGGAGAAATGAAGAAATGAAATGTTGATTGAATATCCATTGTGCATTTATTTTCTGTTTAGAAATAAATGCTTTGGGCTATCGGTGGAGGATAGTCGTGATTGTTGTAGACAATGCATGATGATTAGGCAAACTGAAAACTAATCAATGAAATGTGTCATGGAACTTGACGGTTGATAGAATACATTAATTGTATGTATTGGGTGATTGTATATAGAACCAATGTGTTTGTATACGTTATGTGTAGAGGAGGAGATAGGGGATGTACTCCGCGGTTTAGGGGAAGATAGGGGATGTACCTCTAGACCGGATAGTGTTGGGAGAAGACAGGGGATGAACTCCGTAGATACAGCTCATATGCTTGTCTAGAGAAGTGAAGATAGAGCTTATATGCTTATCTTTGTGAAGTGTGGATATAGCTTATATGCTTATTGTAGACACCCCATTTTTGACCGACCTTGAGACTCAGACGTCACCAGTTGAGCACTTGGTGATATTGCATAATGTGCTCGTTCAGAAGTTTCAGAGTCGCGGCTGCGAGCCCCGCCTCCGGACTTCCGGACCTTCTTCGGTGCCTTGCCTCGGTTTGCGAACCAGACTCGGTTTTCTCTGTTTCTTTTCCTAAGGGGAGGGAGAGGTCCCGTAGACCATCTCTCAATGTCTGTAGGCTACATTTGGTGGCCGTAGGCCATTTTTCCCATTTCGGAGCCCGGTTTCCGGTTTTCGGAGCCGTCAGGCCGTGTGCCTCGGTTCGGGACCGCCTAACCATCTCCGTTTGCTCTGATTTTTGGCATACATCTTATTTTCTCCCTTTTGAGGGACACTGGGGTCTGAGAAACCCACTTCGTGGCCGAACGCCATTTTCGGTGCTTAACAGCCCATTTTCGGGACCCCGAACTGCGTGTTTTGGCCCCGGAACGTTCGTTTTGCAACGGTTTTCGTTCATTTTCGGCAGGTACCTCTGTTTTATCACAAGGAAGGTCACTGAAGGGTGGGAGGCCAGCAATTGTTGCAACAACCAGTTATCTCTCTTCCGGAGCCTCCCGGCGCCCGTTTTTCGCACTTCCAGGCTAATGTTGAATACCTTGGAGCTAATGTTGTCAACTTTCAACCACATATCTGTGATGTACACACCTGAGAGGCCCCTAAAAGTTGGTGGCCGGCCATTAAGGTCACCTGACCCTTTTGACCCCTTTCTTCCGGGCTAATGTTGAACCCCTTGGACCTTTTTTCTTGAACTTTCAACCACATATCTGTGATGTACACATCTGGGAGGCCCCTAAAAGTTCATGGCCGGCCAGTAATTCAACTTGACCCTTTTGAACCCCTCTTTCCGAGCCAATGTTGAACCCCTTGGACCCACTTTCTTGGAATTTTAACCACATGGTTGTGTTGTACACACATAGGGGTACCTCTCCAATAGCTGGCCGGCCAGAAAATCACCTTGACCTTTTTGACCCCTAGCCGGCCGGCTAGGGGGTGTGGCCGGCCGGCCACCTCCAGCAAAAGTAATGGGCCGGCCGTGTTCTTTGCACTGTGCACTTTCCAACTGTGGGGCAATGTCCCCCAGATATTTTCCTTATCCGGGGGATATTTTGTGGGGGAGTTTTGCCCTCCTTCTCCCCCACCTTTACACCCCATTTTGAACCCTTATAACCAGCTGGTGGCCTTCTTTTTAAGGGTTAGAAAAACTCTCCTTCAAGCTTCCATAGCCAACTCCATCTTCTTCCTTCTTAATTCTTCAAAAAACCCTAAGCCCCTAACCATCATTCCTTCTACACCACCAAGCTCTACCACCACCATCTCATTTCCAGCAACAAGGAAGGATTCTTGAAGGTTAAAGAAGCTGCAAATCCATCCAAGAAGCAACAAAAGTTTGAATCTTCAAGGGTAAGTAACACTTTTACCCTTTTGACCCTTTTTCTTGATCTATTTCTAAGCCCCATTTGCTTTTTGTTTCAAGCTCCGGCCCTAACTGAAAAGGGCCCTCTTTTGAGCTCATCTTCACTTTTCATGAAGGGCTCAACCCTGTTTGAGTCCTCCATAATACACTTGCTTCATTGATCCTCTTATGTGTCATGATTTTGCATGCTATTTTTGGCCCATGAGAAATCTGTTTTTGAGCATGTTATAAACTGATATGAGGCTTATTTTGAGCCCCTCTTAAACATTGGAGAAGGGCTCAACATTGTTTGGTGTCTCCATGTGTCACTTGTAGTTATATCCCTTATTTGGCCCCATTTTTGCATAAATTGGCAACCCTCTTTGCTTCTGTTTTTGGACCTTGGTCCGAACTGAAAGTGGTCTTATTTTGGCCTATACTTCATGTTTCATTCACACTTTTTTTCTGTTTGGTGAATATTTTGTATACTTCATGTTATAGCCATTGTTGAACCTTATTTTGCATCACATTTCTATCATGTTTGTATACTGATTTTGAGGCTGCCATATACTGTGAATGTTCATATTTTTGGTCCATATTCAGTGTTGTAGAAGGAAATTTTTCAGTTTGGGTTTTGCTTATACCACTTGCTTCATTACCCCTCTTTTGGCCCCTATTCTTGCATGCTATTTTTGCCATACCTATACTTGCTGTTTGGCCATGTTCATAACTGTGAAAGTGCATCTTTTGGGACTGTCTAGCTTCTGTCTTTGCATTGCATGTCCATATTGTGCATGTTTGGCATAGCTATAGGCCATTTCGGGTGCCTTATGTTGCATTTCGGGGCATTTCCTTGCATTTCATGTCATTTCGCTTCATTTCGGGACTGTTTTCCCCCGTATTTTGTTGCTGAAATTCCATTAGCATGCTTGCATATCATTTTTGCCATATTTCATTGCATTTCATCATTGCCTCGGTTTGCGTGCCCGTGTGCACGCATTTCGAGGCACTTCATTTTTATCCGACGGCATCCGATGTGAGTGTGGCTGAGGCTCACTCATGTTGGTATAAGCCCATTTGTCATTTCATTGCATTTCATCATTGCCTCGGTTTGCGTGCCCGTGTGCACGCATTTCGAGGCACTTCTTTTTTATCCGACGGCATCTTATGTGAGCGTGGCTGAGGCTCACTCATGTTGGTATAAGCCCATTTGTCATTTCATCACATTTCATCATTGCCTCGGTTTGCGTGCCCGTGTGCACACATTTCGAGGCACTTCTTTTTTATCCGACGGCATCCGATGTGAGTGTGGCTGAGGCTCACTCATGTTGGTATAAGCCCATTTGTCATTTCATCACATTTCATCATTGCCTCGGTTTGCGTGCCCGTGTGCACGCATTTCGAGGCACTTCTTTTTTATCCGACGGCATCTTATGTGAGTGCGGCTGAGGCTCTCTCATGTTGGTATAAGTCCATTTATCATTTTCCATGTCATTACATCATTCTGCCATTGCCTCGGTTTGCGTGCCCATGTGCACACATTTCGAAGCACCTCATTTTCACAGTATTCCGCCATTGCCTCAGTTTGCGTGCCCGTGTGCACGCATTTCGAGACACATATCATCGCCTCAGTTTGCGTGGCCGCGTGCACGTACTTCGAGACACATATCATTGCCTCGATTTGCGTGCCCGCGTGCACGTACTTCATAGCACATATCATCGCCTCAGTTTGCGTGCCTGCGTGCACGTACTTCGAGACACATATCATTGCCTCAGTTTGCGTGCCTGCGTGCACGTACTTTGAGACACATATCATTACCTCGGTTTGCGTGCCCGCGTGTACGTACTTTGAGACACATATCATCGTCTCGGTTTGCGCGCCCGCGTGCACATATTTCGAGACACATGTCATCGTCTCGGTTTGCGTGCCCGTGTGCACGCATTTCGAGGCACCGCATTTTCATAGCATTCTGTATTTTCTCGGTTTGCGTGCCTGCGTGCACGCATTTCGAGGCATTTCATTCCATAGCATTGTGTATGTTAGGATTGCATCTTAGTTGCATTTCATGCATATCATGCATATCGCATCGTGTTCGGAATAGGAGTTAGCCCAGGCACGGGAAACGAGGTACATTTCGTACTCCGAGTGACGGAATGTGTCTCAATTCCCCAGTTACCGACACTCCGGATTACCCATGATGGAGTTAGGTTTTAGCTGTGTTTTCATGTGTATTCATCCTATATTGAGTTGTGCAATTCGACTCCTCGGTCATCATGCCTCGATATGCATGATTGGTGGCACGAGGATCGAGGCATGCATATATTTGCGAAAATACATTGCTATGCCCCTTTCCTGCTCTCTGTTGCAGCAAAATGAAGAATCAGCAACTTTTCGGGACTTGGCACGCTTTTCAAGAATAACTGCTAAACAGAGGCTAATTGGGGCATCCCGGTGGATTTCCGCGCAAGGCAGCCTAAATGTACATCATTCATCAGAAGCAAGGCAGTCCCTAGCTTGCACGCCAGTTTTTACAGTTTTCTTAGTTAATTCGTTAATTAATTAGGAATTTGTATATTATTTGGTCTGTAATATTCTTTTATTCGGGACTGTAATATTTGGACTGTATATTTATTCAGACCCTCTCTGCGAGGGCACAACTGTAATAAGTGTGGGTGAGTGTGATGTATGTCTTCCAACCCCACGTCTTTCTCCCTTTTATTTATCCGCTTATGATGGTTAGATTAGGGCATGTTTAAATTAGCATACAGAATGACAGCATGTTTGCATCATTCATCTGTATTGCATGCACCGGGCTCGGCGCATCATACTAACTGCATTGTACCTTCAATTCCAAATTGAATACATGATAGTTGTAGCATTTCATATACCATCTTAGAATAGCCGAGCCTGCTATAGTTGCATTCTGCATGTGTCACATTAGGCATTTCTGTATATTTAGGATCATACATGATTTCTAATAAATTCCTATTTTGGCTTGGAGTACTCGGTAAGTTTTATGCTTTAGCATCCTTGCATGTGTGTGAGTGACTGCCATGAATAGCATGCTTACCATGAGGCTATGTGCTTATGTGAAATATCTGCCTGAATGCCTGTGGGTGAAGGTTGGGTTACTTGAATAGGGACAATTCATCAAATGTTTGTTTTAAGCCCACTAGATAGTGGCAAAACCATCTTTTCCAAAAGCCCACCTGAGGGTGGCAAATCCGTGTCTTAGCCTACCTGCGGGTAGCACCATCAAACCATTTTCAAATAAACAAGCATGAAATGTTTTGTTCCAATTCGGACGACCCAGTCTATATTTATATGCTGCGAGCATCACATAGTAACCTAGGCTAATAACCGGAATAAGAACATACAATGTTTTCAAAAATTGATATCATGGTTAGTAGAGGCCGGTCTTTGACCGGGCGAGCGGGGGTGCTCACGAAGTGACCTTCCCCAATCGTACCCAAGTTCCCGAGCCGAGGCAACTTTGGTGATGACGGACACGTGGCCTTTGGCACCGAGTCAGGGTTTCTTAAATTTCCCATTAAAAAATATTTAGGTGGCGACTCTGTATCTGGCAAAGCAGTCCATGTTTGGCACTTCTTTCAAAAATCTGTTTTTCTCAAAATAATTTGCCGGATTTGGACTCTTTGGTTCAGACTTAGAACCGTGACTACAAAGTCGAGTCCGAGCTGTAGCGAGGTCCCCCGCGGGCTTGTTACACTTAT
Source organism: Camellia sinensis (assembly GCF_055761805.1). Lineage (NCBI taxonomy): Eukaryota > Viridiplantae > Streptophyta > Magnoliopsida > Ericales > Theaceae > Camellia > Camellia sinensis. The sequence goes on from NC_138961.1 coordinate 12,449,270, forward strand.
CTGTGGATATTGTGGTTATACATATCTGTGTAGAATGTGGATATAGCTCATATGCTTATCTGTGAATGTGGATATTGTTTTTATACATATCTGTTGAAATGATGATAGAGCTAGCATGCTTATCTGTTGAAAAAGGGAAAAATGAAAGGTAACTTGGACTCGTAAGTTGTATGACATAAATGTGTAATTTATGTGAACGTATCTGTGTTAGCCATCTATCAATTGCTAATATTTTAGTCATTGTTCATGGTTGGTTTAGTATATTTCTACTGGGTTGTGGCTCACCCTATATGGGAATATCATTTTCAGGTGCAGGTAGCATGCCACCTCCAAGGACATAGCTGGGAGGCTAGTGGCGGACATACTTTTGTCGCTTAACTTTTGATGTATTACATGTAACTTCAAGCCTAGGGCTTAATGTGTAAACGAGTTAGTACTCTTTTGTTGTAACCAAGTGTTAATTTGGAAAGCTGTAAGCCCGTAGGGCATTTTGTTTTGATGTTAACATGTAATACTTATGTAATGAAACTCTAATGAATAAAAGAATGTGGTTAGTTTATATGTAAATGCATGTCTTATCTGATGGGTTTAATGTTGTTATTTTGAGGGCGTTACACTAACACTTGGAAACAATTCATATTCTACTTTTTAAAGCCAAACTTCTAAACAATAGGTTCAATAACATAAAACACAAAAGCGGGCTCAAGGTTTCATTAATTCCTAACTCACATACTTTATCAATGAAATGTGATTACAATCTTTCCAAAACTTATCACCATCCCAACATTAAATAGAATCAAATTCCCATTTTTTTCATGCAAGTAAAATCTTGGGATTTTCAAGTTAAATCATAATTCTCAGTAAACTTAAGTAAATATTCCAACACTTAATCAATTATATCAAAATCTTCTCTTGACTATAATTATAACATATAACACGAGTGTTCACTTTTTAATTATCAACATCAACCCCATCAAATTAAACCAAGGAAAATAATAAACAACTCATCATTGTTTTAATCCAACTCATCCATTTGCTCCAAACGAGCTGAAATCACATTCTCTTCCTTTTTTGTCAAAGACCACCAAAGCCATTCGAATATCTTATATATGAATTTGAGATAATATTAAAATAACATAACTCAACTAGTAAAACTAGGGACCAAATACCATACCTCATCAACTTAATCTCACTTATTTCTCCAAATCTCATATATGGTCACTTCATCACTTTTAATCTCATATATTAAAAGTTAGGAATTAAACCCAATAACACCCCTTCAATTACAAAGGATTTAAAATATTAACCAAACTGATTTAATTCATCAAATTTGTAAGTTCATTATATTCACCATTTTCCAAATTAATAACACCAAACATAACTTCACTTGTCTCATCTCTCAAATACACCCACATTTCATGCCTAGCCAATTTTTCCCAAGTCTCTACAAATAACAATTTCACAACTTTTCTAAAATTAACAAATCAACATGATACTTACATAAAAAATCTAAAAATATACCCAAGATTACACTTTTTAAAGTTTCAAGTTCAAAAGCTCAAATCTTATATTTTCCTTTCCATTAAAAAAAAAAAAATACACCCAAAGATGACAATTTATATATTAATATTCATCAAATGTCATGAACATAACACCCTCTAGAGTTTTTAAATCCCAAAATCACTCTCTAATTCCAACTTGATAGTTCTTACTTGTGTTCATGAACATAAATTGATTTTCTCAAATAAATTTCAAAATCAAACATGGAATAACATTTTAACATGGTTTTTGACAAATAAAATACCCAATCATAATCATAAACAATATACACACGATTCAACTCCTATCATGATATATTTTTCCAAAATAACCCTAACATGGATTTTAAAATAATAATATAGAGAAAACCCTACCTCAAATAATGAAGAAGAGCATATTTGGAAGGTAAATCTTGCCCGATTATGAATCCGAGACTACCATTACAAAGATCACGGCGAGCTCTTTGACTTTCATTTACAAAGTTTTTGCAAAATCTCGCTATAAATACTTCCATTTGAAGCTCAAAAGTTGAGCCAACAATGGAGGTAGGGGGAGAGAGAGAGAGGTGAAAGATACTCAAAAATAAAAATAAAAAAAGAAAAGCAAAAGTAGAAGAAAAGAGAAGCAAGCAAGCAAAGGTCAACGGCACGTGGGTTGTCACCCACCACACAGTTGTATTATTTAAAATTTTTAATAATACTTCAAAATTTTATTTATTTATTTATTTTGATCAGCAAAAGAAAAAGAAACTTTATTGATGAGATAGAAGTTATTACATCAAAAAGGAAAAAATGGGAGATGAGTACAAAAAGTATCATAGCGAACCAAATCAATCCCAACTAGGTTGGCATCGATAAGATCACCCAATCATATGCTAGCACAACATCAAAAGTTTGTGAGAAACCAACCACAAATATCAAAAAGCAACCTCACCCAAATATAATATAGCCACACCTAATACAAAATTACAAACCAATACTAACAACCAGCAATAACCCAAACAGAGCATCAACAATAAAGAAACAGCCATTATTCACTACCCACATAAACCAGCAGTAATCTCATTCTACATCAACCAGCAGCAGGCCCAGCAGAGCAGCAACACCACTGCAACCATCCTCTTCACTACCAGGAGCAGCCTTATAACAGCATCCTCATAACATCAGCACACACCAGCAACACCTCTACCTTATAAACAATATTTGTCACTAAGTTACTTCTGCTACTGCCCCTCTAAACCCCAAGTTCCTTCTACCCAAGTCTCATCCAGCCATCCACACCAATCCCCTAAGCCACATATTTCTGGTATGAACTAGCAGCAGCAAAAAACCCAGGGCAGAGAAGAACAACAGAAGCAGTAACTGGCCCAACCAGAAAATAGCAACAACATCTAGCCACGTCAGCATCAAATAGTTTAGCAACCAATAGCTCTGATCTACTGCAAATTATTAATAATATCCTGTACTGAATACAGAGCCTCCTTTGCCTGAGCTTTAACCCAAAAAGCAATTCTCACCTTGATTAATTCACAGAGTTCATTCAACTGGAATAGTTTCCCATTAAAGACCACATCATTTCTTATTCTCCATATTGACCACATACAGGACATTGGGATTGCCTTCCAAATTTGATTTTCAAATTTGCTCCATTTATAACCCCTCCACCATTGTAGTAGCCTATTAGCATTATCAGGTATCACCCAATGCACCCCCCACCAATTCATCAGGCACGACCACACCTGCCAAATAACAGGACACCAGAGAAGCACATGATTGACTATTTCAATGGTACATCTACAAAACACACAATTTACAGAGGCATGTTGGTGCAACACACTAATTTTTTGTAGGAACCCAGCAGTCTTTAATCTCCCCTTCCAAGCCAACCAACTAAGAAATTGGACTTTTGGTGGAGCAACATTATTCCACAACAGCTTAGTAACTACCACAGAATTGTTAGGCACATACAAATTATAGAGGGAAGAGACATTGAACTGACTTGATGGACATGCCAACCACTTCATAGAATCCTCCCTGATTGAAGTCATCATCTCTACTTGATTCAGAACATTACATAATCTTACCAACTCCTCATACTCCCAAGCAAATAAGGATCTTCTAAAGTTGAAATTCCATCCACCTGGGTTCTTTTTCCTTTCAATCATCATTTGCAAAGATAACTCCTTCTCAATTGATAGACTGTAAAGCCTAAGAAAGTCACTCTTGATACACTGATTCCCCAACCAATGATCATCCCAAAACTGAATTCTACACTCATTCCCCACAACTAGCTGTGAGTTTTCCAGAAAAAAAGGGTCAATAAGAGAGGGTTCTATTGGCCAATCTTTAAAATCCCACCCCACAATCTTGAGTAGTAGCCACTGGAATTTGGAAAAGGAAGCCAACGCCTATCACTAAACTGATATCTACTACACAGAATTCTTTTCCACAAGGTACTGTCTTCTACCCCAAATCTCTACCACCATTTAGCTAACAAACAGTCATTCACAACTTTAATTCTTCTAATTCCTAGTTCACCTTGGTCTTTGCTTTTAGTAACCTCACCTCCATTTGACAAGATAGATCTTCTTTTTTAAATCAGACCCTCCCCAAAGAAAAGCTGCTTACAGACTTTCAATTTCCTTTTCCATAGATTGAGGCAACTTGAATATAGATAGATAGTACACAGGAAGGCTGGATAAAAACAGATTTAATGAGAGTAAGCCTTCCTCCAAAAGACAGCAACTTCCTTTTCCAAGATGCTAATTTAGCCTTTACCTTCTCAATGACAGGTTTCCATGTTTTCTTTAATCTGGGATTGGCACCTAATGGTAGCCCAAGGTAGAAGATAGGGAGCTTTTGTTTTCTGCAATTCAGTCTAGATGCACACTCTACCACCACTAGCTCCGACACTCCCACTCCACATACATAACTCTTATGGAAATTTATCTTCAAGCCTGAAACTAGTTGAAAGCATCTCAAGATCCTTTTGATTAGCAGCATCTAGTCCCTATCTGCTTCACAAAAAATTATCGTATCATCAGCGAATTGAAGATGTGTTACAGTTGTTGTTGATTCACCATGACCTATCACAGCCCCTCTTATTAAGCCTCTTGACTTTGCCCTTTGTAACAACATATTCAACCTTTCAGCTACAATATTAAAGAGGAATGGAGACATTGGATCCCCCTGCCTGAGACCTTTTTCTGGAGTGAACTCAGGGGTTGGAGACCCATTAACAAGGACTGAAATTCTGGATGAGGCCAGGCACTCCTTAATCCATTTCCTCCTTTATCCCCAAAACCAAACCCCTACATCATGGAAAGCAAACACTCCCAACTGACAAAATCGTAGGCCTTTTCGAAGTCCAGTTTTAGGATCAACCCCTTTTTCCATTTCGCTTCCACCAATTAACCACTTCAATTGCTATAAGTACCCCATCCAAAATATTCCTTCCCCTAAGGAAAGCTGATTATGGCTCACCAATTACTCTATGAACTACTAGCTTCAATCTATTGGTAAGAACTTTATCGAGAATTTTATACAATGACCCAATTAGGCTGATTGGTCTGTAATCAGAGATGTAGATTGGTTAGGGATGAGACTGATAAAAGAGCTGTTTGCACCACCAATTATTTTCCCATTTTCACGAAACTCATTAAAAAATTGAAGGACATCAGCCTTGAGAACCTTCCAACACTTTTGGAAGCACATCAAATTAAACCCATCAGGTCTTGGAGCTTTATTGCCATCACAGCTCTTAATAGCAACCCAAACTTCCTCTTCAGTAAATCTGGCATCAAGCTTTTCAACAAGCCAATCATTACCAATAGAATTGAAATGCCTGTTGAGCTTAGGCCTATACCTCCAATCTTTTGAGAACACTTTTTTGAAATGTTTGAAAACCTCATGCTTCACTCCCTATGGTTCTTCAAACAACACCCCACCCACTAATATCAAGCTTAGCAGATTCCTATTTTGCCTACTAGAAGCCATAACAAGAAAAAAAAAAAAAAAAAAAAAAAAAAAGAAACTTGAATTTTTATCTCTCTTCAAACTCCAATCCATTCTGGATTTTTGGAGCCATATCCACTCATGTTTTTTGTTCAGTGACCATACATCTTTTTTTATCTCCCTTCTTCTTGCTACTTTAACCTCATATAACTCCCGACATTCAGCCAACAAATCAAGCTTATTTAGTTCCTCTTCTGCAACTTTGATAGAGTGAGTAACATTCCCAAATACCTCAGTGTTTCATTGCTTTAACTTCAATCTAAGCTTCCTAAGCTTTGTTTGGATGACATAACCAGCCCATCCTGTAACACCTGATTCCAACCAAGACTTATTCATAACTGACATAAACTGAGGGTGCAATATCCATGCATTAATGAACCTAAATGGTTTTGGCCCCCAATCCCTAGCATCCTCCATCAATAAAAGAGGACTATGATCATATACCCCTATTGGAAGTCCCCAAAGCCTAAAATTAAAGCATTCCAACCACTCTGTTGAGAGTAAAATTCTGTCAATTCTACTCCACCTTCCTCTAGCACTGGAATTACTCCATGTAAATTGCCTACCTAGCATTGGTAAATCAAATAATTCTAATCTTTTAATGAATTCATTCAAAGCCCTCATTTTGCTGCCCCTTCCCCCCTCGTACAACCCTTTTTTTCACCTAACTTCCTTATCTCATTGAAATCCCCCCTATACACCATAGCTTCCTAAACTGAGACTTTAAATTCACCAGTACATTCCATACATGGCTTCTTCTTCCAATTTCATTAGAGGCATAAATATTAATCAAAACACAATTAAAATTAGGTTAAAGCGTACCTGACAAAAGGATGAAGTTCCTATTGCTGCAACATTGTGAAAGTGAAAATCTACTAGGCTTCCATATGCACAAGAGGCCCCCAGACAATCCTTCAGCATCAACCGACATGTACTCCATATCATTACCCGGCCATATTGATTTCACTATTTCAAGTGACATCCCTGATCTCTTTGTTTCTTGCAAAAACACAAAATCAATCTTTCTTTCCTTGAGCAGGATTTTTATCATCCTCCTTTTTTCAAGTCACCCAAGACCCCTAACATTCCAAGACAAGAGCTTCATTAAAATATTAGAAAACACCAATACCTCCTAATAATGTTGTTTAGTGACGAACACCATCATTTCCTTATGCAACCTTCACCACATCATCCTTTTCGAGCTCGACAATTCTTCTCAAGGCTTCTTCATCATTTCCATTAAAATGAGTTCCCAACTCTTTGCCCACTTTTACAGTTTCTCTAGCCTCCTCTATTCTACGCATAACTATGGATGAGCTTTGCCCAATCGAGCTTGAACGAGAAAGGACTGATGCTGCCACTCTGAACACAGGTCCTTTCTACCAATTATTCTTAATTGACGACCCACCACCCCTTACTCCCTTACCTTCTTTTCGAACATACTTTCCTCCCTTGCTTCCTTTTTTTGGAACAACAATTTTGTTAGACCTAATGATCTTACTATTTTGGGGTTGGGCCTGGGTGGACTCCCCCATAATTATCCATAAAGCAGCTATGGGCTAAGATTTAGAATATAATAAAGACGTTCCCACTTGGGCCTGAATACCCTTACTAAGTTTATGAGTATGGTCCATTACTGGTAGTGTAGGATTGGGATTAGGCTCTTCATCAGCTAATTGGACCTTATCTAACAGAATCTGGATATTTATTCCAGGCTTGTCACACCTATTCCCACTCAGGTTTTCATAAACCCAGACGCGGTAACCCTCTCCACCCTTTCACTTTCTTCAACTTCCTTACTTCTCTGAATAGGAGATGGTGTCTCCTCGACTGTCTAAATTTTGCAGGCCTCTGCCACCTTTATGTTTCCCAAGCAGTTACTTTCAGATTCCCCCACTACAGAGGGATAGGAACCATCTTTCTCCTTCTCCCTAGCATTAGCCGGAATCATCGCCACCTCAGACCTTTGTAAGCTTGCCACATCAGCTGCCACGTCATTTATCTCCACACCATCCACTTCTACAGAACCAGCTTCTAAGCCGTTACCATGTCTACCGAACGACCTTTCTATCTTGTTTGAACTGAAACAGTCATGCAAGGTACACTTGCAGGCCACATTTACCACTTTAAAGACCATAACTTGCTCCTCGCAAACTCGTAGTGGATAATTTCTATCCCCACAACATACCTAATATGACTGTATTGATGGAGTCCATGGATTTTGTAGTGACTTTGACTCTTCCACACCTAAAGGAAGTTTGGTTAGACATTTTGTCATCAATCTTAGGTACCTCCCCCAGATTTTGCCAATTTTTGTAAACGTATCAGTACTCCAGAGATTAAGAGGCACTCCGTAACAACAAAGCCAAATTCCTCATTCCTGCTCCACATGACCACCCTTACTCCACTTTGATATAGATTCACACCACTCCTGAAAGCATTCTTTGAGTAAAACTTGATTCTCCTTTAAGTGTGCCGATGAGCTAAAGGAAACGACAGCCATCCTTCCCCTCTCTTTCCTTACTATGACTTCTTTTGACCCTTTACCAAAAACCGTTTTCTAAAATTCTGAGAACGCATAATAGTTTTTCAACTTCACCATGAGGCTATCATAAAGCCATCTCTAGACACCCCATTTTTAATCGACCTTAAGACTCAGACGTCACCAGTTGAGCGCTCGGTGATGTTACATATTGTGCTCGTTCTAAGGTTTCAGAGTCTCGGCTGCGAGCCTTGCCTCCGGACTTCGGGGCTCTTTTGTGCTTTGCCTCGGTTTGCGAACTGGGCCCTGTTTTCTCTGTTTCTCTTCCCGAAGGGAGGGTGAGGTTCCATAGACCATCTCTCAGTGGCCTTAGGCTACGTTTCGCGGTCGTAGGCCATTTTTCCTATTTGGAGGCCAGTTTTCGATTTTTGGAGCCATCGGCCGTGCGCCTCGGTTCGGGACAGCTTAATTACCTCCAATTGCTCCGGTTTTTGGCACACACCTTATTTCCTCCCTTTTGAGGGACACTGTGGCCCGGGAGACCACCTTCGTGGTTATACGCCACTTCCGGTACCTAACAGCCTATTTTCGGGGCCCCAGACTGCGCGTTTTGCCCCCCGAACCCTCGTTTTGCATCCGTCTTGGTCCTTTTTTGGTAGGGACCCTATTTTCATTGTTAGGGTGGTGGTAGGATGGTGGGAGGCCACCTTTTTCCCTGAAAAATTAGTTTTCTCTTTTACTCTCTCCAAAAGCCGCTTTTTCTCACTTTTGAGCCACAATTTCTGACTTTTCATACCACCATTGTGTTGTGCTCATCTGGGAGGCCACCAATATGGGTAGGTCGACCAGTAATTCATCTTGACCCTTTTAAACCTTGCTAAAAAGCTGGTTTTTCTCTCTCTTGGGTCATATTTTCTGGTTTTTCACTATACAGCTGTGTTGCACTCATCTGGGAGGCCACCTTTTTGGGGTGGCCAGCCAGAAATTCTTCTTAAACCTTTTGACCCCTGGTCGGCCGACTAGGGGGAGTGGCCGGCCGGCCACTTGAACTGGCCGGTCTGCTTCTAGCTTTTTGCCCTCTCTGAATGCATCATAGCTGTGCTAGCTGTAAGGCAATTGGACCATCCTCCATACACGTGTATGGAGGATATGTGAAGCCCTTTTGGGATATTTTAGAGCCTCTCCTCTATAAAGGGGAGGCTGATCTTCTATGACAAGGGTTGAACAACTTTGAAGGCTTACAACTCTCTCTCTCTCTCTCTCTCTACCACTTGAGCCTCTAAACCCTAGTTTTTTTGGACCATTTGCACTACAACCCTTAGTACCACACCTCCTCCATCCATTCCAGCACTTTGGGACTGATTTTCAAGGGTTGAAGGTTCACCAACTTGGTCCAAAAGCTCCAGCTTTGCTGCTCTTCAAGGGTAAGCACCTATTTCCCTTAAACTTGCTTTTTTTTGCTCCTTTGATTAGCCTTACTTGCAAGTATCTCTGGACAATGTCATAAACTAAAAAGTGTCATATTTTGAGCTCCTCTTGAATATTGATTAAGGACACTTTTCTATTTGAGGTCTCCTACACCCTTGTATGCTTTGTCCCTCTTTGTAGGCTTATTTTGCATCATATCTTAGCCCTACTTGTGAGCATTTTCTAGATTTTTCATAAACTTGAAAAAGTTTCCTTTTGAGATTATAAACATGTTTGTTTAAGATACTTTCTCTGTTTGGGGTCATCTACCCCCTTTCATGCCTTATTTCCTCATGTTTTGAGCTATGCATGTGAGCACTTGCATTGGCCTTGATTTGGCCTTTTAGCCACTGAAATCCAGAGGATTTTTAGTGGCTTATATGTGCCTTTGAGCTTCAAAATCATATAGGGGTGACCCTCCCACCCCTCATTCTCTTTACTAGCTTTGTTGGCCTCCCAAAGGGACCCTCACTTTCATGTTGTGAAGTCACATTTTGGTCTCAATTTGGTGAGTTTAAAGGCCTACCTTAGCTCTATCCGGAGCCTCTTTGGTCTTATTTTGTGTCCGTAATGCATATGCAGAGCAATTCCATTCAAGGCCTTTTGAGGGGGCCTTTCATTGTATGCTTCATTAACCCATTTCAGGGCCAATTTGGTGAGTTTTAGGCTTGTCATATTTGATTTCCAGAATTGGTTTTTCCATGTTAAGTATCCTTGTTGTATGTGTTGAGTAACCCCTTGCATGGCCCTCCAAAAAAGCTCATCATTTTTGCATGCATTGGATGCATTTCAGTGGTTATTTGGGGTTTATTTGGCATGAAATACTTCTATTTTTGGCTGGTTGGGTGAGCCCTCATATGCTTCATATAGCGGTAGAACAACTCATGGTTCACTAGCCTATGTTGCATGTTTTGGCCCTTCATGTTGGCACCTTTTGGCCATCCCTTGAACTGATAATGTGCTCATTTTGGACTACCCTAGCTCTGTTTTTGGGTCTTGTGGTTGAATGATGTTAGTTTTGCATGCTTGTAGTTCAATGCACTTGCCTATCTTCGAGTTTTGAGGTTTATTGCATGCATGTACTGAGATATTTCCATGTCTTGAGCCTATCATTCATCACATTTCAGAGCTTGTTTGAATGCCATGTCGCCATGTTTTCATCTCTTTAAATGCGTTTGAGAGTCGGGCTTGTATGCCCCATTTACCGACCATTGAATGAGCTCCATTTCGTCGCATTCCGAACCATCATTTTAGGTCAATTTCCCACCATTTTAGACCTACCTAGGGTCTGTTTGGGGTTGGTTTTTCTTTTGGTGCATTGCTTCGGGTATCTCTAGTGTAATGCACTTCACTAGTTTCGGTACCCAGCTCCCCCCCTAGCTTGCATTGTGTGCCATGTTTGCATCTTTTGGGACCATTCCGTATCATGTTTCAGTGCTGCAAATTGCATGTTTGTATGCCATATTTCATCCTTTTCCATGCCTTGGTAGAGTGGCATTTGATGCCTTAGGTTCGGTCCTTGGTAATCGTGCATGTGTGCACGCATTTCGGTTGTCTCATTTCCATCTAATGACCACTGATGTGAGTGTGGCTGAGGTCCACTCATTTTGGTGTAAGTCCATCGTGCATAGTGTATGCCATTTCGGTCCATAGCATTGCGTATGTTAGGTTGCATGTTAGAGCATTGTGTATGCCATGTTACATCGAGCATTATGTATGCCATTTCATAGCATTGCGTATGCTAGTTTGTATGTTAGTCGCATTGTGTATGCCCTCTCATTTGCATTGTGTTTGGGATAGGAGTTAGCCCAAGCACGGGAAACGAGGGACGTTTCGTACTCCGAGTGACGGAACGTGTCTCAATTCCCGATCGCCGACACTCCGGATTACCCATGATAGAGTTTAGGTCTTGCTGTGTTTTCATGTGCATTCATATCACATCGAGTCGTGCAATTCGACTCCTCGGCCATCATGCATCGAGATGCGTGATTGGTGGTACGAGGATCGAGGACTACACTCCCTAAAGAGTAGTCATGCATACATACGTGAAAATATTTTGTTGTGCCCCTTTCTTGCTCTCTGTTGCAGCAAATCAGAAATCAACAGCCTTCCAGAGCCTGGCATAGCATTCCGGTATTAATTGCAAACAGAGGCGAATCGGGGCATCGCAATAGATTTCCGCGCAAGGCAACTCGAGCATTCATCTTTCATCATTCAGAACAGAGCTGAGGCGGTCCATGGATTTGCATGCTAATTTACTTGCTTTCCTAGTTAATTTGTTAATTAATTAGGGTATTGTATTATTTAATTAGCTAGAGTAGTTAATTATTTATTCGGACTGTATTATTTATTCGGACCCTCCGAGCAGGGCACAATTGTAATAAGTGTGCGTGTGTGTGATGTATGTCTTCTAACCCCACGTCTTTCTCCCTTTTATTTATTAGCTTATGATGGTTAGATTAGGGCATGTTTCAATTAGCATACTTATGCTTGCATGTTTGCATCATTCATTTGTATTGCATGCACCGGGCTTGGCGCATCATACTAACTGCATTGTATTCCAATTCCAAGTTGAACACGTGTTAGTTGTAGCATTTCACATGCCATCTTTAGAGTAGCCGAGTCTATTGTAGTTGCATTCCTTCATGTGTTGCATTAGGCATTTCAGCATAGTTAGGATTATGCATGGATTTCTAACATAGGTTCTGTTTTGGCTTGGAGTACTAGGTAAGCTTTTACGCTTTAGCATCTTGCATGCGTGTGAATGTTGCCATGATAGCATGTTTACCATGAGGCTATATGCTTATATGATATAACTGCCTGAATGCCTGTAGGTGAAGGTTGGATTATCTGAATTGGAATAATGCATTGACTGTGAGTTTTAAGCCCACTAGATAGTGGCAAAACCATGTTTTCTAAGCCCACCCGAGGGTGGCAAAATCTGTATTTTTAGCCTACTTGCGAGTAGCAAACCGCTTTCAAAAACAAACATGAAACGTTTTGTTCCAATTCAGGCGATCCAGTCTATACTTGTATGTTGTGCGCATCACATAGTAAATCTAGGCTAATAACCGGAATAAGAACGCATAATGTTTTCAAAACTAGATATCATGGTTAGTAGAGGCCGATCTTTGATCGGGTGAGCGAGGGTGCTCACGAAGTAACCTTCCCGAATTGTACCCATGTTCCCAAGCCGAGGCAACGTTGGTGATGATGGACACGTGGCCTTAGGCAACGAGTCAGGGTTTCCTAAATTTCCCAAAATAAAATATTTAGGTGGCGACTCTGTATCTGGCAAAGCAGTCCATGTTTGGCACTTCTTTCAAAAAAATCTGTTTTCAAAAACGATTTGCCGGATTTGGACTCTTTGATGATTCATCGGTCTTGCATTGCACTCTGCGAGATTAGATACCAGACCGTGACTTTGAGTCCTGAACTGTAGTGAGCCCAATGAACAAAATGGGGGATTTCCTTCCGGGACGTTCGGGGACGTCTACAGTTTCTGGCAACTCTGCTGGGGACTTAGAGAACTTGACTCGAACTCGTGATATCTGGTTTTGACTACACTTATGTGTTTCTTTGCATTGCATTTGCATTGGTGCACCTAGGACACCGTGTTTGCTGTATGCTATTCCTAAATGGTTTGCCGGAGGCTCACTTTGCAAAGCGTGCCATAAGGCTGACCAGTTGCGGGCTCTGCCACAACGGGAACACAAACCCCGATTTTATCGGGGCACCCTTTTGACCATTCGGCTTAGCGCATATTCGGAATCCATAGTGACCATTCCAAACTAGGACAGGTTGCTTACCCGATCATAGGTTGTTTGAAATCGCTGCGTTCGTAGTGAGACCCTAGCTCCTGACAAAATAGGACAGGGAAACCCTACCCCAACATAAGGGTGTTTTGGCTCTCACTTGCTTGTTATGTGCTTTTAGAGTGCGTCTCTATATGAATGCATGTATCAGTTTACAAGTTTGGGTATCAGGCCTGCGGGCACCAGTTCTGTATTTTCGGAATCAGTTATCTGCGGGTATCAAATTCAGCTTCGGGAACAGTGATTTGGGAATAATGATCAGTCTTTGAGAATAATGTATCAACTGCGTGTTAATTATACTCGACTGTGTGTTATGTTTATTTACGCCGTTATGCTGTTCGTTTGTCTGCTCATTTATTTCCTTATTATTGCTTTATTTATCTTTTTGCTAGGTAGTTTAGCACAATTGTCTCAGACCAAGCAGATATTCCCCAAGCACTCTGGACAAGAGGTCGCCGACTCAATCGATCTGAGGATCTGGTCGACGGACAACCAGTGTTCCACTCTCTACCCCCGGTTATTAGACGGAGGTCGAGAAGACACAGTGTATCCGAGCAGAGGCTGCCAGAGTAGTAGATTACCCCATCAGTGGACAGTTGGACTGAGATCCCAATTGTTGCTATAGAGATAGACCTGCCAGTAGTTCAGACAGATCAGGGTAGTATGGCGGTACCGACAGGAGTTGAAGAAATGATGCGCCAGATGCAGGAGACCATGAGAGCCATGCAGCAGGACGTTGTTCGCCAAGATGAGTTGGCCACACAACAAGCCGAGATCATAGCCCAGCAGGCAGAGTTAGTTGCCAGGTTACAACAACAAACTAGAGCATCTGCTTCACACCCAGCTTCTCCCCCACCAGGAATTCCGGCACCCGAGGAGGCATCAAATGTCCAGGGAGATACGGACATCCCGACGAGGCCGACTCCGCCCCCGATTCTACCACAGTTATCCAAGGCACCTACGCCTGTCAATCAACCAGATTCTCTCTTTGAGTTTGAGGTAGACCATACAGCGTTGAAATTGAGCAAGCTCGAGAAGTTGTTCAAGAAATCCCAAGGGGTGAAGTCTATCCCAGACATCGAGGACGGATATACCGATGTGGCTGTGACGCTGCCAGATAGGTTCAAAATGCCACAAATCGACCGCTTTGACGGATCCGGTGATCCCATGGTCCATCTTCGGTTGTTCTCAGATATTCTGCGACCGATAGGCCTCACCAGACCACAGAAGCTTTCACTATTCGGCTGGACCTTGTCAGGGGTGGCCGCTATCTGGTATGCAAAATTAGAAGATGATGTTAAGCGGAACTGGGATGAGATGTCCGAGGCTTTCATTGCACAGTACTCCTATAATACTCAGATCGAGATTACAACCCGTGATCTTGAGACAACAAGGCAGGAGCCTAAGGAGAGCCTTTCAGATTTTGTGGCCCGTTCAAGGGCGAAGGCCTCAATGATGACCCTAAGGCCCACAGATAAAGATCAAATCCAGATGATTGTGCGCAATCTCCAGCCAAAACTGATGCAGAAAGTGATTGTGCCCCCTTTCCCTACTTTTTCAGATTTGCACGAGATAGGGGTACAAATAGAGGATGCTATGAAACAAGGTCTGATCGACCAAGATAGAGAGTAACCCCAAAGAACTTTCAACCGCAACAACAACACAGGCACCGACAATGCCGCAAATGCTAGAGCTTCAGAAGTAAGCGTGGTCACCACCATCCCCTCTCCCAGACCCATGGCAGCTACACTTTTCTCCAGCGCGTCCGGAAGCAACACACAAACCACCCGATTCCAACCCAAAGGCCAAAGAACCTTCACGCCTTTATACATGCCCCTGTCCAAGGCTCTAGGGGTATTAATCAGAAAAGGGCACTTAAAGCCCCTAGAGCCGAGGCCATTGCCAAATCCACTCCCTCATTCTCATAACCCAGCAAAATACTGCGCATATCACCAACAACACACTGACCAATGTTTTAGATTGCGTCATGAGATTCAAGATCTCATTGACAAGCAGGTGATTGTGCCTCTAGAAAAACCCAATGTCATAACAAACCCTCTCCCACCGCACAACCAAGCTTCACCTCCTAAAAGAATCAACTTTATCCAGACTGGGGTCGTGTCTTACGATCCCAGCATATATATTACCCCAACCCACCTACCCAAGCCGGAGGTGCTCCTTCCTGACTGCACTGACTTGTGCATGTTGGACATCTCCAGAACCCAACCCAAACCATTGGTGATGGTTGTCGAAGACAAAACAGGGGAGATTCCAGGGGAGAATGGGATTGTCGAGCCAGGATCTGGGAAATCTAAGAGTTTTTTACACAGTCCGAGTGACTACATCCGATTAGTGAGCCAAGTTGGGCCGAAATTTGAATTGCCGGCGGGGGCAGAGCTTTGCATGATACAAGGGGATGAATCTGGTCAGAGGATAGATGACCTGGCAACTGTGGAAAAGGACTTTGCCAACCTCTAATTTTTCAATGAACAAGAGCTAGAGGGCATGGTAGTCAACTGGTCAGATTTTGAGGAGTCAGCAGAGGTCACCGGATGGCTTGATGACCTGCCAGACGTTGTTAATGAAGCTCAGTTGGAACATGGCTCGGCAGGGGCAAGAATATCAGTGGTGGCCGGAAGGGCCGGAAATCAGAATGAATCGCTGGAGAGCGCCGATGCTAAGAATTTCGCTCAAGACTTAGGCATTGTGAATGCGGGAATTGTTGAACAGCCAGTTGTACTGACGTAGTTGGAACAAGAAAGGTTTAAGGATGCTGAGAGAATCAGGAAATCCAAGGGCCCTGAGGGGACTGAAAGTGCTGTGTGCACGAAGATAGAGAATGCTGCGAGCATGTGGACGGAGAGTACTGCGGGTGCAATTGAACCGGTGCCAGACAGGTGTCTGTTGGCTGCCGACGAAATATGGTGGGAGGACGACGATTTATGTCTTGCCCATACGGATGAGGATTGGGGGAGCAATCAGCCAGATGATACCTGGTATATCGGCGAAGTCGATCATATGACCAGGAGCAGGCGGTATTTTAAGCCCCCGCACCTAGACCAGCCAGAGACATCTGAAAAAGATAAGGAGGCAGAGAAGTAGAAAGAAAAGTAACTTGAAGAAGAGGCCGTACTGAAACAGTTGAAAAAGATACAGGCAGACATCTCCATCTGGGGACTGCTTATGGCATCGCGAGTGCATCGACAAGCTGTCTTATCAGCCATGGACAAGGCCAAGCTCTCAATAGACACCATGCCCGAACAGCTGGTGGGCTTAGTTTTTTCTGGAGGAGCTACCCCGATGTTGACCTTTTCTGACAAAGAACTGCCACCTGAGGGTGCGAACCATAACAAGCCACTCTACATCTCTGTGGAGTGCAGGAACAAGTGGATACCCGTGGTGCTTGTCGACACAGGGTCTGCCATCAATGTGTGTCCAGTGAGGACTGCCTATGCAATCGGTTTGAAGACCGCGGACTTTGTGCCAACAGCCCAGGTGATTCGGGCATACGACAACATAAGCAAAGAAGTCATAGGGACAGCAAAAATTCAGACCAAGGTTGGGCTGGAGGTTCCTGCCACTTTCAATCTACTCTTGGGGCGGCCGTGGCTGCATCAAGTGAAGGTAGTTTCTTCTACCTTGCATCAAATGGTGAAATACCCCCATGGAAAGGGAGTAGCCATTGTTTTTGGGAATTCATCGATCTATCCACCGCAGGAGGTGTCTACACCAGTCCTAGAAATTGAGCACGGTATGGAGGATGTGTTTTTATCCGGCTTCACTCTAGCTGAGGCCCGGGTCGTGCAGAACATTTTGGCTGTATACCTCATGAACAAGCTTCAACATATCCCCGGGATGGAATTGGGAAAGAGCGGCCGGAAGGGCGTCGCAACATTGGCCGAGGTGCCACACAACCCACATACCTTTGGCTTGGGTTATCTGCCCACCAAAGAGGATTGGATAAGGAAGGGTAAGGAGATGGCTGGGAGAGCCAGAGCGAAGAAGGCGGGGAAGCCTTTTGACTTAATGCACCGGCCCATTCAAGGTACCCTAAACGGACGCTTCGTCCGGGAGGGGGAGGACTTTCCATTTTGTGGCTTCCCAGAGCCGTGGCTGAACGCGGAGAGGAAGTGCGGGCCAGGTTTTGAGATCTTCTTTGACCTACAGTTACTCGGGGATGACGTTGCCGAAGAGCAGACAGACCCATTAGCTGAGGCTGAGCAGGGCAAGAAAGTGGAATCTGAGGACGTCGAAAGTGAAATGGGGGTAGCGTTGGCATGTCTACTTTCAGATCCTCTGATCGAACAGAAGTGCTTGGGGGATAACTTCTCGGTATGCGTGATTGGAAATGAAACGGCTGCAGGGCTATCAGCAAATATTTTGGATGCATCTATCGCACCCTCTCTCATTTGGCAGTATGAAGAGGGATTTTTGTCAAGCAGCACCGGGTCAGGTAGTGAGCCGGAATCTGATTCCACCGAGTCTTGTGAGTCGGCATCAGGTTCCAACTCGACTGAGTCTGAGTCCAATATTCCTGGGGGTGATAACTCGGATACCACAGTCTTGTCTAGATCGTCTTTTTCTTTCTCTTTTGAGTCTGTTGTAACCGAAGAATCAGACGATTTGGATGTGCTTAATGAGAATGATGTGGCTGTGGTTTCTGAGTACTTTTCTGTGCCCTTGGTTTATTGCATTAACTCAGACTTTCAAAATTTTGATGAAAACGACGAGGAAGAAATTTCTCCAGTTTTGCAATGCTTAATTGAACAAGAGCAGGAAAGATTTGTTAAACCCTTAATGGATGAAATCACTACTGTGAATGTCGGTACTGAGGAGGACCCGCGGCTGGTCTAGATCGGGTCCACGTTGTCTTCGGAGGAACGCGAGCACTTAGTCACTTTATTAAAAGATTTCAAAGACGTTTTCGCGTGGTCCTACGAAGACATACCTGGAATCAATCCTGAGATCGTACAACACCGGATCCCTCTTGACCCCGAGGCCCGACCCGTTAAACAAAAACTCAGAAAAATCCGCCCGGACTGGGCTCTCAAGATCAAGGAAGAGGTCACCAAACAAACTGATGCAGACTTCCTGCTGGTATCCGAATACCCGACTTGGTTGGCCAACATCGTTCCGGTGCCAAATAAGGATGGTAGGATCCGGGTATAAGTGGATTTTAGGGACTTGAATAAAGCTAGTCCGAAGGACGACTTTCCCTTGCCGCATATTGATGAGTTGGTGGACTTCACAGCGGGGCATGCTTTGCTTTCGTTCATGGATGGCTTTTCGGGCTACAACCAGATAGTGATGGCACCTGAAGACCGGGAAAAGACAGCATTCACTACCCCGTGGAGGACCTACTGCTACAGAGTGATGCCATTTGGGCTAAAGAACGCTAGAGCTACATATCAACGAGCCGCGACCATAATATTGCACGACATGATCCACAAAGAGGTTGAGGTGTATGTGGACGACATGATTGTCAAGTCCAAGGAAAGAGAGGGCCACTACACCGCCTTGCAAAAGTTCTTTCAAAGGATTAGAGAATTTCGGTTACAGCTGAATCCTTAGAAGTGTACGTTCAGTGTTACAGCAGGGAAAATGCTGGGGTTCCTCATTACACAGAGAGGTATCGAAGTCGACCCTTCCAAAATCAAGACCATCTTAGAAATGCCACCACCAAGGACTAAAAAGGAGGTGCGAGGCTTTCTGGGTAAAGTGCAATTCATAAGACGGTTTATCTCAAAATTAACCTTGACTTGTGAACCACTTTTTGGTCTCCTGAAGAAAGGAAAGAAATTCCAGTGGAACGGCCGATGCCAAGCTGCTTTTGAAAAGATCAAGGAATATTTACAGAACCCACTCGTGTTGTCACCGCCAGAGCCGGGGAGACCGTTGATATTGTACCTTTCAGTAACTGAGACCACAATGGGCTGCATGCTCGCGCAGGAATCAGAGAACAAAGTGGAGAGGGCCATCTACTATCTGAGCAAGAAGATGCTAGAGTATGAGACTCGCTACACACCATTAGAGAAAGCTTGCTTAGCCTTGGTATGGGCTACCAGGAAGCTGCGACACTACCTGTTAGCTCACTCTGTAATGTTGGTTTCGAGATTAGATCCCATCAAATATCTCTTCGAGAAATCGGCACTTACGGGTAGGCTAGCTCGATGGTTGTTGTTGCTTTCCGAATTCAATCTAAAATATGTGACGCGCAAGTCAGTCAAGGGAAAAGTGGTAGCAGAGTTCTTAGCCGATCATCTAGTGGAAGGAAGTGAAGTAGTTGAGTACTTATTCCCAGATGAGGCCATTTTGCATATCGACGATGAGTTTTGGACAATGTACTTCAACGGAGCGTCAAATCAATACGGGTATGGGATAGGAGTGTTACTGATAGCACCCGACAATTCCCGTATCCCTTTAGCATTCAAGCTCCGATTCAAAGTCTCGAACAACGAAGCAGAATATGAGGCATGCATTGTCGGTTTAGAAGCAGCCCTGGAACTAGGGGCAAAACGGTTGGACGTCATCGGGGACTCGAACCTTGTTGTATCTCAAGCGAAAGGAGATTGGAAAGTCAAAGAAGAAAAAATGATGATGTATCACCAGACCTTGGATTTGTTAATTCCTCAGTTTGAGAAGTTAAACTTTGCTCATCTGTTAAGAGAGAACAACAGGTTCACAGATTCACTAGTAACTCTATCTTTCATGATAGACATCCCATTTGGAGTTCGGATGTGTCCAGTCATAATTGATCAGAAGTTTGCGCCAGCATATGAATCAATTGCTGCTATAGATGAGGTTCAGGATGAGAACCCCTGGTATTACGATATTTGGAATTTCTTGGAGAAGGAAGCATATCCACCAGGGGTAAATGCCAAGGATAAAAGGGCAATCAGAAGAATGGCCGTTCAGTTCATCATTTGCGGAGGTAAATTGTATAAGAGAGGTCATCTGAGAATGCATAAGCTGTACATTGAAGCTGAAGAATCAAAACGCCTGATGGAGGCCATCCATGGAGGGGAATGCGGTGCGCATATGAACGGAGTAATACTGGCACGAAAGATCCTCAAACAGGGTTACTACTGGTCCACCATGGAGGAGGATTGTATTGGCTTTGTTCGGCGATGCCACAAATGTCAGATCCATGCAAATCGCATGAACATCCTGCCGTCGAAGCTGTACAATATGACTTCGCCATGGCCATTTTCAATTTGGAGAATCAATGTGATCGGTGTTGTCACTTCGAAGGGGTTTAACGGGCATGAGTTCATCCTGGTCGCGATAGATTATTTCACGAAGTGGGTTGAGGCCCAATCCTATGCGGTGTTGAAGGCGTCACATGTTGCAAAATTCATCAGAAACAACATCATCTGTCGTTATGGGGTCCTAAACGAGGTCATTTCAGATAATGGTTCCCACTTCAAGAAGGAAGTGATTGACTTGTTGGAGAAATACAACGTGGCTTTTCATAAGTCGTCTACATACCGGCCGCAAACCAATGGAGCAGTCGAGGCCGCCAACAAGATCATCAAACACATTGCAAAAGATGGTGGAAACCTACCGGGACTGGCCAGATAAGCTTCCGTTTGCTCTATGGGGGTACCGGACTTCAATTAGAACTTTTACTGGGGCGACTCCGTATTCATTAATTTATGGGATGGAGGCCGTTCTACCTATTGAAATTGAGGTTCTGTCTTTGTGAGTGTTGGCTGAGTGTTAGATAGCCGAAGCAGATTGGCAACAGAGCAGATTTGAAGAACTTATACTTTTTGACGAGCGCAGACTGAAAGCACTGTACCATGTTCAAGGCTATCAGCACAGAATTGCCAGGGCTTTTAACAAGAAAGTTAAGTCCAGGAATCTAAAAGAAGGAGATTTGGTGCTCAAGGACAACCGAGCTCCCATTCATGACCCTAGGGGCAAGTTCAGACCTAATTGGATTGGTCTCTACATCATTAAGTCTATTTGGTCAGGTGGAGCTGTGGTTCTAATGGACCTAGATGGCCTAGAGTTCTCGCAACCGATCAACATGGACAAGTTGAAGAAATATAACCCCTAAGAGGCTTGCTGGGCCGAAAACCCGAAAGGGCGACCTAGGCAAAAGCTAGAGCACAAAAAATTTGAAATTATAAAAACTAAGCTCGCAAGGTTGAAAACCCGCAAAGGGCGGCCTTGGCAAAAGTTAGAGCGTAAAAGGAGAGCAAAAATACTCAAGTGAACCTAAGCCTGAACTGTGTAAGGCCTGATTCCCATCTTTGGGATACGTAGGCAACTTCATCCTGAAGTTCAGCCATAAACTTTTCCCTGATCAACTTTGTCCATTTGATCATCTCGGCCATCTTTGTCTATTCAGTATTCAAGAGTTCAGTTATGATCTCCGATGCAGTGCTCTTCAGACTAGGGGCAACTTTCCGTTGTTGCGCAGTGCTGTGGTATTATTCAAACTGGGGGCAACTTTCTAGTTGCTGGGATCCGGGGCTGTGCATCTCAGTGACAGATTTCAGGCGTGTCCAGTTCTGATCCATATCGAAAATGGTTTTGAAAGTTTTAATAAAAGTTGACTTTGTTCAAAATTAATCCTTTTACAACTTAGACCATTTTTTGACCAAAGCGGAAAATTTTCAGTACCCACAACCTTCAATTTCATTGATTTCAATACAGAGTTCTCCTGCTCTTGCATACAAATTGAAGTTGCTTTTTATTACAATCATAAAGAAAACTTAAAAGTACGAATAAAGCAATAAATCCGGGGCATAGCTAAGTCAGGTGTTCCTGTGCCCCCTCCCAGAGCTGGTTGAAGCCTATAATGCCAAAGTGGGCCCTTCCTGTGCCTCTTCATTGAGCCAATCCAAGCACTCATCAGACAAAGTGCAACTGAAAATGGGAGCATGGGCCAAGAGCTCTCTAGTCCTCCATGCTGTGGCATACCGGACAAGTTATGCGCCTCGAATCGGGAATGCAGCAGGATACTCTATCCCCTTTGGCGGGCAAGTCTGATCATGTCCAAATTGGCGCTGGAACCGGAACGGAAAATAGAAGACACTGTGTGTCATGCCAATCAATTGAATCCCAGGTTGACGGGTCATGTTATAACTCATTGCCGACAGATTGAGCCAAGGGCAGCGCCAAGTAATGCGGTTGGCAGACAAATTGCACATCCAGTTGTACCACCATCCCTCATCAAGGGCATCGACCAGGCGTTGTCAGAAAAAGTAGCCGCGAGCTGAGTATGCGGAGCAAGACTCCACAATCTGTAACTTGTCCATCAACCACACCTGGGGAGGGATTGGAAAATGAGAGAATAAAGAATAGAGAGGTGTACGATGAGAGAAAAGTAAGAAAAGGGCTTTGCGAGAAAAACTAAGCCTGAGGGTCGAGTGATGTGAGCAATACATGTGCGAGATTGGGTGGGAAACATTACCTGCAATAGTAGTGGGCTCCCCGCAAGCCTAGCCGTCTCCCGGCGGTGAGAAGCGTCTAAGCCCATCAATGTCTCAGCCAATGTCATAGCAATGCAGCTGTTGCCCTCCTTCAAACCTTGGGCAACCTCGATCAACCGGACACCGGATCCTCCGGAACCTGAGGCAAGTAAGAAATGAGATAGCAAGCATAGGCAAAGCGCGTGTTGCCGATAGCCCTGCCAATGATGGTCGCCGCGGTCACCAGTATCAGAAAACCGGCAAACCAAGCTCGGGATGTCCAACTCCCCGTCATGAATCAATGATCGAGCATTATGCAAAGTGAGACCGCACATTTGTCCTAAGGCTTGGACGTGGCCGAATCGGAATTGAGGCAAGATTTCCTCCTTGCGTTCGGACTCCATCAAAACTTGGAAATCCTCGAAAGTAGGACACATCTCTTGCCCGCTAAAGCTAAAGACGTGTGTTACCGGATTCCAAAACCTTGCCGCGGCATAGAGGAAAGGAAGATGCAGCGGAGTACGGCCCAGCGTGAATAGTGTGTTCAAGCCGAAGTCCCGAAAGTTCAACTTTTCCGAGCCGTCTAGGGAAGTAATCCAAGTTGTGAGATTTTGGGTGAAGAACGCCTCCATTTTGATGCAAAACTAAGATGAAATGAAAGAGCCACGAGGCTGGAGCTTTTAAAGAGGATAAGACACTGTTCGGAGGACACGTGTCGAAAATTTGGTGGCGGCCAAGCTAGGTGGTCGGCCGGCCACCTTTTCTGGTAGGCCGACCACCCCCCCTCCCCTCCAATGCAAAAAGCTGGTCGGCCAGCTCCCTTAAGTGGTCAGCCATAGAGAGGAAGGTGGCTTTGGTCTTGTTCTAGCTTCTAGAAGAAAGTTCCTAGCATTTCCATGCACTGAGGGTGTTAAAGGCGCGAGTTTTCCTTTGTTTCGGATGCGTTCCGTCACCCAGATCGTCCGAAATACATTTGTTTATCGAGTTGTTGTTAAATCCTGCTTATCGAGTTGTTATTTTGCTTATTGAGTTGTTGTTTTGTTTATCAAGTTGTTTAGTTTATCGAGTTATTAAGTTTTGTCGAGTTGACGAGTTGTGTATATCGAGTTGTTACTCTTTGTTTAATCAACATTGTTGTGTCTTGCTTATCAAGTTGTAGGTTTAATCAACATTGTTGTGTCTTGCTTATCAAGTTGTAAACTTGCTAAGGTTCTGTTCTTTCTTAGTAAGTTAAGTTGCTTTGTTTGTTGCATCGGTTCACTACTTGACTTGGCAATTTTCAAATGCACAATTCCATTCAATCTCATTTTGTGCAAAATGATGCGATGCGATGCAAGAACATAAAATGCAACACTTTTTGAACAAAAACTATTTCATTCCAACATGCTTCCTTTGTTACAACATTTTACAACAAGGGTACGAGTTTTACAGAAAATAAAATTGCCTAATAATGTGCAATGTGCTACAACTACTAGTAAAAAAGGCAAATAAAGCAGGAACATTTGTGCTCTCAAGCGCGAGAAAAAGAGGCCCTCTTCGTCCTCTTTTGAGGAACCGCCCTTACGTCATCTCTGTAACGCCCTCAAAATAATAACATTAAACCCATCAAATAAAACATTCATTGACATATGAAATATCCACAATCTTCTATTCATCAGAGTTTCATTACAAAAGTATTACATGTTAACAACAAAAACAAAATGCCCTACGGGCTTACAGCTTTCCAAGTTAACACTTGGTTACAACAGAAGAGTACTACCTCATCTACACCTTAAGCCCTCGGCTTGAATATACATGTAATACATCAAAAAAGAACTTAAACAACAAAAATCTGTCCGCCTCTAGCCTCCCAAGCTATGACCTTGGAGGTGGCATGCTACCTGTACCTGAAAATGATATTCCCATATAGGGTAAGCCACAGCCCAGTAGAAATACACTAAACCAAATATGAACAATGACTAAGAGATTAGCAGTTGATAGATGGCCAATACAGATATTTTCCTTTATCACATTCTACGGTTTCATGACATACAAGTCCATATTACAGTCCATTTTCCAATTCCTTTCAATTCTCAATTTACAACCATGGCTCAGAACCTGGCCAAACAACTCATATGAGACAGTAACTCATATCAAACACTTCCCATTTCATAATAGATAAGCATATTAGCTATATCACACAACAACAGATAAGCATACAAGCTATATCATTACTTCCACAGATATGCATATGAGCACTATCACACTTCCAATGACAAGCATATGAGCTCTGTCAACACAGTACTAGATAAGCATATGAGCTCTATCTACAGAGTCCATCCCCTATCTCCTCCTAATAACATCCGGTTTAGAGGTCCATCCCCTATCTTCCCCTAAACCGTGGAGTACATCCCCTATCTCCTCCAACACAACACAATGCATATAAACAATAATTATACACATCATCACGCAACACATAAATTTAACGTGTTCTTTCAATCAATCATAATCAATGACTCATTCCAGTGATTAGTTTCCGTTTGCCTAATCATCATGCATTGTCTACAACAATCACGACTATCCTCCACCGATAGCCCAAAGCAGTTATTTCTATACAGTAAATAAATGCAACAAATGGATATAAAATCAACATTTCCAACTAGGTGAGTGACATAAAATCCAACTACACCCTTTAATCCCATATATTTCCAATCTCAACATTTCCAACTCAATTCCTCATTTCTCACAATTAATTTTACAAATTAATTAACCAATGTAATTAGGGCATTTTCCATAATTTAAATTACAACCCTTAGGTTCCATTTTCATTAATGTCTCAACATTTATTCCATTTCTCTATGCCAAACATGCATCTAGGTTTATTATAAATAAAACCCCAACTTTTGTAAAATCACACAAAAGCCCCAAACTTTCACAAAACTACCAAACCAACCCCAACATCTCAAAATACTAAAATCTAAAGACAAAATCCATAGAGAGGAGTAGGATATCCCTACCTCAAATCCGGAGCCCCAAGGGAGAAGATGACAAAACCCAACGTGCTCCAAATCCTGAAATTTTCAGATTAAAATGTAGCCCTTGACGATCAACAACCTTTTTGTAAAGGCCAAAGATGAGCAAATCACTCCTACTAGATCAAAACCTAGAGAGAAGGTAGAGTTCTAGAGTGAGAGGCTCAACAATGGTGTTTTTGGAAAAGTAGGAGAGAGAAGAGAAAGTGAAAAAGTGATTTGAAAAGTCAAAACTCGGAACTTAAACCCAGTCGCCCCGCTCGAGCATCACTCACAGACTCCCGCTCGAGTGTCAACAATCCCGCTCGAGCGGCGGATACATACTTCCAGAACCTTTACAGAACCAGGTCTCCCGCTCGAGCTTCCAACTCCCCGCTCGAGCGCCACTCACACAATCCCGCTTGAGTGGCCAATCCCACGCTCGAGCGTCGAACACTGCACAGGAAATACTGGATGGGTGAAACTCCCGTTCGAGCGGACAGGTCAAAATCTGGGCAACTAGTTTTGGTTTCTAATCTCAACCAACCTATAACAAATCTGCCCATACATCCTATAACTCAAATACAAAGTAAGAAAGGATGTACACCAGGTAATAATCAACTACTATCATCCACGGACACATGTCCGGATCACTGTACAACAAGGGTAAACCCGGGATCGCTATAACCTCCCCCCCTTACAGAATTTCGTTCCCGAAATTAAGCATAAGTTTCAAAAACAGGTTTTCCTCCATTTTAACAATGTTACATTTTAACATTCAAAAACTCGACCCGTTACCGGTCATCCCATCTCTTATTAAGAGGCATTTCACAATATGTAAACAACTTATGTACTTTCAACATGCATCAACATTACGCATTTCCTTTCCAATTTCAACAATATATTCAACATATATAATGTTACATTCAACTTCCATATGAGGCAAGTTCCAAAACATTCTTCCAATAAACCAAAACATTTTCAATGTTTCACAACTTAAGACATATATAAAAGCTCTTAAGTTCAACAATAGTTCAAAATCTAAATACAAGATTACATATCAACAAACAAGTCCGGATATTTCTCACGGACTTCCAACTCACGTTCCCAAGTGGCTTCCTCCACTCCGTGATGTTTCCACAAGACTTTCACCAAAGGAATGGTCTTGCCACGCAGGACCAGATCCCGCCTATCCAAGACCCGAACCGGTCTCTCCTCATACGAGGCATCCTCATCTACCTCTAAATCGGTCCAATCCAATACATGTGATGGATCTGGCTCATACTTCCGAAGCATACTCACATGAAACACGTCATGAACTCCGGACAACTGCGGCGGTAAAGCTAACCGATAAGCAACCTCGCCAATCCTCTCAAGGATCTCAAAAGGCCCAATAAACCGAGGGGATAACTTCCCACTCTTCCCGAACCTCATCAAGCCTCGCCTAGGTGATATCTTCAAAAAGACATGATCACCTACCTCAAACGCCAAAGGCCTCCTCCTACGGTCGGCATAACTCTTTTGGCGACTCTGGGTTGTAACAAGCCTCCTACGGATAAGCTCAACCTTCTCCGTCGTCTCCCTAACCAACTCCGGACCCAACAAAGGTGCATCACCCACCTCGGCCCAACAAACTGGAGACCTACACGGTCGGCCATACAAGACCACAAACGGTGCCATACCGATACTAGACTGAAAGCTGTTGTTGTAGGCAAACTCCACCAATGGTAAGTGCCTCTCCCACGTCCCACTAAAGTCAAGGACACAACCTCGAAGCATATCCTCAAGGATCTGAATAGTACGCTCGGACTGCCCGTCAGTCTGCGGATGATAAGCCGTACTAAAGGTCAACTTAGTGCCCAAGGCACTCTGCAAACTCTGCCACAACCTAGCAGTAAAACGAGGATCTCTATCTGAGACGATCGTCACTGGGACCCCGTGCAATCTCACTATGTCCCGAATATACAAGTTGGCAAGATGATCTACCGAATCTCTCACGCGCATAGGAATGAAGTGCGCCGACTTAGTCAACCGGTCTACAACCACCCAAATAGCATCACTACCCCGCTGAGTCCTCGGAAGACCTACAACGAAGTCCGTAGTGACATGCTCCCACTTCCACTCGGCAATAGGCAAGGGTTGCAACAAACCCGCTGGCCTCTGATGTTCGGCCTTCACTTGCTGGCAAGTAAGGCACTTCGATACGAAAACAGCCACATCTCTCTTCATACCCCGCCACCAAAACTGGCGACCCAAATCCCGATACATCTTAGTGCCTCCCAGATGCACCGCAAGACGTGAATGGTGAAACTCTCGGAGTACTTCCTCTCGGTAAGACTCCGGCACAAACAAATGGTCTCGGTATCTCACACTCAGGTTGGGATACACCATCAAACCCTTCTCAATTTTCCCACTGGAGATCTTCTCTCGGAGGGATTCTAACCCAAGGTCACCTCTCTGTGCCTCTAACACTCTAGTCACAAGTGTAGGCTGCGCAACAACGGAAAACAAGGCCGCAGCTTCAACGGATTCGCCCAGGTGCAAATCAAACTCGCCAAGTACACCCAACATCCCCCATTCCCAGATGGCTATGCAAGCTACATCACTAATGGATTTCCTACTAAGGGCATCGGCCACAACATTGGCCTTTCCCGGGTGATAGTGCAACTCAAAATCATAGTCCTCAATGAACTACATCCATCTCCTCTGCCTCAAATTCAAGTCTCTCTGTGTGAACAGATACTTTAAACTCTTGTGGTCCGAGAACACCTCGAACCTCTCACCATAAAGGTAGTGCCTCCAAATTTTTAAGGCAAAGATCACTGATGCTAACTCTAGGTCGTGTGTGGGGTAATTCTTCTCGTGAATTTTCAACTGACGTGAGCCATAAGCTACTACTTTCCCCTCTTGCATCAACACACAACCCAAACCCTCTCGTGAGGCATCACAATAAACTGCGTAACCCAACTCTCTCACCAGAATAATCAAAACCGGGGCGGTGGTCAATCTAACCTTCAATTCTTGGAATGACTTTTCACAAGTCTCACTCCACACAAACTTGACTCCCTTCCGAGTCAGCCTAGTCAACGGTGACGCTAACCTGGAGAAATCTTTCACAAACCGGTGATAATACCCAGCTAATCCCAGAAAACTGCGGATCTCAAACACACTCTTAGGCTGTGCCCAATCTTGCATTGCCTCAATCTTGGATGTATCTACAGACAACCCTTCCCCGGAAACCACATGGCCTAAGAACTTGACTTCTCCTAGCCAGAACTCACACTTCCCAAACTTGGCATACAGCCTATGGGCTCTAAACAACTCAAGCACCACTCTCAAGTGTTCCTCGTGCTCCTCCTCTGAAGGCGAATAGATAAGGATGTCATCCACGAAAACGACTACAAATCGATCTAAGAATTCCCGGAAGATCCGGTTCATCAAGTCCATAAAGACTGCCGATGCGTTGGTGAGCCCAAATGGCATCACCAGGAACTCATAATGGCCATACCGCCTACGGAAAGCCGTCTTAGGAATATCTTCCTCCCTGACCCTCAACTGGTGGTAACCCAATCTCAAGTCTATCTTAGAGAAACAACAGAAACCCTTCAACTGGTCAAACAAATCATCTATACGGGGCATAGGGTACTTATTCTTGACCGTAGCCCGATTCAACTTCCGGTAGTCTATACACAATCTCAAGGCACCATCTTTCTTCTTAGCAAAGAGGGTCGGTGCTCCCCACGGCGAAACACTAGGGCGGACAAATCCCTTATCTAGCAATTCCTGGAGCTGAACTTTCAACTCAACCAACTCTGCTGGAGCAAAACGGTAAGGTGCCATAGAAATCGGCGCCGTGCTGGGCACTAGATCAATAAAGAACTCTATCTCCCGGTGAGGTGGCAAACTAACAAGGTCTTCGAGACATCCGAATACTCACAAACCACCCTCAGCAATACAAGCTGGGTCTCACCACTCTCACCACTCTCAAAGCTAGCAAGTAAACCACTAAGCTCACTTCGCCCTCACGAATCATACCCCGGTGGCAAAACATTACCAACCCGGTCTCCCAAGAAATGGAACCACTCCCCGCTCGAGGTACATAACGTGACCCTCTGGCGGTAGCAATCGATAACAGCCCGGTATGACGATAGCCAGTCCATACCCAAAATAACATCAAAGCCCTTTATGGGCATGACAACAAACGGAAAAGGAAGCCTATGGTCGGCGACCACTATATCACAACCTCTAACACCTTGTTTTAAGATCAACTCACCCCCAAGAGGTGACACTACACAAATAGGAGATGCTAACTGTGCTAACTCCAACTCCAGAACAGATGCAAATGCAGCAGATACAAAAGAATGAGATGCACCCGTGTCAATCAACACACTAGCAGTCGAGTTGCAAAACAGAAAAGTACCTCTCACTACCGATGGAGCCGGTACTAAATCCTGTGCGGTAACAGCATACACGCGCCCTGTAGGCCCCCGATCTACCTGCTCACCTCTAGGAGCAAAAGACTGCTGCACAGATTGGGATGACGAAGCTCCCGGATTGGCCCTCGAGGCCTGCACAGACTGAGTTGGCTGAAAACTCTGCGTCTGCCTAGACCCAGACGCTCCTGAAGTAGCACTCAACTGTGGGCAATACCTCTTCAGGTGCCCAGGCTGACCACACTGATAGCAAGACAAAGGCTGGCCCCTGCCCTGACTCTGGCCCTGAGGTCTAGCTGAGGAAGAAGCAGCTCGCTGACCCCCTCCCTTCTGCGGGCAAACCGAAGACTTGTGACCCAGCTGGCCACACACAAAACAAGTCAGGCCTCCCTGACTACCTCTCCCCGAGCCTGCACTCGGCACCGGAAAGGTCGATCTAGCAACTCCACCCTGAGACTGCTGAGGGTTATAACCCTTCTGTCTCCTGCCATCACCCTGACCCTCCTGGCCCCGCTTGGAGCCTCTATGTTTCTCCTCGTCTTCCTCCTGCATCATAAGCTCCATATGAGTTGCAGCATCCACTAAGTGTCTATACTCCCGGATGTAGGACCCACCAACTCTCAGCTTGAGGCCCCGCCTCAACTTCCGCTCAAACTCATAGCAGCGACATTCTTCAGACGCCACCAACTCAGGTGCAAACCTGGACAAACTAGTGAAAGTGGCCTCAAACTCTGCCACAAACATACCCTGCTGATTAAGCCGGCTAAACAGATCCCTTAGCTTCTCCCTAGCAATTGCAGACAAAAACCTCTCCTGGAAAGCATTCACAAACGCCTCCCATGTTCCACCAACACGAGCCTTCTCGTACTTCCACCATTGACCCGCATCTCCCTTCAGCTGGAAGGATGCCAAGGTCACTTTCAATGCTCCGTCCTCGATGCTAAGCATCTCGAACGTCTTACTCATTTGTTCCAACCACTCGTCAGCCTTCAGTGGCTCCTTTGGATCCCAAACAAACTCATCCGGGTTAGACCGGAAGAACTCTCTCTTCAAGAAAGAAGGCCTTGCCTCAGCTGCCTGATTCCCAGCCCTGAGAATACCCAAAGCTCCTGGTATCTCTCGTGCCAAGGCACTCATAGCCTGCTGACCCGCTGGCTCGACCATGTTGGCTTGACCAACACCCTCCTGCACTGCCGGAATATCATCCGACAAGGGTGCTTCCTGCCTCGCAGGCCTACCACGCCTAGCACCTCTTCCTCGCCCTGACATCCTAATAAAGGTAATACAGAACATTAGCACATTCACAAATGTGCCAAAACTAAACACTCATGTCCTAATGCATGGACAACTGTAATTCACTCCACGTAAGCACATAAACACATAAGCACTTACGAGTTTCATTTCCGGATAATGATAGTCCCGAGGCGTTACTAGAGTTCCGGTTAGAAACAGCATTGATCAGGTGCCTTTCCAACAAGACTCCCAGCAACCCAAGGATCTGATCAACATCCTAGAAACTACATTCCATACCCACATAGTTACATAAGCATGTTATCAATTAAGCACATAGCATAAGATTCTACATCTAAGTCTCTATCAAGCGAGACAAACCCATTGTGATCCTAATCACTTCCCACGTACCCAAAGTATTCGAACCCGGTACGCTCTGATACCAAGTTGTAACGCCCTCAAAATAATAACATTAAACCCATCAAATAAAACATTCATTGACATATGAAATATCCACAATCTTCTATTCATCAGAGTTTCATTACAAAAGTATTACATGTTAACAACAAAAACAAAATGCCCTACGGGCTTACAGCTTTCCAAGTTAACACTTGGTTACAACAAAAGAGTACTAACTCATCTACACCTTAAGCCCTCGGCTTGAATATACATGTAATACATCAAAAAAGAACTTAAACAACAAAAATATGTCCGCCTCAAGCCTCCCAAGCTATGACCTTGGAGGTGGCATGCTACCTGTACCTGAAAATGATATTCCCATATAGGGTGAGCCACAGCCCAGTAGAAATACACTAAACCAAATATGAACAATGACTAAGAGATTAGCAGTTGATAGATGGCCAATACAGATATTTTCCCTTATCACATTCTACGGTTTCATGACATACAAGTCCATATTACAGTCCATTTTCCAATTCCTTTCAATTCTCAATTTACAACCATGGCTCAGAACCTGGCCAAACAACTCATATGAGACAGTAACTCATATCAAACACTTCCCATTTCATAATAGATAAGCATATTAGCTATATCACACAACAACAGATAAGCATACAAGCTATATCATTACTTCCACAGATATGCATATGAGCACTATCACACTTCCAATGACAAGCATATGAGCTCTGTCAACACAGTACTAGATAAGCATATGAGCTCTATCTACGGAGTCCATCCCCTATCTCCTCCCAACAACATCCGGTTTAGAGGTCCATCCCCTATCTCCCCCTAAACCATGGAGTACATCCCCTATCTCCTCCAACACAACACAATGCATATAAACAATAATTATACACATCATCACGCAACACATAAATTTAACGTGTTCTTTCAATCAATCATAATCAATGACTCATTCCAGTGATTAGTTTCCGT
The DNA here is from genome assembly GCF_055761805.1 of Camellia sinensis. Lineage (NCBI taxonomy): Eukaryota > Viridiplantae > Streptophyta > Magnoliopsida > Ericales > Theaceae > Camellia > Camellia sinensis. The sequence goes on from NC_138961.1 coordinate 12,482,056, forward strand.
TTGCCTAATCATCATGCATTGTCTACAACAATCACGACTATCCTCCACCGATAGCCCAAAGCAGTTATTTCTATACAGTAAATAAATGCAACAAATGGATATAAAATCAACATTTCCAACTAGGTGAGTGACATAAAATCCAACTACACCCTTTAATCCCATATATTTCCAATCTCAACATTTCCAACTCAATTCCTCATTTCTCACAATTAATTTTACAAATTAATTAACCAATGTAATTAGGGCATTTTCCATAATTTAAATTACAACCCTTAGGTTCCATTTTCATTAATGTCTCAATATTTATTCCATTTCTCTATGCCAAACATGCATCTAGGTTTATTATAAATAAAACCCCAACTTTTGTAAAATCACACAAAAGCCCCAAACTTTCACAAAACTACCAAACCAACCCCAACATCTCAAAATACTAAAATCTAAAGACAAAATCCATAGAGAGGAGTAGGATATCCCTACCTCAAATTCGGAGCCCCAAGGGAGAAGATGACAAAACCCAACGTGCTCCAAATCCCGAAATTTTCAGATTAAAATGTAGCCCTCGACGATCAACAACCTTTTTGTAAAGGCCAAAGATGAGCAAATCACTCCTACTAGATCAAAACCTAGAGAGAAGGTAGGGTTCTAGAGTGAGAGGCTCAACAATGGTGTTTTTGGAAAAGTAGGAGAGAGAAGAGAAAGTGAAAAAGTGATTTGAAAAGTCAAAACTCAGAATTTAAACCCAGTCGCCCCGCTCGAGCGTCCAACGCCCCGCTCGAGCGTCACTCACAGACTCCCGCTCGAGCGTCAACAATCTCGCTCGAGCAGCGGATACATACTTCCAGAACCTTTACAGAACCAGGTCTCCCGCTCGAGCTTCCAACTCCCCGCTCGAGCGTCACTCACACAATCCCGCTCGAGTGGCCAATCCCACGCTCGAGCGTCGAACACTGCACAAGAAATACTGGATGGGTGAAACTCCCGCTCGAGCGCCAAAACCCCCGCTCGAGCGGACAGGTCAAAATCTGGGCAACTAGTTTTGGTTTCTAATCTCAACCAACCTGTAACAAATCTGCCCAACACATCCTATAACTCAAATACAAAGTAAGAAAGGATGTACACCAGGTAATAATCAACTACTATCATCCACAGACACATGTCCAGATCACTGTACAACAAGGGTAAATCCGGGATCGCTATAATTCCCATCAGCACCACTATCTAAATCGGAGCGGCTGTCCTCAGAACCCTCCTCAGCATCACCTTCGCCCTCGGAACCGGACTCAGAGTCATCCTCTTTGCCGGCGAATGTCTCTGACTGAGGACGCGCGGACTCCTCCTCCTGGCTAGAGCCCTCCTCGATGATATGTGCTCTGCGCCCACCTCGTCTGCGAGACGACTCCCCTCTCCCAGCTCCTCGAGAAGGCCTAGATGGCCCGGCTTGTGGCTCAGTATATAGCGGAGGCATTTGAAAAGAGAGTGCAATTCGAATGCATCAACCAAAATATGTATATCAAATGCACAAATAAAAAAGCTACATGGAGTGGATGTATGCAGATATAGTACATGAATGTGGTGTGTGTCAGATATGCTCTACATATACAGTCATTCAATGCAATGAAATGATCAAGTTCAGTATGTCATCAGAAGTATGATAAAATACAAGAGAACTAAAGAGTACCGAGACACCCATGATAGACAGCTACGCCTCTCTCCGCAAGACCATACCCTCGAGTGCGGCCACCAATTCGAGCATCCCCTCTATGTACTCTCTGGGTGGCTGCAGATACAAGCTCAAATCATCAATGAATAAATGAGTGTCTAAGTATCTGAGTGATAAATGAAAAGCAGTGGAGCATACCGGTGGTGAGTCAGGATCACTGACATATCGATGATCAGGCATAGGAGGCTCTATCGGAATCGGGTAGGAAGTCCCGTATCGCCAACCCGTCAACTCAGTCGGAATGTCTGGCCATCCGGCATTATGATAAGTCGGGGGAATCGGGGGGACCAGTCCAGCCCCACCCCTAGATGTATCAGCCCTACTGGTCGAAGGAATGTCTCTAGCTCGGGTGCGACTTGAGGATGGCATGCCAGTAGACCTCCTCATGGGAGTACGGACACCTGCCAATGGAGGCATCAAATATGTATGATGGTAGACCGCGTACTCCCCGTCCTCCAAGTGTAACAATACATCTGTGCCCAACCTGGCGCCAGTGACACCCTGGGGGGTGAGCCTATCAGCGGACTGCATGTCGACCGGAGGTGCTGCAGGGACACTCTGCTCGGGGTAGCCCATAGTCTGGCGAAGGAAGCGTTCCCCCAGGAACAAGGCCCTACCAACCGACCCCTCAAACAGGATCCTGTACCGAGAGGCGGCCCATCCTCCGGCAAGCTGAAATCGGAGGTCCCTACCCAAAGGCACCTAGGGCTGCCAGGTGATCTGCAGATAACCAATGCATAAGCCGATCAGAAACCGTTGATGTGCAAAATAAATCAAAGATGAACACATGAAGAATTGAGAGTTCTGGAATACCTTGGTCGCCCGCACAGTGTCGAAGAACTGTCGTAGGTAGGGGAGAGTCTCCCGGGCCCGCGGGCGGTACTGGCCCTCGAAAACGAGCAAGTAAGGGGTCATAAGGGGGGCCTCCAGCTCGAGCTCTGGGGCTAGCGTCGGAAAGTACGCAAAAACCCATAACTGTGGAAAATAGGGCAAATGCCATCAGAATACAGAATACTGAGTGCAGAATCTGAATACAGAATACTAAGTGCAGAATCAGAATACAGAATACTGAGTGCAGAATCTGAATACAGAATACTGAGTGCAGAATCAGAATACAGAATACTTAGTGCATAATCTGAATACAGAATGCTGAGTGTAGAATCTGAATACAGAATGCTGAGTGCAAAATATGAGTACAGAATGTAAAGTGTGTCGTGCGTGCAATGTACAGATAATGAAAAGTATAAATATAAATCAAGAGGGCAGAAGGTACCTCCCAGGCTCTCCAATAGCCGCCGACTATGTTCCCCCGTCCGCGAGAGGTCGCACTCATGTAGCAATAAAGGCAGCCAAGTTGGCGCCACCCTAGTCATACTGACCAACCTGCGAGAGGTCTACCAAGGCACTCAGCAGATATAGCCCAAGAGTGTTCCCCCTATCGGCGAACAGAGTGGTCCCGAAGAGGAACATCAAAAACCCTCGGGCGTACTGTGCAATCTCCTCAGGAGTCTCGGGCTCAGTATGCTTGAACTGTGTAGAAAACCAGGTGTATCGGACCCGGCCCGAAGATCGGTCGACCGGTGGGTGAGCTCCCAACAGATAAATCTAGGTAGCCTCCCACTCACCCATGTCCTCATCGTAGGGGATCGTCCAGCCTCCCACGTCGAGGCCTGTCAACACGGCGAAGTCAAATGGGGTCATAGTCATATCCCTGGCAGATGAAAAATGAAAGGAGTTGGTGGTGTCCCACCACCTCTCCACTAGGGCGCCCATCAACATCCTGCTAGCTGGATAGCGAGATATCCCTGTACAAAAGGGCCCGAACCCTGCTAGATCAACCCAATCACAGACGGCCTCTGGGAGCTCCGCATACCAATCTCTCGCAGCAATGGAGCCATATCCCTGTGTAACGCGGGAGGACATCTGCATTCATAATGAACACATGTATTCAGCTTCAGAATGAAATGAATAAGCTGCGTGCAAATGAAAGATATGAGCTGTGTGCAAATCAAATCAAATTCAACAAATGTGGGCTGCGTGTTCACAATTAAATTTGGGCTGTGTGTTCAGATTTCAAAAATTTAAAGTTTGGACTGCGTGTTCAACTTTCAACAAATGTGGGCTACGTGTTCACAATTAAATTTGGGTTGTGTGTTCAGATTTCAGAAATTTAATGTTTGGGCTGCGTGTTCAACTTTCAACAAATGTGTGCTGCGTGTTCACAAACAAAGTTTGGGCTGCGTGTTCAACTTTCAACAAATTTGGGCTGTGTGTTCAGATTTCAGAAATAGTGTGTGCTACGTGTTCACCATCAAATATGAGCTGCGTGTTCAGAAATTCAAAGTTTGGGCTGCGTGTTCAACTTTCAACAAATGTGGGCTGTGTGTTCACAATTAAGATTTGGGATGTGTGTTCAGATTTCAAAAATTTAAAGTTTGGGATGCGTGTTCAAACTTTCAACAAATGTGGGCTGCGTGTTCACAATTAAGATTTGGGCTGTGTGTTCAGATTTCAGAAATTTAAAGTTTGGGCTGCGTGTTCAAACTTTCAACAAATGTGGGCTGTGTGTTCAGATTTCAGAAATTCAAAGTCTGGGCTGCGTGTCTTTCAACAAATATGAGCTGCGTGTTCAGAAATTTAAAGTTTGGGCTGCGTGTTCAACTTTCAACAAATGTGGGCTGCGTATTTACAATCAAATTTGGGCTGTGTGTTCAGATTTCAGAAATAGTATGGGTTGCGTGTTCACCAACAAATATGAGTTGCGTGTTCAGAAATTTAAAGTTTGGGCTGCGTGTTCAACTTTCAACAAATGTGGGCTGCGTATTTACAATCAAATTTTGGCTGTGTGTTCAACTTTCAGAAATAGTGTGGGCTGCGTGTTCACCAACAAATATGAGTTGCGTGTTCAGAAATTTAAAGTTTGGGCTGCGTGTTCAACTTTCAACAAATGTGGGCTGCGTGTTCACAATCAAATTTGGGCTGTGTGTTCAGATTTTAGAAATAGTGTGGGTTGCGTGTTCACCAACAAATATGAGCTGTGAGTTCAGCAATTTAAAGTTTAGGCTACGTGTTCAACTTTCAACAAATGTGGGTTGTGTGTTCACAAACAAATTTGGGCTGTATTTTCAAATTTCGGAAATAGTGTGGGCTGCGTGTCCAAAATGAGCAGAAGTATGGCATGCGAATGTGTTCAAAACGAGCAATAAGCATACATAGCATGAAATGCACGAAAAATGCAGAATTAAGGCAAGAAATGTAAAAAAAGTGAAGTACATACCTCTCGTGCCTGATGAGAGAGATGGGACTCTGGCTCCCGCAATAGCAAATCCACGGGGGCTCGATCGTCAAAGTCGGTAAAGTGATAAAAAACCGCCTGAGAAAGGACGTGTGCCGGACGGTCATACCTCTCGGGAATGAATGGCCGAATCCTCGGTGGCAGAGACATGATATCTGGATCGCCTCCGACATTTGGAGAACCTCCGTCATGGGGAAATTGACCCCCCATCTCAGGGAATCTGTAAAAAGGAGCAAAAATGAGCAAATGAGCCAAAATTAGAAAAAGTCAACAAAAGTCAACTCTCGAAAAATGAAAAAGTCAACAAAAGTCAACTCCCGAGAAAATCTTCCAAATATTGAGACAAACTTACCTCAAGTGGTGAAAATGAGAAAAAAAGCTCCAAAATCAAAATTTAATCGGTTCAAAGTGAAGAGAACTGAAAGTTTTCGCGAAACAACTTGTCGTAGGGCGTTGGAAAACGCGTATAGAGCGCAGATCTGAGAAAGAGAATGGCCTAGGAAGGAGGAGGAGGCAATTTCAGATCTGAAGTTGTGAGAAAAAAATGTTTGGCTTTGTATATTTAAAGAAATGAAGGTGAAAAGTCAAAACTGCCCCTGATTTGGGCTAGGTGGTCGGCCGGCCACCTTTTCTGGTAAGCCGACCACCCCCTGCACTCAAACCTGGTCGGTGGCCTCCAATAGCCTCCAAACCTGGTCGGTGGTGTTCCGAAGATGGTCTCTAAGGTCTCGGCAAATTTTGGTAGTGATCGGAGTCCCCGGCACCCGAGAAGGTACAAGAAAAGTGCACTTTTTGTCGCGAAATCCCTCCGCGGGAACTTCAACTCCAACTTTCGATGCATGTTTCATCGTCACTCGTCAAGAGCAAAATGTATCCTTCTTGAGCACGTTGTGACCATTCTGGGAGGTAAACCGGAGGTCGCGATTGAGTCGCACTCGTCGAAACTTGCATTTCTTTGCTCGTTGTTTCGCGTCAAACACGCATTCGAATTTGCACTTATCCTGCATTGTTATGCACGTCACTTGCATTCTTATGCATACCACTTGCATTGTTGTGCACGTTTCATTGGTATTGTCATACCTCCATGCTTAACTTGCGTTGTCACGTGCGTGTCTCTCGCATTGCGGTGCACTTTCCCATCGGCACCCTGTTTGTCTGCATTCGATGTAGCGTTGAACTTGTGTTGCTAACTATGTTGTGCTTGTTAAGTTTCTCTCTTTTACAGGCACGATATTGTATGTACAGTTCATTTGAAGCTGGTGCAACCAGACGAATCGCGCAGGTATTGTACCTTCTTCGTGTGAGACGTGGCGAGAATTGAATAATTCTCCGCATTCTTAAACTGCATGAAATGTAGTTGTTGCTTTGCATTCTTGCTTAAAACTGTTGCGTGTGCGTTTCATTACAGCTTGCTGCTTTGCATGATCATGAGTTACGTCCGGCTTTGTGCATATCATTTTGCATCTTGCCCCCTGCCTGCGGGCACATCTGTGTTGTCTTGTCTGTTTGTCTAAGTCTTCGGCCTTGTCAAAAATGGGTCATCTCTAGGCTTTGACATTCACTCCCGTCACGTATGACTTCCGAGTTCTGTCAAAGAGGGGCAACTGTAGACACCCCATTTTTGACCGACCTTAAGACTCAGACTTCACCAGTTGGGCGCTCGGTGATGTTGCATATTGTGCTCGTTCTGAGGTTTTAGAGTCTCGGCTGCGAGCCTTGCCTCCGGACTTCGGGGCTCTTTTGTGCTTTGTCTCGGTTTGCGAACTGAGCCATATTTTCTCTATTTTTTCTTTTCGAAGGGAGGGAGAGGTCCCGTAGACCATCTCTCAGTGGCCGTAGGCTACGTTTCGCGGTCGTAGGCCATTTTTCCCGTTTGGAGGCCAGTTTTTGATTTTTAGAGCTGTCGACCATGCGCCTCGGTTCGGGACTGCTTAATTACCTCTGATTGCTCCAGTTTTTGGCACACACCTTATTTCCTCCCTTTTGAGGGACACTGTGGCCCGGGAGACCACCTTCGTGGTCATACGCCACTTCCGGTACCTAACAGCCTGTTTTCGAGGCCCCGGACTGCGCGTTTTGGCCCCCGAACCCTCGTTTTGCATCTGTCTTGGTCTATTTTTGGTAGGGACCCTATTTTCATTGCTAGGGAGGTGGTAGGATGGTGGGAGGCCACCTTTTCCCCTAAAAAACTAGTTTTCTCATTTTCTCTCTCCAAAAGCCGGTTTTTCTGACAGAAAGCTGGTTTTTCTCACTTTTGAGCCACAATTTCTAGCTTTTCGTACCACCATTGTGTTACGCTCATCTGGGAGGCCACCAATATGGGTAGGCTGACCAGTAATTCATCTTGACCCTTTTGAACCTTGCTAAAAAGCTGGTTTTTCTCTCTCTTGGGTCACATTTTCTGGTTTTTCACTATACAGCTATGTTGCACTCATTTGGGAGGCCACCTTTTTGGGGTGGCCGGCCAGAAATTCTTCTTGAACCTTTTGACCCCTGGTCGGCCGACCAGGGGGAGTGGCCAGCCGGCCACTTGAACTGGCCGACCTGCTTCTTACTTTTTGCCCTCTCTGAATGCATCACAACTGTGCTAGTTGTGAGGCAATTGGACCATCCTCCATACACGTGTATGGAGGATATGTGAAGCCCTTTTGGGATATTTTAGAGCCTCTCCTCTATAAATGGGAGGTTAATCTTCTATGGCAAGGGTTGAACAACTTTGAAGGCTTACAACTCTCTCTCTCTCTCTCTCTCTCTCTCTCTCTCTCTCTCTACCACTTGAGCCTCCAAACCCTAGTTTTCTTGGACCATTTGCACTACAACCCTTAGCACCACACCTCCTCCATCCATTCCAGCACTTTGGGATTGATTTGAAAGGGTTGAAGGTTCACCAACTTGGTCCAAAAGCTCCAACTTTGCTGCTCTTCAAGGGTAAGCACCTATTTCCCTTAAACTTGTATTTTTTTGCTTCTTTGATTAGCCTTACTTGCAAGTATCTATGGACTTGTCATAAACTAAAAAGTGTCATATTTTGAGATCCTCTTGAATATTGATTAAGGACAGTTTTCTGTTTGAGGTTTCCTACACCCTTGTATGCTTTGTCCCTCTTTGTAGGCTTATTTTGCATCATATTTTAGCCCTACTTGTGAGCATTTTCGAGATTTGTCATAAACTTGAAAAAGTTTCCTTTTGAGATTATAAACATGTTTGTTTAAGATACTTTCTCTGTTTGGGGTCATCTACCCCCTTTCATGCCTTATTTCCTCATGTTTTGAGGTATGCATGTGAGCACTTGCATTGGCCTTGATTTGGCCTTTTAGCCACTGAAATATAGTGGATTTTCAGTGGCTTAGATTTGCCTTTGAGCTTCAAAATCATAGAGGGGTGACCCTCTCACCCCTCATTCTCTTTACTAGCTTTGTTGGCCTCCTAAAGGGACCCTCACTTGCATGTTGTGAAGTCACTTTTTGGGCTCAATTTGGTGAGCTTTAAGGCCTTCCTTAGCTCTGTCCATTGCCTCTTTGGTCTTATTTTGTGTCCGTAATGCATGTGCAGAGCAATTCCATTCAAGGCCTTTTGAGGGGGCCTTTCATTGTATGCTTCATTGACCCATTTCAGGGCCAATTTGGTGAGTTTTAGGCTTGTCATATTTGATTTCTAGAGTTGGTTTTGCCATGCTAAGTATCCTTGTTGTATGTGTTGAATAACCCCTTGCATGGCCCTCCAAAGAAGCTCATCATTTTTGTATGCATTGGATGCATTTCAATGGTTATTTGGGGTTTATTTGGCATGAAATACTTCTATTTTTTGCTGGTTGGGTGAGCCCTCATATGCTTCATATAGCGGTAGAACAACTCATGGTTCACTAGCCTATGTTGCATGTTGTTTTGGCCCTTTATGTTGGCACCTTTTGGCCATGCCTTGAACTGATAATGTGCTCATTTTGGACTACCCTAGCTCTGTTTTTGGGTCTTGTGGTTGAATGATGTTAGTTTTGCATTCTTGTAGTTCAATGCACTTGCCTATCTTCGAGTTTTGAGGTTCGTTGCATGCATGTACTGAGATATTTCTATGTTTTGAGCCTATCATTCATCACATTTTAGATCTTGTTTGAATGCCATGTCGCCATGTTTTCATCTCTTTAAATGCGTTTGAGAGTCGGGCTTGTATGCCCCATTTACTGACCATTGAATGAGCTCCATTTCGTCGCATTTCGAGCCATCATTTTAGGTCAATTTCCTACCATTTCAGACCTTCCTAGGGTCTGTTTGGGGTTAGTTTTGCTTTTGGTGCATTGCTTCGGGTATCTCTAGTGTAATGCACTTCACTAGTTTCGGTACCCGGCTCCCCCCCTAGCTTGCATTGTGTGCCATGTTTGCATGTTTCGGGACCATTCCGTATCATGTTTCAATGCTGGAAATTGCATGTTTGTATGCCATATTTCATCCTTTTCCATGCCTTGGTAGAGTGGCATTTGATGCCTTAGGTTCGGTCCTTGGTATTCGTGCATGTGTGCACGCATTTCGGTTGTCTCATTTCCATCTAATGGCCACTGATGTGAGTGTGGCTGAGGTCCACTCATTTTGGTGTAAGTCCATCGTGCATTGTGTATGCCATTTTGGTCCATAGCATTGCGTATGTTAGGTTGCATGTTAGAGTATTGTGTATGCCATGTTACATCGAGCATTGTGTATGCCATTTCATAGCATTGCGTATGCTAGTTTGTATGTTAGTCGCATTGTGTATGCCCTCTCATTTGCATTGTGTTTGGGATAGGAGTTATCCCAAGCACGGGAAACGAGGGACGTTTCGTACTCCAAGTAACGGAACGTGTCTCAATTCCCGGTCGCCGACACTCCGGATTACCCATGATGGAGTTTAGGTCTTGCTGTGTTTTCATGTGCATTCATATCACATCGAGTCGTGCAATTCGACTCCTCGGCCAACATGCATCGAGATGCGTGATTGGTGGCACGAGGATCGAGGACTACACTCCCTGAAGAGTAGTCATGCATACATATGTGAAAATACTTTGCTGTGCTCCTTTCTTGCTCTCTGTTGCAGCAAATCAGAAATCAACAGCCTTCCAGAGCCTGGCATAGCATTTCGGTATTAATTACAAACAGAGGCGAATCGGGGCATCGCAATGGATTTCCGAGCAAGGCAACTCGAGCATGCATCTTTCATCATTCAGAACAGAGCTGAGGCGGTCCATGGATTTGCATGCTAATTTACTTGCTTTCCTAGTTAATTTGTTAATTAATTAGGGTTTTGTAATATTTAATTAGCTAGAGTAGTTAATTATTTATTCGAACTGTATTATTTATTCGGACCCTCCGAGCCAGGACACAATTGTAATAAGTGTGCGTGTGTGTGATGTATGTCTTCTAACCCCACGTCTTTCTCCCTTTTATTTATTAGCTTATGATGGTTAGATTAGGGCATTTTTCAATTAGTATACTTATGCTTGCATGTTTGCATCATTCATTTGTACTGCATGCACCGGGCTCGGCGCATCATACTAACTGCATTGTATTCCAATTCCAAGTTGAACACGTGTTAGTTGTGGCATTTCACATGCCATCTTTAGAATAGCCGAGTCTATTGTAGTTGCATTCCTGCATGTGTTGCATTAGGCATTTCAGCATAGTTAGGATTATGCATGGATTTCTAACATAGATTCTGTTTTGGCTTGGAGTACTAGGTAAGCTTTTACGCTTTAGCATCTTGCATGCGTGTAAATGTTGCCATGATAGCGTGTTTATCGTGAGGCTATATGCTTATATGATATAACTGCCTGAATGCCTGTGGGTGAAGGTTGGATTATCTGAATTGGAATAATGCATTGACTGTGAGTTTTAAGCCCACTAGATAGTGGCAAAACCATGTTTTCTAAGCCCACTTGAGGGTGGCAAAATCTGCATTTTTAGCCTACTTGCGAGTAGCAAACCGCTTTCAAAAATAAACATGAAACGTTTTGTTCCAATTCAGGCAATCCAGTCTATACTTGTATGCTGTGCGCATCACATAGTAAATCTAGACTAATAACCGGAATAAGAACGTATAATGTTTTCAAAACTAGATATCATGGTTAGTAGAGGCCGATCTTTGATTGGGCAAGCGGGGGTGCTCACGAAGTGACCTTCCCCAATTGTATCCAAGTTCCCGAGCCGAGGTAACTTTGGTGATGACGGACACGTGGCCTTAGGCAACGAGTCAGGGTTTCCTAAATTTCCCAAAATAAAATATTTAGGTGGCGACTTTGTATCTGGCAAAGCAGTCCATGTTTGGCACTTCTTTCAAAAAAAATCTGTTTTCAAAAACGATTTGCCGGATTTGGACTCTTTGATGATTCATCGGTCTTGAATTGCACTCTGCGAGATTAGATACAAGACCGTGACTTTGAGTCCTGAATTGTAATGAGCCCAATGAACAAAATGGGGGATTTCCTCCCAGGACGTTCGGGGACGTCTACACCATCCATTCCCTCCTTCATGACCAACAATTATGTGGTCCCTATATTCCTTGTGTGGTCCATTGTGCACAACGTCAGCATAAGACTTGTACCCTTCTGTCGGTATTCCTAGCTTCCCCATATTCGTTATGATGCTTTCGACTTATTTTCTTCTCTTACCTCCATGAGTATCTGCTTGAACTGAATCTCTGGTTCTTCCTGTTGGATCTTTCCCGAACTCTGCTTCCTTGACCTTCAGAGCCTCATCATCACACCACAAACCATTCGCCTTTTGGATTGCCATAGACGTTGCAACACGGCAATCGTATCTGACAAAGACAAATCTTGTCTTTGTGGCTTTACTAATCTTATTTGGAATGAACACATCACTGACAACCCCAAACTTTCCAAATAAGGAATGTAGATCCTTTGGACGCATGGACCATGGAATGTTATCAACAAAAACTGTGTAGATAGCAGTAGTCCTTCTGACACTCACCTCGCTCCTCTGTACCTGCTTTCCTCACCCATACACCACTGGTTGCCAACCACCTAGATCCATTCCTCTGCTTGCCTCAAAGGCTAGTTTTAAGACACTAGCTCTTCTCAGTTTATACCTCAAAATTTTATACCATAAAATATAAAATGATATAATTTTTTTCACTATAAAAATATAATATTTTTATACACCATAAAATATAATATTTTGCTCATTGCAAAATATACACATATTCATTCATTACAATATATAATTTTTCATCGTATGGTACATATTATAAATTCAACTTTCAAATATATATATTATAACCATATATAATAAATAATCACAACTCCCAATATGGTCACTACCAATCACAAAATAAAAAAAATAAAAAAAAACCAAGCAGTTAAACATGCGTCATAAACAAAGTCAAATTAAATTGAATCTAAGCCATGGATTATGAATTAAATTCCCACTCATAAGCCAAACATGGCCCAATTATATACCAAAATAGACCCAAAAAAATTATCTCAAGTCATGGTCTAAACATTAAAAATTAAATAACAAAATTCTATTGTAAATTAAGCTAAACACCAATCAGTCCGCGAATTTTCATAAAATAAATACTCATCATTTAATTCTGAAATATTTATCCAACATGCTACACTCATAAGTGAACAACATATAAAAATTTAAAAATTTTCTGAGAACAGGAACTATTTAAAAAAAAAACAAAACAGAATTATTTTTACGCAGAATTTTACACAGCACTCCAACTCCAAAAATTTGCTCAATTAAATTATGCACTGACTATTTTAAAAAAAAAAAAAATCTGGGTCATTACACTGCCCTCTCATTTCACTACCAAACACGCTGTAGGTGGGACCCACATCCATGATAGTCCAATCCGGCTACTAAAGCCGCGAAACAAACATAAATTTAAGGTTTTCTTGCTTCGCTTCTAGTTTTCAAATTTCTTTTTTCCCCCCATTTTTCGTTTTGTGCTATTTTGCAATGTTTTGGAAAGATTTACCCCCCCCCCCAATTTGAATAATATTTTTATGAAATTCTATGATATTGGGTAATATTTAACAATTTTTTTTCTTAAGTTTGTGAACTTTTGCTTTTATTTTTTCTTCAAACTTTTCTCAATATTTTTTAATGGAATTTGCATATTTTTCTTAAAAATTGAACCAAAGAAGTTGATCTTCTAGCAATAGTTTTTCAAAGTTTGTTTGGAACTTCTTCAAAACTAATTCAACGGAATTGATCCTATAAAAAAGTTATATGAGAGTTCACCCAACAAAATTAAGATTTCTCACTTTGAGATACTATACATTATTTTGTTTGTTTCATCTTTGTTATGTAAAAAAGGGAATTTCGATTTTTTTTCCCCCTTGTTTTTTTTTATTTTTAATTTATCTTTGTTAATAATTTCCCAATTCCCCTCTTTATATTATAATATGATATATATATATATATATATATAATATAATTTGATCTTCTAGCAATGGTCTTTCTTCTTTAACTCTTACTAAAAGGCTTACTCAAAGCATGTGTCAAAATATCATTCGATGTTCAATGTGAGGGGTGATTTTGCAATACTCTTTCATCCCAAATAGACCTTTAATGGATCCTCGCTTCAGTTCCTAAAACAAGAAACACTTTGGTCGAGAGTGCCGGAACGGTCAAGTTAGAGATTGGTTGAGAGTGAGAATAGGTTTGATGAATCAAGAAAATGTAAAAGTTTTGGGGTGGCAATGCATACCTTTCTTCTTTTAGTTATCTTTTTTATATAAAGGTTTTGTGTAGATATTTCTCACGTGATCTGATCTTTCCATCATAATCATCATAATGTCAAAGCCAACATCCCTATTACACTTTCGGAAAGGGACAACTTGGGCCCACATTGATTGGGATAGTCTGCCGAATTTCCTTTGCTGCTTGGCATGGATTCTCTTTAATCTTGTCGGCACTACTCACTCGACGTGTCACCTAGTTAATGAAGAGGTTACTCGATGTCGAACCTCTGTAATTCAATGGGCTTGGTTGGCAACGGACATGGTTGGACTTAGGCCCATCACTGATAGGCCTGAGAGTGCTCTATTTGCCGAATGTGTAATTCTTATACTAGGCTCACATTCAAGTATCATTGTTTTTTTGAACAATCAATCATTTTTTTTTTTTTTTGACAACCAATCACAAAAGTGTTAGTATCCATAGAATCATTCTTTGAATATATTTTTAGCTGCTTTTTTTTTTTTTTTTTTTTTTTGTGCCAATGTCATATAGTGTGCAATGGGAATTATTGTGCTACAAATGTGCTTTAGAGTTTGTTTATCTATTTTTTCTACATGAAAGCATTTTTATTTTAGGTGTTTCTACATAAAAGTATTCTTATTATATCATTTGTTTGTTGTAATGTTTGACTTTGATTCTCGATATGAGTAGAATTCAAGAATTGGATGTTCTTTCATGATCATATCATATTTGGTTGTCCAAAAAACTTAGACAATGATGACGAGATCAGAAATTATAACATCTTGTCTTTTATCTATTTATATGTTGAAATTTTTTCTTGTATTGTTTTTCTTAATTTTTCCGCTCATGAAGGGGAAATGCTAAATAGATTTTTTTTTTAAATTATTATTTTTTTAATAGCAAATTGGATTTGTTATCTAAAAATCATGACATTGGTAATTTGGGCTTTCAAAATTTACCAAAGTCACCTTGGTGAATTAGAAGAAGGGTGCTCAACAGAGTTGTTAGTTTCCATGGCAATTAAAGCAAGATTTCACAAGATTTGAACAAAGAGATGTTCTGTGGGTTGAGTTGAACCATAGCATTGATATATATATATATATATATATACTAGTTTCAAAAGGCCCATGCAAGGCACGGGCTATTATTACAACATATTTAAGTTTTGTATTTTAATAATTTTTTAAAAATTAAAATATTGTTCTATGAAATTGAATAGAACAAATCATTAGATATATGATAGAATTGCGTGGTATAATATGTATCATTTTTTGTTTTGTTATACACCCAATGATGTAGACTCTAATTCTATTACCATATCATTTTGGGTGAATTTATGAGTCTTTAACATTTCATCTGAATTTATAAAAAAAAAATTAATAATAATAATTATGGTGTGTCGCTTTTCTCAGCAGATAAATATAAAACAAATACAAAGATAACTCTTCAGTCTTAAAAAAATTATTAAGATAATTCATTGAACTAATAAAGAAGTAGAAGAAAATACATATATATACAAATGACTAATTTTATTAATATATAAATTGTACTCGCATAATAAATGACCAATTTTATTAATAAGTAATCATTAAGCAAATTAACAATTTTTAATGGTATGAAAAATATTTTTCAATTAACCATTTTGTTAATAAATAAATTATTAAGTCAATTAACAGTTTTTAATGATATGAGAAATATTTTTCAATAAATAATTTTGATAATTTATTATTGCATAGGAGAAATTTTTTTCCCCCGGAATATTGTGTTAATTTAAAATTTATAACAAACGATAGTTGTAATTTCTAGTATTATAGCACTGAATCATATTTTAAACAAACCTTATGGGTGTATTTGTAATTGGTTAAAACATAAAAAAAAAATTTCATAATTGGAGAAATTCTATTTCTACACACTTAATTAACTTAGTGCACTTTTCTCAGTACATATACTTATTAATTTGATTATTAATTAATTTTCTCAATCTACACACTAAAAGTTACAATTATACCGTTCACTAATAACTATTATACACACCACTCAATCCTCATTTCCACTTAACATTGCTTTTAACAATATTCTTTCATGGAGCACTTGTGTAATGTCAGCAAAATTAGGCTTGTGACTGATGTTTATTAATATTTTTACCTAATATATTATGCTGATAACGCGCTGTCGGCTGGTTATGTTTAGTGTATAAATTGAGCAAATGATAATGTTTTCCCTTCCAGCAATCAGATTTAGAATGGTTACTTTTTTTTGCCTATGATTGTAGTTTTACCTGTTTTAGATGTTGCTGTGCTGACTTTTCTTCTCTTTATATGCAAATGTTTTTCTAGGCCTTATCTGAAGAGGATGAAAAATTTGTGATTAATGGCAAACGTACTGGTCAGAAATTTTCTGCTTCAAATCAAGGGTAACCAAATCAAGCCTGGAGAGATTAAACCTAGAGTATAAATCTAGAGATTAAAACAATATGAGAGTTGTCATGAGAGTATTACTTTGCAAGCAATAGAGGAGTATAGAATGTGTAACAAGCAAAGTGATAACAATAGAAAAATTAAGGTTTAGTTTTTTTTTACTCAAAAGATGTACATTGAGGTTTTTCTATTTTTTAAAGATGTGTACAGAGAATATTTTCATATAATATTATAGGTGTTGGTAGATATCCATTATGGGCATTTTAATTTAGGATATAATTGCCATTAAAATAATATTTTATTAAGTGTGTGCACTGAGGTAACTTGGTGTGTGGAAATAGAATTTCCCTCATAATTGACCGAGAATGTTTGCATAATTACGAAAAAAAACTTTCACTCAACATATAGCCTACCACTAGTAAATTATTCAGAATAAAAGAATAAAATTAAAAAGAAAAGACGAATCTCAAGTAGCTAAGCAGTTCTTATATATATAAATACATGCATTGGTTCTGCTTTACTTGCAGCCTGCAGTTGTTAAGTCATTCAAGAGAATGTTAACTTTCGAAAAAAAGAATAGTAACTAATTAAAAATAAGAATAATTTTCTTTTCCTTATGTTCACTACAATACAGAAGGATTTTGTAAATTAAATTTTTGTCCCAAAAGTAAACATTTTGTTGTAAAAAAATTAGGAGACAAATTCTTATTGTCACGAGAGTTATCATTAAAAAGCCACCTTGAGAATTAAAAAAACTCTAGCGACAAAATTTTACCAACACCGCTAATAAAGGGAAGAACAAAACAATTTCATGTCAAAAGAGTTTATATTTTGAAATAAAAAATTTTGTTCAAAAAATATCTTAATTAATCACTAGATGTCCAATTTTGTTGTTAAAAATACGATGACGACACTATTAGTGATTAAAATATTTCGTCTCTAAAACGTATTTTTATCCCTAAATTTTTGTCTCTAAAAATTTAATTTTTGTGTTGTGATATTCCTCACAAAGTGGACATGTTATTTAGAAATTGAATGATATTCCTCACAAAGTGGACATGTTATTTAGAACTAATAAAATATTGAATAACAATTTTCACTAAATTAGCACACATGTAGGAGAAGGATAAGGAGAGATTGGGAAAAGAGAAGGGTATTGTGGAATAATCAGCTCCAAATGGAAGAGATCAGTGACATATATGTTCTTATGAAGACACTAAGTTGGAACATCAGAGGGGTAGGAAGGCCTGTAAACAAGAAAAAGATCAAGAATCTTTTGCTACAAAGGAAAATTGATATGGCTTTGTTTCAAGAAACAAAGAAGTCAAGCATTACTAGTTTGGAGGTGAAAAGTCTTTGGCCCAAGGATAGGTTGGAGTTCATGGCTGTGGATGCTGAAGGGATGACAGGTGGTCTACTCTGTCTTTGGGACCCCGAGGTCTTTCAACTCTCAAAGTGTTGCAGCAACAGAAATTTTATTCTACTATCAGGTAAGCTTTACAACTCATTTGATTGTGTAATTGTCAATATTTATGCTCCCAGTGATGTCATTAGGAGAAGGAAACTCTGAGAGTCTTTATTAAATTTGAAGGATTTATTTTCCAAACCATTGGAGGTGACTTCCATGAGATCAGAAACATAGGGGAAAGAGTAGGTATATTAATAAGGGATAAGGACATGAAAGAATTCAATGAGTTCATAGATAGATGTGAGGTAGTGGACTTACAAATGCTAGGCAAAAATTCTTTCATGCTATGGCCAACAGCAGGCAAACTAGGAACACTCTCAACTCCATCACAGTGGAGGATGTGGTTTCAGAGGAGCCATATCAAGTTAAACATGCAGTGTGGACACACTTTTCAAATCATTTCACTAAAGATTGGAACAACAAACCAAGGCTTGCTAGAAATTTTAAGAGTGTAAGGCTTAGTGACTCTTTCCATATGCTTGAAGCAGAGTTCTCTGAAGAAGAAATCTGGGCAGCAGTAATAGAATGCAATGGAAACAAAGCTCCTGGCCCAGATGGCTTCAATCTGATGTTTTTTCAAAAATTTTGAAAGTGCTCAAGGAGGAGGTGATTAGCTTTATAAAAGAATTTCATGTTAGTGGCAGATTAGTTTCAGGCTTGAATAGTACATTCTTACTTTGATTCCAAAACTAGAGAAAGCTGTCACTCTAAGTGAGTTTAGACCTATAAGCCTAGTTGGTTCTACGTACAAAATACTCTCTAAAGTTCTTGCATCTAGACTCAAAAAGGTTATGCCCATGGTCATTGGTGACTCACAATCAGCCTTTCTGGGTAGTAGGAATATCCTTGATGAAGTGTTGATTGCTAATGAAGTTGTGGATGGTTGGTATAAATCTAAAAAGTCAGGGCTGCTGTTAAAAATAGACTTTGAAAAGGCATTTGATTCCATCAATTGGAATTTCCTTTTTTCAATGTTAGAAAACTTTGGTTTTGGTTCCAAATGGATTTCCTGGATTAAGGAATGTGTCTCTACTGCAAGGATCTCAATACTTGTTAATGACTCACCAACCAAGGAGTTTAGCCCCCGAAAAGGTTTTAGGCAAGGTGATCCCTTATCCCCATTCCTTATTAACTTGGTTGGAGAAGCACTAAATATTTTTCTTCAGAGAGCTAGGGATTTGAGTTTGCTAAAAGGGGTAATTATTGAGAACAATCAAGTACAACTCTCACATCTTCAATTTGCAGATGATTCTCTTCTATTCTATGAAGCTGAGCTATCAGAAGTTCTGAGTTTAAAAAGGATCCTCAGGTGTTTCGAAGTAGCATCAGGACTCAAAATCAACTACCACAAAAGTGTGGTTTGTGGGATAGGTATCCCTGACTCTGTTCTTGATGAGTTTGCTTCCCTGTTAAATTGTAAGGCTTAAAGTTTACCACGTAAGTACCTATGTTTTCCATTGGGTGCCAATCCAATGAGAAAAAGGTTTTGGAAACCAGTTATTGACAAGTTCAAATTGAGGCTTGCTGGTTGGAAAAAGAGGCTTCTCTCTTTTGCAGGGAGATTGATCTTGGTGAAAGCAGTGTTGTCAACTCTACCTGTGTTTTACTTGTCTCTATTTAGGTTGCCTGAAGGAATAGCAAAGGAGTTAGATACAATACAAGCTGGACTCTTATGGGGTGGGTTAGATCTAAGGAGGAAATCCATCTTTTGAAATGGTTAGGAGTCACAAAAAGCTTAAAACAAGGTAGGCTAGGCATTAGAAGAATTAGGGATGTGAATGTGTGTTTACTCCTCAAGTGGTGGTGGAGGTTTGCTTCTGATCATGATTCATTATGGAAGAGGCTAATTTGCAGCAAATATAATTTTCAAGGTGGGGCATGGCTACCTAATCTCTGCTCTAGTACCACCTTCTCTAAAATCTGGGGTGGCATTATAGCGGCTGTTGAACAGCAATAGTCTGTTTTGCTGTTCTATGTTAGTAATTTACAATTAAAAGTAGGAAATGGTTATAGAATCAGGTTCTGGCATGATCAATGGTGTGGACCTTTATGCCTTAAAGAACAATTTCCAAGGCTATTTTAATTGTCTAATAATAAGGAGGGATCACTTAAAGACTTTGTGGATGTCTCCTCTGACAACTGGTTGTTCACCTTTAGGAGGTCTCTTTTTGAATGGGGAAAAGAGGAGCTACTCAGACTACTTGTCATCATTGCATCAACACCTGCGCTGAATCTGGTGGTCCAAGATAGTGCTACATGGTTAGCTGCAAAATCTGGGCAGTCCCTTGTATATGTTCTTTACAACCATTCTAGTCTTGCTTTTGGTGGCACTGCTAGTTCCCGCAGTTTGGTTTGGCTCAAATATCTTCCTCCCAAAGTACAGTTCTTTGGTTGGCTTCCTTGGAAACACAAGGTTAAAACAATTGTGTTCTTGTAACGGATTGGTGTGCTAGACAGGTCTGCATCTACTCTATGTATTTTCTGCAAAACACAGCAGGAAACAATTGAACATGTGCTTCTCTATTGCCCTTTGGTGTGGAGAGTCTGGTCTGGGCTGCTGTAGTGGTAGGGGCTCTGTAGGTGGTGCCTAGTTCTGTAGAGGGATTGCTGTAATGGTGGGCAGGACACTCATGCAGGAAATATGAACAGAGAATTTGGCGTGCAATACCACTGGTCATTCTTTGGTCCTTATGGAAACTCATAAATGAGTATCTCTTTCAAGATTCACAACTAAAGATACAGAAGTTGCAGGAGCTCATAATCATAAGGCTTGCAATTTGGCTAAAGGCCTCTACCAAGGACCTTTCATTCTCCATTAATGACTTCCTTTATAACATCTCAGGTATTAGGAAATGTATTTGTGGAAGGGTGTGAATTGTCATAGTGTTTCTACTCAGTAGTGGTATCTGTTGCTATGCTTAACAGTGAGCTTGTGCTATATGTTGCTATTATGAGTGAGCTTGTTGTGTTGCTGTTATGTTGTGTTGTGTTGGTCTACTAAAAGCTAGATTTCTTTTGGTTTCTGCTATCTGTTTGACTTCTAGTTTTTCTGCTGCAAGTTGGATGTTAAGGATTGCTCAGTTGTTTTGATTGAATGCAAAGTTCTGCATTATGCACTGTTAGGGTTGGTATGAGATTTTGTTCTGCTATTGATGGGAGGGAGTGTACTAGTTCTTCAATTTTTCTGGGTAATCTGTCTTACTTGTTGTTTTCTACACAGGTTTCTTGCTGCTACAAAGTTTTGTAGGATTGGAGTGATTGTAGTGGTTGCAACTTGAGGACTGCTGCAGTGTGCTTGTAGCTTTTGTGGTTGCTTAGTTTGCTTTGTTTTGTTGTGGACTGGTTTTCTTTTCTTTTGCTCTTTTTTGTTAGTTTCTCACCGACTAGGACGTTGGAGCTTTGATCTAGCTCCAAGCTCCTCTTTATTGATATAATTTTTCATACTTCGTATGTTTTCATCAATAAAGTCTTCCTTCTGCCATTCAAAAAAAAAAAAAAAAAAAAAAAAAAAAAAAACACCTTACCAAATTATTGTACTAGAAACTGGATAGCTATACTTATTATTAACAATGAAAAAAATAAAAAAATAAAAATTGAATGATGTATTTTATATCGCGCACATTTGATTTCACACGGAGATGTTAACTTTTAATTTACATGATTAGTTTACAAATTGAAAATGAGAAGTTTTTCTCACAGATTGTTTCTCTAAATTAGAAAAAATAGACAAGTTGAATGGTATATTCCTCACATAGTGGACATGGCATTTCGAATTGATAAAAACTAAATGACAATTGGTTAGATTATTTCACTAAATAACACATTCCCAAATTGTACCGGAAAAGGGAATAATCGGACTTGTTATTAAGAATAAAAAAAAATGAATGATGTATTGTATATTGTGTAGATTTGATTTCATAGGGAAATGGTGACTTTTGAACTGAAGAAAGATTAGTTACTAATTAAAAATGAAAATGAATTTATTTTTTCTCCTAGATTGTTTCACTAATTAGTTAAAAATGGATAAGTTGAATGGTATTCACCAATAAGGGGTTCGTTCAGTGGATAAGATGTTTGAATCCCTAGCTCAAGGCTTGGGCTCGAGTCTCCATAGCCCCTTGTTGGGGTTAAACATACTCTTTAGCGCCTGGAGTACGCGAGGGCCTAAGCTTCGACCTCGACGTAGGTGCAGTGGGGTTCCTTGCAGATATGTTGTAGGTGTTAAGGAACAATACTCCCTGACGGATATGTTGCAGTAGCCTATCTACATATCCATTTTGATTTACTCCAAAAAAAATGGTATTCCTCACAAAGTGGACATGTTTAGAATTAATAAAAGTGACATTTGGACATGTAAGTGACATTTGCATACATAAATAAGTTTTGAATAGATATGTAATTTTGAAGAATTTAAATTTAAATTTTGGTTTATTGTCTCAAAAGTTTTAAAAATGGATCTCTAACTTGAGTGTTTTTTTCAAAATACAAATTGAAATTTGAAGTTTTATTTTTAAAATCTAATTTTAATTAAAATAAAAAAAAAATTGTTGAAATAAAAATACCACATCATGAATTGGTAGTAAATACACCCTCGAAATTTGTTTAAAATACGGTTTGCCCCCTTATGGTTTGCAAAATTACAAATACATTTATTTAACAGAATTAATTGAAAAAATAAATTTTCTAACTGCTCTCATATAAAATAACAAAATTACCTAAATTATTAATTAAAATAAATTTATGACATTATTAAAAGTTACTTGATGATTTATTAATAAAAGGAGATTTTTGTTATGAAATTTGAAATTTGAAATTTGAAGGGGTGTGATATAATTTTTAGAATAACATTTGTATTTAAAACAAACCTTAGTGGTGTGTTTGTAATTTATCCAAAAAACAAAAAAAAATCTCAACTTTTGGACTATTAAGCTAATTACAATTGAGAGGGTAATTTTTGGTGAAAATTGGGCCGAGCTATGAGATGGACTTTATGGCCCAAAGTATGAAAGACTGGGTAAAAAGGCCGAAAAGCTACTCCGGCCCAAGAGAGATAGAGTTACTCCGGCCCAAGAAAGATAAAGTTACTTCGGTCCGGAAGCAACTTGGAGTTAGGCCGGTCTCAGAGTTAGTCCGGTCATGACGTATTGTGGTTAGAACGGACAAAACCTTGCCACACGGTAGATCGGTCTAAACACACCATGGGTTGAACAGGAGAGAACCGAGATAAGGAAGGAGTAAAAGGAGACACCGAACTGAAAATAGTTCGGCATACTCTGTGGCTCAGCATAGCTAGTTTTATTTCGGTCATATGGTAGTTCGGCCATGGTAAAAACCATCTCACTTGGTTTAAGCAGTGAGGGGGGTGTTGAAGGATAAGCATTATCTTTCAGGAGTATGAATCCTAGGAGGACTCTGCATGGAGGAATAGAAGTCCTACTAGGATTGTGCCACTCGAAACCTATAAAAGCTCACAAACATCACCTTGGAGGAGGTAACACACAACTTTGCTTTCTGAATACTCAGAGCTTTGTCTATTTGTCAAGTTTGCTGACTTAGGCATCGGAGGGGTTTCCGGCACACACCCGCCGGGTAGCTCACGTTTGTGTTTTCAGGTGACAAAGCGACGTCGTACGAAGGAGCACAGACTTAGTCAACAGGATTATACGAGAAGGTATATTTCTTTCCCGTACAATTGGCGCCGTCTGTGGGAAATAACAGACAGAACAAAACCTCTTGATTAAAGTTTCTCCTCTTTTCAAACAATGGCACACATTGAAGAATTGCCGCAGTCCGCCGTCGACGGGCTAACTCCAGATGAGGACGCAAGGCGTGAAGGATTACCCTCTGTCCCTCCCATGGCGGACTTGGAGCCCTAACGACATAACTCCAGGAGGGATGCTAGGGGGAGACGGACTAACAGCCCCCGTCACTCTCGTTCGCAAAGTCCTGATAGGCAAAGGCGGAGGATTGACCCTCAAGCTCTGGAAGATCACGTGAAAGAGCAAGATGAATTGATAAGAAAGATGGCGGCGGACATGGAGGCCTTGAAACGCCAGATGAAGAAAAAAGAAGTGGCGACAGGAGAGGGGCGCAAAAACAAGACGCCCCTTTGCCACTCAGAAAATCATAGTATGAATACTACACCCTCGCAAGGAGAGAGCAGAAGCCTCAGGACAGGCGACACTCAATCCTGGTCTTCCAAAACTCATCACTCCAGATCTGAGATGACGAAATCTAAAAGATCATACACTGAAGGAAGCACGTATTACCCCTCGCATTCACACCAAACCAAATCTAGACAGATGGAATTACCCAGATCATCCGACTTACGAACCGTGCTCGAAGAAAAAGCACGATGCAAGGAGGATGCCAGGGCGCGAGATCCGCACAAAGTTTCTGCTTTACAGCGGTTGGCTCCTCGGACGCATGGAAGCGTTGAGGTTGGAATGCCAATACCACGCCCTGCCTACGAACCAATGGACAAAGCATTAGCAAGGCTGTAGACTTCACCGCTTATTCCGGCGATTAAAAACGCGCCCCTACCATCAGGCTTCCTTCAACCAAAATTCACTACATATGAAGAGAAGACGGATCCCTACTCACACTTGAGCCACTTTCGCCAAGTCATGGCTGTATACAGGCGAAACGAGGCCTTAATGTGCATACTCTTCCCATCAAGCCTTGGCGACCTAGGCTTGACTTGGTTCGAGAAACTTCCAGAGGGTAGCATAGCCTCTTGGGCACAATTGGCAGAGGCATTCGTAACAAGGTTCCGAACAAACACTAAAACCCCGGTGGAGATCGACCAGCTACTCTCCATCGAAATGGGCGATAAAGAGACTCTGAGATCCTACAACAGTCGCTACTGGGAGACATTCAATCAGATTGGGGACTGCCCCACCAATCTCGCCATTGCACAGTATAAAAGAGGTCTTCCAGTCGAGAACAGACTAAGGGACTCGATCACCATGACACCACCCCTCACCATGGAAGCCCTGATGGAAAGAGTGCATCAGTACATCAGGGTAGAAGAGGATGGCGCACATGCCAAAGCGAAATCTGGTGCGACCGTAGTACCAGAAAAGAAGACCTCAGCAAAGGTCAACACGGTAGATCGAGGTAACAGAAATGGACGTGGTAGACGAGATAACGGAGAAGACCCGGATAAAAGATGGTTGAGAATCCGCACTACCATAACCACGGTGTTCGAAAAACCGATATACCGGATTCTGAGCGAAATAAGAGATGAGCCTTTCGTCAAATGGCCAGCCAAACTAGGGGAAGCACAGAAGGACTATGACGAAAGATCACGGTGCACCTTCCATAAAGAAAAGGGACACCGTACGGAGAATTGCACACCATTGAGACAACACCTGAAAGAGTTGGTGGCAGCAGGCCACTTGGACAAGTACATTGAAGGAGGGACGCAACCAGCCCCCCAGGATCACAATAACCCCAACGGGATGCCAGTCGACGCCCCACCTCAAGGCATTATCAATGTGATACATAGAGTCTTCGAACCTGAGCGTGTATGCGAGCTCAGGGGATCAATCAAAAAGGCTAAGCACTTTAGAGAGGTGCTAAGTGCCCAACCTGCCGTCAAGAAGGGGAAAACAGAGGCGACAAACGTCATGTCTTTTTCAGATAAAGACTTGGATCGAATATACTGTCCTCACAATGATGCCCTAGTCGTCACTCTCTGAGTCAAGGATTTTGACGTCAAGCGGATTCTGATTGACCAGGGTAGTTCATGTGAAATCATGTACTACGAGACATTTAAACAATTAAAGCTGCAAGACAAAGACTTGGCGCCTGCCGTATCTCCCCTAATTGGATTCAACTCCATGCCAGAATGGCCCGTCGAAAAGATAATTCTTCCAGTCAGAGCAGGAAGCGTAACAAAACAAGTGGAGTTCTGGGTATTGAAGGTCCCCTCCACTTACAACATTATCTTGGGCAGAACATGGCTGCATGCCATGCGATCAGTGGCGTCATCCTACCACCAAGTAATGCGGTTCCCCAATGACACCGGTATAATTGAAGAAGTCTATGGGGATCAGATCATGTCAAAGCAATGTTTCGCCACGGTGAATGACAGCCGCGCTACCAAAGGATACGTTCATTCGGTGGAAGAACCTGAAAGCAATGAACTATTCGCGGATGTCGGCAAAGAGGCTGATCAGAAGGCAGTGGAGGACTTGGTGGAGGTAAAAATAGATGAAAAGAACCCGGATAAGTTCTTCTTGATCGGCTCGTCGTTGTCCAGCACTGAGAGATTAGAGGTCTTGGAATTCTTGACCTCTAACATCGAAGTGTTCGCCTGGACACCCTACGACATGCCAGGCATTGATCCAAACTTCATCAGTCACCAACTCAATGTCCACCCATCCGCCAGGCCGGTCATTCAACGCACTCACCGATTGGCACTTCACCATGCCGAAATAGTGGCGGAAGAAGTAGGTAACCAACTGGAGACAGGAGCAATTAGAGAAGTGCACTACCCAAGATGGATCTCCAACACGGTTGTAGTGCCAAAGAAGAATGGCAAATGGCGTGTCTGCGTCGACTACAAAACAGTCAACAAGGCATGCCCAAAAGACAGCTTTCCTCTACCACGGATAGATCAACTGGTAGACCTAACGGCGGGACACAACCGACTTAGCTTTCTGGATGCATACAGAGGCTACCACCAGATCGCCATGCATGAACCAGACCAGGAGGTCACGTCCTTTACGACTCCAAGAGGACTATACTGTTACAAGGTCATGCCCTTTGGCCTGAAGAACGCAGGGGCAACATTCCAACGGATGGTCACCAAGATGTTTGAACCATTGTTAGGCAGAACAATGGAGGCTTACATCGACGACATGGTGGTCAAAAACAAAGATGAGAATGACCATCTCAAGGACTTAGGAGAAATGTTTGAAATCTTGAAGAAACACAAGTTACGCCTCAACGCATCCAAGTGCGCATTCGGAGTAGGATCTGGAAAATTCTTGGGCTTCCTGGTGACCAACCGAGGTATAGAAGCAGACCCCTCCCAGATCAAAACAATCCAAGATTTGGAGAGACCGAACTCAGTAAAGGAAGTGCAGCATCTCACCGGCATGGCAGCTGCACTCAACCGACTTATCAGCCGGTCGTCAGACAGACTACGACCATTTTTTCATGCCTTAAAGGCCAAGTTTGAGTGGGGTGAAGAATGCGACCAAGCTCTGGAAAGCTTGAAGGAATATATGTCTTCCCCACCACTGCTTGTTACCCCAGTACCTGGTGAAGAACTCTTCTTATACCTGGCGGTCTCTCAGCACGCAGTTAGCGCAGTGTTGGTTCGTGCAGAAGGAATCCAACACTTGCCCATCTATTATGTCAGCAAGACATTGCTGGCAGCCGAAACAAGCTATTTGCCACTGGAAAAACTGGCAGTAGCCTTGATGATGGCCTCCAGGAAATTGGCACACTACTTTCACGCCCACACCATAGTCGTCCTCACAGCTTTCCCACTAAAAGCTTTGTTTGAGATGGTGAACTTTTCTGGGCGAATTTTGAAGTGGGCAATAGAGTTGGGACAATTCGACATCAAGTTTCAACCCAAGACCGCAATAAAAGCCCAATCTTTGGCAGACTTCGTCGCAGAGTTTACTCCTGGAAGTCATCATATCTGCCCAGTCGACCTAACTGACACAACCGAACTAGGGACGGAAGTTGACGCCGGAATAGCGCAACCCCTAGTAGAAGGTACTCAGTCAGACCCCAAGGCAGACCAGACTAAAGACAGCAAGGCAGAATCTACACCAAACCAAGGCTCTCCGACGAAAAAAGACTTGGTACAATCAGATAGCGAGGGGCAGACAGCAAGCATGGACCTTGAAGAAAGCACCAGCAACATTCTTGACCCCATGACATCATCTGACCCCTCCACCTGCTGGAAGTTGTTCGTTGGAGAGATGTGGAAGCTCTTTGTGGATAGAGCATCCAACCGGCATGGTGCAGGGCTTGGCATAGTTCTCATCTCCCCAGACGGCCTGGTTGTAGAGCAAGCAATCAACCTTGGCTTCCCAGCATCAAACAACAAAGCGAAGTATGAAGCACTTCTCGCAGGACTCAAGTCAGCATGCTACATGAAGGCCACCGAACTAATGGTATACAGCGACTCACAGCTGGTGGTAAACCAAATTTCTGGCAACTACGAAGCAAAGGATGATAGGATGGCCAAGTACCAAGAATTGGTCAGAACAGAGATCAAGAAGTTTGATGTAGTAAGGGTTGAACAAATCGGCAGGGAGGAAAACAACAGAGCAGATGAACTAGCAGGCCTCGCTTCAATGGCAGATACCTCCATACCTCATCCACTACTGATTGACTACCTACCTAGACCAAGCATTGAAGACCCCGAAGCAGAAGAGGTATGTTGCGCAGAGCTAGGCCCCTCTTGGATGGACCCCATCATCTTATTCTTAAAAGACAGCATCTTACCAGAAGAAAAAAAAGAAGCCAACAGAATAAGAGCAAAGTCGCAGCGATTTTGGCTCTCCCCATCTTTGGCATTATACAAGAAGTCGTTCTCAGGACCCTATCTAAAGTGTGTCCACCCCAGCAAAGTGGAAGCATTCTTGTACGAGATACACGAAGGGGTGTGCGGAAGCCATCAAGGAGGAAGATCGTTAGCTTACAGGGCCATTTCACAAGGATACTGGTGGCCATACATCCAGGCAGACTCAGAGAAATATGTGAAGAAGTGCGAGAAATGCCAAAAATTCGCACACCAAATACATCAACCAGCAAGAGAACTCCTACCATTAACCAGCCCATGGCCTTTCGCAATGTGGGGCTTGGACATAGTAGGACCACTTCCAACAGCACCCGGTAACAGGAAGTTCTTTCTCGCAGCAACAGACTACTTCACAAAGTGGGTGGAAGCAGAAGCATTGGCATCAATCAAAGAAAAAGATGTGAAGAAGTTCATTTGGCAGAATATCATCACTCGGTTTGGCATACCAAAAGCCCTAATCTCAGACAATGGCACTCAGTTCGACGGCAGAATCTTCAGAGGCTTTTGTGAAGAGTACAAGATAGAGTTCTACAATTCTACACCGGTATATCCTCAAGCAAATGGCCAAGCAGAAGCATCAAATAAAGTCATCTTGGATGGATTGAAGAAAAGGTTAGAGAAGGCAAAAGGCAAGTAGGTGGACGAGCTTCCTCATGTTCTATGGGCTTACCGCACCACACCTCGGCGATCAACAGGAGAGACACCATTCTCCTTAGCCTACGGAATGGAAGCAGTAATCCCACTGGAAGTTGGCCTCCCCACAATTCCAAGCGAAAATTTTGATCCAAACTTGAATGGAGAAGCCATAGCATTAGAACTTGACCTTGCGGAAGAAAGAAGGGAAAGAGCACTGGTTCACATTGCCTCATACCAACGAGAGTTAATCAGAAAATACAACAAAACGGTGCATCCAAGGCAATTCAAGATCGGAGATTGGGTACTGCGCAAAGTGATGGGAAACACCTTGATACCAGGAGATGGCAAGTTAGGGCCAAACTGGGAAGGTCCTTACAAAGTGGTTGGATTAACAGGCAAAGAGGCATACCACCTAGAAGACAAGGACGGCAAAGCAATCCCTAGGCCATGGAACACGGCCAATCACAAGTTATTTTATTTTTAGCTTTTTTCTTTTCAAACATGTGTAATTTCTTTTTCTTCAATAAAACAATTGATCCTTTTCAGCATGCGTTGTTCTCTGTAAAAGCTAGCTTTAGTGAAGTTAGGAATATTGCAAACCTTTTATTCTAAGTTAGCTGGAAAAACTAACTTAGAGGTTGGTTGGATTAAATCAACACCCTTCCTAAGTCCAGGATAAGGATCCAGGCTGCAAGACGTTTGGTCGGAATAACCAAACATTCTTCTAAGTTAGCTAGAAAAACTAACTTAGAGGTTGGTTGGATTAAACCAACACCCTTCCTAAGCCCAGGATAAGGATCCAGGCTGCAGGACGTTTGGTCGGAATAACCAAACATTATTCTAAGTTGGATGAAAAAACTTAGAGGTTGGCTGGATTAAACCAACACCCTTCCTAAGCCCAGGATAAAGATCCAGGCTGCAGGACGTTTGGTCGGAATAACCAAACATTATTCTAAGTTGGCTAGAAAAACTAACTTAGAGGTTGGCTGGATTAAACCAACTCTTTGTACTCTTCAGCCGAAGTAAGGGTATGGTTGAAGAGTGGTTGGCTGGATTAAACCAACTCTTTGTTCTCTTCAGCCGAAGTATGGGTATGGCTGAAGAGTGGTTGGATGGATTAAACCAACTTTGTACTCTTCAGCCGAAGTATGGGCATGGTTGAAGAGTGGTTGGCTGGATTAAACCAACTCTTTGTACTCTTCAGCCGAAGTATGGGCATGGCTGAAGAGTGGTTGGCTGGATTAAACCAACTTTGTACTCTTCAGCCGAAGTATGGGCATGGTTGAAAAGTGGTTGGCTGGATTAAACCAACTTTGTACTCTTCAGCCGAAGTATGGGCATGGCTGAAGAGTGGTTGGCTGGATTAAACCAACTCTGAGTACTCCTCAGCCGAAGTAATTATGTCGGCTAAGGAGTGGTTGGCTAGTAAACATAGCTAGTTTGAGCAGCAAAAACCGAGATAAAAGTTGGAAGTGTTAACATACATATCAACCGAAGTAACAGATAATGAAAATTTTCATTCATCAAAAAGCAAATACAAAGGAGGGGTTGTAGCCCGGTTACAAGAGTACAGAAGTAGCAAAAAAAAAAAAGTACAAAGTCAAGAGAAAAGGTCTTCAATTTCGGCATCAATGTCAACTTGAACGCCGGTTGCAGATGGAACATCCGTCTCAGTAGCAATTGGCAGAACGATATCAGTCGATGGCTCAACAGTCAGGTCTTCCACCGTTGCTTCCAACCGAGCTGATTGATCGTCGACTTGCGCATTGACTACCGGAATAACTGTTTGTTCGTTTTCATCATCTGAATCATCTGAATCCTGCAAGAATTGTTCTTGAACCGAAGCAGCATATTCCGCAAGCGAGACCGGAATAAAATACTGTGGAGCATTGTAGACCTCGGTTTCAGGCCCACAGCCGAGCTGCTCCACAGCACTTCTCCAACCGCACTTGAAGAACAAATCCTTTGCCCCCTCGCACTGCGGAATGTATAGGCCCTCCGCCTCTTTGAAACCTTGGGCATTGGCATCACTGACTTTCTGCTTGAGTTCAGCTATTTTGGCATCTTTTTTTTCTTCGAGTTTGATCAACTCGCGCAAGTACTTGTCTTTCACCGTTGCCGCAATTTTTTGTTTTTTGGCTTCGGCCGAGCTAACAAGTCCGGTCAAGCGACCGTTCTCAAATTGTAGCTCGGCTATCTGTTTTTTGGCACGCTCAAGCTCGGCTGTCTTTGCCTCGGCTTCAGCCATGACCTGCCTCGTCGTTTTCCTGAGCTCCAGCACTTTCTTATG
The DNA here is from genome assembly GCF_055761805.1 of Camellia sinensis. NCBI lineage: Eukaryota > Viridiplantae > Streptophyta > Magnoliopsida > Ericales > Theaceae > Camellia > Camellia sinensis. The sequence goes on from NC_138961.1 coordinate 12,513,127, forward strand.
GGCTAGATTATTCTTCTGAATGGCCTGCAAAAGAGTAGTAACTCTCTTTAGCCGGACTGATAGTTGGGAAAAGTTAGACAAAGGAAAGGGAGAACCACTTACCAGGATCATTGATTTTGTAGAAGACCGGATGGCCTTCAGTTCGGTGTTGAGTTGCTTATTGTGGTGCTCCATATCTTTGGGAAGGCAAACACTCTTGGCTAGGTTGAAAGCCATTAAGTGGTCCTTCTCAGCAACAACCGAGTCACTTGCCTCGATATTTCGGTTCTGAAATGAGAGAACTGGAGCCCATTTTGAGGAGTCAGCTCGGTCAGACTGCTCCGGTTGATGGATGTGTTGAGGACTTGGTGGAGGGATAGATTCGTCCTCATCCACAAGTTGTTGTTCGGTTGGGGTAGATCGGGCGCGCTTAGAGGGGCGTGATGAAGAAGGCTGTTGAGAAGGGAGGGCCACAACGGCAGGCTGCGTTTGACTTGCTGGTGGTACTTCGGCCCTGTTGGTCTCGGTCAAGAGGGCCCTTACTCTGTTCTTTTTGGCCATCTCCTCTTCAGCAGTTAGTGGAATTAGTCTGATTTGTGGTAAGGTTGGGTCCGGCTCTGGTGCGTCTTTAAGAAGAAAATCGATCACTCTGGCTTTTCGGTGACCACTGTATCTGTAGGTCGGCTCGAATTTAAGCAGTTTGGCCCAACTACGTTCTAGATACCGTAGTGCGGCGCGCAAAGTTGCTAGGTTTGGGTAGTTGTATAAGGAATGGAGGTGGGCAGAATCTGCGAAAGAAGACAACTGTTAGTTCGGCTGACAGATTAAAAAATCGAAATATCATAAAGCAAGCAAGAAAACCGAAGTAAGTATACCGGGTTCTCCTTTCTTCCAATTTATACGTCGGCCAGGAATCTGGGCTTGATGATCCTCAAAGTTCCCAGACACCTAGAAAAAATCGTCGTCGTTTAAATCTTTGTCCAGTGTGTGTTTTATTATCTTCTCTCGGCGACGTCGTATTCTTAAATAGTAGACCCACCCATCTTCTTTTGAACCAATGGAGTATTGGTGGAAGATTTCGGCCAGGCCAAGGTTTAGTCCGGCTTGGCGGTTCAGTTCGGCTATTCCCATAATGATGCGGTATGAATTGGTGGATAGTTGGATAGGGCATAATCTAGTTTGCCTAAGAAACTCGCAGATTAAAGGTTGGACTGGAAATCGTAGTCCGGTTTCAATAATTCACAAGAGGGTGAAGGGGACAAAGCCTTCATTATCCCAAGGAATGACACCTTTTTCGGCTAAAGACAGGTGGACGTCATCGGGTATGTTATAGTCCTTTCTAAATTCGGCTAGGCCGCCTGGAGTGTCTACTAGATACCTATACTTCCCCATTTATGGTATAAATTATGAATAATTTATATCGGTGCAAAAGTTGTGCTCAGTAGCTCGGTTGAGCGCACGGAGGAGTGCCTAGGCAACCTAAGTCTGCAAAGTAGAAAACAAAGGGGTTAAGCACAGATCATTGGACCGTGCTACAAATTAAAAGCAAGGTAAAAGCGCCCTACTTCGGTTTTGTGGACAGATTCTATCTCGGTTCGGCAAAATGCTTGGTAGCTCGGTTTGAGCAGGGTTTTTATTAGCCAGACCTTTGCAAGCATCTCGGCATACTTGCTTTGGAAACAATTTTGTTAGACCGGTTCATCGTCTAGGGGCAGCTTTCTGAGTTCGGTCTAAAAAACTAAGAAAACTAGTTTAGCCCCAAAGGCCTAAATCGGTTGAACTATGAGTTTGTTACTTCGGTTGAGCCTCTAGGGGCAGCTTTCTGAGTTTGGTTCAGAAACTAGGAAAGCTGGCTTAGCCCCAAGGCTTAGCTCGGTTGAAGACCGAGGTTCCTAGCTTATCTCGGCTAGAGTGATTCAGGAGTTGGTAACTTACTGAAACTACTGTTATTTCTACGAGTTCTAGTTCGGTTATTGTCTGAATTGATCTACATATATAGCATAAACAGTATCCTAGTTCGGTTGCATCATGATTATGGATCAAAAGCTCATTTTCTACAGGATGTATCATATGCTCATGTGTTCTACTGTTAAAGTTTTTCCATGAAAGTACAGAAGCGAAACAGAAATGGAAGAAAATGTTTTGCAAAAATACAGTAAACAAAATGCATAGAACAAATACGAAAGCAAAAACAAGGGAAGGAAAATGGATTTGCTTACCAGATTGAAGAAGAGGGAACTGGAGATGGAAACAGTAGCAGCAATGAAGAGCACAAGCTTGGTAGTTGAAGAACTAGAGGCACAGAAAGAGAAGAAGAAGAATAGTGTAGATGAATGATTCAAGGATAGAGGGGTTGCTTTGTGAAAAGGACGAGAGAGAAAAAGCGGGAACTGTTCAAATTTTTCGTAGTACGAGGGCGGCGTGACAGCTGCCCACAGCCTATCAGAGCCTGCCACGTGTCATTGGAAAGGGAAGCGTTACAGTCGCTGTGATTGAAGAGACGTTTTGACCGGACAAGTAGAGCCCGGAGTGAAATAAGCTCGGCCGGAAGGCTAAAGAGTTTTTAGCTCGGCTGGAAGGCTAAAGAGTTTTTTAGCTCGGCTGGAAAGGCTTAAAAACTTCAGCTCGGCTGGTAGACAAGTAATCCCAATCATGCTGTGCAGATGGAATTAAGGGGCAATTGAGAGGGTAATTTTTGGTGAAAATTGGGCCGAGCTATGAGATGGACTTTATGGCCCAAAGTATGAAGGACTGGGTAAAAAGGCTGAAAAGCTACTCCGGCCCAAGAGAGATAGAGTTACTCCGGCCCAAGAAAGATAAAGTTACTCCGGTCCGGAAGCAACTTGGAGTTAGGCCGGTCTCAGAGTTAGTCCGGTCATGACGTATTGTGGTTAGAACGGACAAAACCTTGCTACACGGTAGCTCGGTCTAAACACACCATGGGTTGAACAGGAGAGAACCAAGATAAGGAAGGAGTAAAAGGAGACACCGAACTGAAGATAGTTCGGCATACTCTGTGGCTCAGCATAGCCAGTTTTATTTCGGTCATATGGTAGTTCGGCCATGGTAAAAACCATCTCACTTGGTTTAAGAAGTGAGGGGGGTGTTGAAGGATAAGCATTATCTTTCAGGAGTATGAATCCTAGGAGGACTCTGCATGGAGGAATAGAAGTCCTACTAGGATTGTGCCACTCGAAACCTATAAAAGCTCACAAACATCACCTTGGAGGTAACACACAACTTTGCATTCTGAATACTCAAAGCTTTGTCTATTTGTCAAGTTTACTGACTTAGGCATCGGAGGAGTTTCCGGCACACACCCGCCAGCTAGCTCACGTTTGTGCTTTCAGGTGACAAAGCGACGTCGTACGGAGGAGCACAGACTTAGTCAACAGGATTATACAAGAAGGTATATTTCTTTCCCGTACAACAATTAATCCAAATTTCTTATATAATTTCTAAAAGTCCTCCATCCAAATTAATTCACCAACCAAATTATAGGATAAAATAAAAAATTCAAAAATAAACTTAAGGGCAAAATGGAAAATAAAATACAAGCCACCAACACCAAAACTATTAATTCTTATATAGATAGACTAGGTAGGGAGGCCTGTGCAAGCCACGGGCGACTTGCACATTTTTTAATTTTTTTATTACAATTTAATTTTTTGATTTTAAAGTAGTGTTTGTTTGATGGAAGAAAAATATAGCGAAATGAAATAAATCTTATATATTTATATATCATCATTTTATTTTACCAATAATATTTTTTTTATGAACTTTTATGTTGTATTTGGTTAATTAGAATGAGATGAAATAGAATGATTATGTACCTTTATTACGACTTTAGTTATGAGTTTGAATTTTTAAAAATAATTTTAGATTTTTTTTTTAGCTGATTGTTATTTAATTCTACAAAAATTGAAGATTCAATAGTCAAAAGTTAAGAGTATAACAATCATACAAATAATCACTCTAAAATCACTTTAAAAAAACAAAGAAAAAAATAGGGTAAATTATAAATACACCCTTGAGATTTGCTTAAAATACGGATTGCCCTTTCTAGTTTGCAAAATTACAAGTATTCCCTTGTTAGAATATTTTATTTTATTTAACAGGATTAATTTAAAAAATTAATTATCTAACTGCTCTCATATACAATTATAAAATTACCTAAATTATTAATTAAAATAAATTTATGACATCACTAAAAATTGTTAATCGACTTGATGATTTATTAATAAAAGGGGTTATTTATTATGAAATTTGAAATTTAAAGGAGCATGATGTAATTTTCAAAACCACAAGGGACAATGTGTATTTGAAGTAAACCTCAAGGGGTATGTTTGTAATTTATCCACACACACAAAAAAAAAAAAAAAAAAAAAAAAAAAAAAAAAAACTCAAAAAAAATCTCAACTTTTGGACTATTAGGCTAATTATAACCCAAATTTCTTATATAATTTCTGAAAGCCCTCCATCCAAATTAATTCACCAACCAAGCTAAAGGGCAAAATAAAAAATTCAAAAATAAACTTGAGGGCAAAATGGGAAATAAAATACAAGCCACCAGCAACAAAGTTATTCTTATATAGATAGATCTAATACATAACACTTTATTGGTAGAAATTTGTTTACACGTAACACATAACACCTTATTGGTAGAACTGAGGGAATGGTCCCACCAAAAGTTTAAAACAAGCTAATCGAGGCTTGTTTGGGCAGTAGAGATTTAGAGTTGTTTTTGAAAATTAGTTAAAATTTAGTTTTTTAGCTTTTTTTTTGAATTTTTAAAAAAAAAATGTTAAAAGGTAGAAAGATGGTGTGATCCAAAATAGGTTAAAAACTAGAAGATGGCTTTTAACCATCTTCCTAATCTGGTGCCCGAAAACAAACCTAGATACCCTGCATAACCAAAAAAAAAAAAATGTTGTATATATTGTATTAACAAATTCGCACTCTCCTCGACTCACTTATGAAGAAGGAAAAATTGTTAAAAGCAAATGCTAAGATTGCATTCACCCCCCCCCCCCCACACACACACACACAAAAATGCTAAGATTGCATTTGGTTTAATTTTGAAATTAATTTTGGAAGATAAATTTTTAAAAAGAGTATTGAAAATTGAAAACTTGTTTGGTTATGAGTTTTCAAAACTAGTTTTTGAGTTGTGTATTTTGAAAATAGTTTTTAGAAATTTAAAAATTCAAAACTTGTTTGATTATGAGTTTTCAAAACTAGTTTTCCAAAAAAGAGTTTTTTTTTTTTTTTCTGGGGGTCTTATGTGTTTTTTTGTCTTGTAGTCAAAACTTTTTAATATTATTATAGCAATTTTATCAGCAATGATAGAGACCCCCATGTAGACACCCCATTTTTGACCGACCTTAAGACTCAGACCTCACCAGTTAAGCGCTCGGTGATATTGCGTATTGCGCTCGTTCAGAAGTTTTAGAGTCTCGGCTGCGAGCCTTGCCTCCGGACTTTCGGAATCTTTTGTGTCTTGCCTCGGTTTGCGAACCAGGCTCTATTTTCTTCGTTTTCTCTTCCCGAAGGGAGAGAGAGGTCTTGTAGATCATCTCCCAGTGGCCGTAGGCTACGTTTCGTGGTCGTAGGCCATTTTTCCCATTTTTGAGCCCGATTTTCCCGGTTTTCGGAGCCGACGGCCGTGTGCCTCAATTCGGGACCACCTAACCACCTTTGTTTGCTCCGGTTGTTGGCATACACCTTATTTCTTCCCTTTTGAGGGACACTGGGGTCCGAGAGACCAACTTCGTGGTCGAACGCCACCTCCGGTGCTTAACAACCCATTTTCGGGGCCCCAGGCCGAGCGTTTCGGTCCCCGAACCTCCGTTTTGCATCCGTTTTGGTTCATTTTTGGTGGAGACCTTATTTTCATAGTTAGGAAGACTGTAGGAGGGTGGGAGGCTAGCAATTGTTCTGAAAAGCCAGCTTTATTCCTTCATCACTCTCCGACGCCCGTTTTCCTCACTTGAAAGCCAATGTTGACCACCCCAGGGCCACTTTCTTGAACCCTAAACCCCATATTTGTGTTGTACACACCTGGGAGGCCACCAATATTTGGTGGCCGACCAGTAATTGTGCCTGACCCTTTTGACCCCCTCTAGAAAATGGATTTTTCTCTCTCCTGGTTCACATTTTCTGGGTTTTGACCACATAATTGTGTTGTGCACACATGGAAGGCCACCTTTTTGAGGTGGCCGACCAGTAATTATGCTTCACCCTTTTGACCCTTGGTCGGCCGACCATGGGAGGCGGCCGGCCGGCCCCCTGAACCTTCTGAACCTGGCCGGCCGTGACCCCCACACCTGGTTCCTTACAGCTGTACCCTCTATTCCCCCCCCCCAGATCCTGTATCCGAGGGGGGAAATTTGAATTTCATTTTCCCCCCCTTTCCTCCATCCCTTTGTCTATATAACCAGCACCCCCAGCTACATTTTAGAGGGTTACAAAAACTTGTTTGGAGCTCTTGCATTCAATCTCTCTCTCTCTCTCTCTCTCTCTACTCCAAGCACCAAAACCCCTTAAGTTCTACACCATTTACCCTACACCTCATAGCACAAGGCCTCCATCCCTCATTCCAGCACTTTGGGACTGTTTTGAAGAGGTTAAAGGCTCAGAAAATTGGTCCAAGAGCTGCTGGTTCATTGGTCTTCAAAGGTAAGTCTTCTTCTCCTCTTTTCTTGCCTTATTTTGCTTTGTATCTAAGCCATACTTTCTAGCTTTTTTGGGCTCCGACCCAAACTGTAAATAGTCATATTTTGAGCCCCTTTTCATGTTTGATCAAGGACCTCCTGCTGTTTGAGCTCTCCTACTACCACTTGCCTCTTTATCTCTCTTTTAGGCCATTTTTTTGCATAGTATTTTAGGCTTATTTGTGAGTTGTTTTGGACTTGGTCATAAACTGTAAAATAACTTTTTTTGAGCCCCTCTTCAACATTTTTGAAGGGCTTTCCTCTATTTGAGGCTTCCTTCTATCACTTGCCTCTTTATCTCTCTTTTAGGCCAATTTTTGCATAGTATTTTAGGCCTATTTGTGAGCTGTTTTGGACTCTGTCATAAACTCTGAAATGTCTTGTTTTGAGCCCCTCTTAAACATTTTTGAAGGGTTCTCCTCTGTTTGAGAACAGCAGCCACCACTTGTCTCTTTACTCCTTTTTTAGGCCTTTTCGTGCATGATAGTTTGGCCTTATTTGTGATTATTTTTGTGGCATGGTGTAAACTGTAAAGTGCCTTTTTTTTATCCCCTCTTAAAATTTTTTGAAGGGCTCTTTGCCATTTGGGGCCAGCTGCTGTCCCTTTGTGTTTAATCTCTCTTTTAGGGCCATTTTTGCATGATAGATTAGCCCTATTTGTGTTCATTTTTGAGGCTTGTTATAAACTGGAAATATGCATGTTTTGGGACTGTCTTGCATCTTTCTTCATGCTTCATGATCAAATAATGCATGCTTTGTATAGCTGTAAGTCATTCCATGTGCCTAGTTCGAATTTCGGGGTTCATTCCATGCATCGGGTGCCATGTTTCCATGATTCGGGGCTGTTTTGAATTGTATTTCAGTGCTGAAATTTGCATGATTGCATACCATATTCCATGCCTTGCCATGCTTTGGTAGAGTGGCATTTGTTGCCTTAGGCTCGGTCCTCGGTTTGCGTGTATGTGTGCACGCATTTCGAGTGTCTCATTTTCATCCCATGGCTACTGATGTGAGTGTGGCTGAGGTCCACTCATGTTGGTGTAAGTCCATTATGCATTGTGTATGCTATTACAATTCATAGCATTGCGTATGCTAGGTTGTATGTTAGTGCATCGTGTATGCCATGTTACATCGCGCATTGTGTATGCCATTTCATAGCATTGTGTATGCTAGGTTGCATGTTAGAATTGCATTCATGCATGTCATGCATATTGCATTGTGTTTGGGATAGGAGTTAGCCCGAGCACGGGAAACGAGGGACGTTTCGTACTTCGAGTGACGGAACGTGTCTCAATTCCCAGTCACCGACACTCCGGATTATCCATGATGGAGTCTCGGTCTTGTTGTGTTTAGGTGTGTATTCATTTCATATTAAGTCGTGCAAATCGACTCCTCGACCATTATACATCGATATGCGTGATTGGTGGCACAAGGATCGAGGACTACACTCCCTGAAGAGTAGTCAAGCATAAATATGTGAAAATACATTGCCATGCCCCTTTCCTGCTCTCTGTTGCACCAAATCAGAAATCAGCAGCTTTCAAAAGTCTTGCACAGCATTCCGACATCAATTGCAAACATAGGCTAATTAGGGCATCGCGATGGATTTCCATGCCAAGCAACCCGAACATGCATCATTCATCATCCAGAGCAGAGTCGAGGCAGTCCCTAGCTTGCATGCTAGTTTACTACTTTCCTAGTTTAATTTGTTAATTAATTAGGATTTTGTATTTATTTGGACTGTATTGTTCATTTGGGACTGTATATTATTTATTCGGACCCTCCGAGCGAGGGCAATGTTGTAATAAGTGTGCGTGCTTGTGATGTATGTCTTCCAACCCCACGTCTTTCTCCCTTTTATTTACCAGCTTATGATGGTTAGATTAGGACATGTTTCAATTAGCATACAGTATGATAGCATGTTTGCATTCATTCATCTGTCTTGCATGCACCGGGCTCGGCGCATCATACTAACTGCATTGTATTTTCAATTCCAAGTTGAATACATGTTAGTTGTAGCATTTCATATGTCATGTTTAGAATAGTCGAGCCTGCTATAGTTGTACTTTTGCATGTGTTGCATTAGGCATTTCTGCATAATTAGGATCATGCATGGATTTCTAATTAACTTCTGTTTTGGCTTGGAGTACTCGGTAAGTTTTATGCTTTAGCATCCTTGCATGCGTGTGAGTGACTGCCATGAATAGTATGTTTACCATGAGGCTATATGCTTATGTGATATAACTGCCTGAATGCCTGTGGGTGAATGTTGGGTTATTTGGATTGGAACAATTCATCAATTGTGAGTTTTAAGCCCACTAGATAATGGAAAAACCATGTTTTCTAAGCCCACCCGAGGGTGGCAAAATCTGCATTTTAAGCCTACTTGCAAGTAACAAACCACTTTCAAATAAACAAACACGAAATGTTTTGTTCCAATTCAGGCGACCCGGTCTATACTTGTATGCTGTGCGCATCACATAGTAAATCTAGGCTAATAACCGGAATAAGAACGCATAATGTTTCCAAAAATAGATATCATGGTTAGTAGAGGCCGATCTTTGATCGGGCGAGCGGGGGTGCTCACGAAGTGACCTTCCCTAATCATACCCAAGTTCCCGAGACGAGGCAACTTTGGTGATGACGGACACGTGGCCTTAGGCAACGAGTCAAGGTTTCCTAAATTTTCCCAAAATAAAATATTTAGGTGGCGACTCTGTATCTGGCAAAGCAGTTCATGTTTGGCACTTCTTTCAAAATCTGTTTTTTTCTCAAAACGATTTGCCGGATTTGGACTCTTTGGTTCAGATTAAGAACCGTGACAATTTGAGAGTCTGAACTGTAGTGAGCCCAATACGAACAGAACGGGGACCCATCCTCCCGGGGCGTTCGGGGACGTCTACAGTTTCTGGCGACTCCGCTGGGGAATTAGAGAGCTTGACTCGAACTCATGATATCTTGTTTTGACTACACTTGTGTGTTTCTTTGCATTGCATGTGCATTGGTGCGCCTGGGACACCGTGTTTGCCATCTGCTATTCCTGAACGGTTTGCCGGAGGCTTGTCTTGTCAAGGCATGACCATAAGGGTGACCGGTTATGGGCTCTACCAGTATGGGAACACAAATCCCGATTTTACCGGGGCGCCCTTTTTGACCATTCAACCAAGTGCATATTCAGAATCCATAGTGACCATTCCAAGCTAGGACAGGTTGCTTACCCGATTTAGGTTGTTTGAAACCGCTGCGTGCGTAGTGAAACCCTAGCTCCTGACAAAATAAGACAGGGAAACCCTACCCCAACATAGGGGTGTTTTGGCTCTCACTTGCTTGCTATGTGCTTTTAGGGTGTGTCCCTACAGGAATGCATGTAACAGTTTGCAAGTCTGGGTATCAGGCCTGCGGGCATCAGTATCTGGGAATCAGTTTTATCTGAGGGTATCAGTTCACCCGCAGAATTTTGGGCAGAATTCAGTAGAGAGCACACTCATTCAACTATGCTCAGATCTGTTCAGGTGAAATCAGACTCAAATGCTGCATGTTTTCTCTTTTGCTAGGTAGTCTTGGAACCATAGCTTCAGAAGGCTCCGATATCCCCCGAGGTTCATCAGACTTGTGTTGATAGACTTTGTTGGGTCAGAGATTCAATTCAAGGGCAATCAGTGTTCCTTTGCCAAAGACAGAGTAAAAGGGCCAGTCAGGCACAGATCACCAGTTCAGCAGTTAGCAGATCAGTGGCCCTTATCCACCCTACCAGTGAATAGTCAGGCTGAGGCCTCAGTTTTTATCAGTTTTTACTCACCCCACCAGTCAGTCAGCCAGAACAGCAGAACATGGCAGGGATGGAGGAAATGATGCGTCAACTCCAAGAAAGTATGAAACTCATGCAGCAAGACGCTGCCCGGCAGACGGAATTTGCCAAATAGCAGGCTGCGATCATGGCCCAACAGGCTGAGCTAATCACCAGGCTGCAACAGCAAATTGGAGCATCTGCTTCGCACCAAACCCCTCCCCCACCAGGAGTTCCAGCACCCGAGGAGGCACCAAATGTCCAGGGAGATACGAACATTCCGACAGGACCGGCTCCGCCCCCAATCTTACCCCAACTGTCTAAAGCACCGATCAACCTGCCGGATTCACCCTTTGAGTTCGAGTTAGACCCTACAACGCTGAAGGTGAGCAAGCTAGAAAAGATGTTCAAGAAATCTCAGGGAGTAAAATCCATTCCGGACATTGAGGACGGGTATACCGACGCAGCTGTGACGCTGCCGGACAGATTTAAGATGCCCCACATCGACCGATTTGATGGATCTAGCGATCCCATAGTGCACCTCCGGTTGTTTTCGGACATACTAAGGCCGATGGGCCTCACCAGACTGCAGAAACTTTCATTATTCGGCCGGACCCTGTCGGGTGTAACCGCTATCTGGTATGCAAAATTAGAAGACGATGTCAAACGGAACTGGGATGAGATGGCCGAGGCCTTCGTTGCGCAGTACTCCTATAACACGCAAATCGAGGTCACAACCCGTGATCTTGAGACAACAAGGCAAGAGCCTAAGGAGAGTTTTTCTGATTTTGTAGCCCGCTGGAGGGCCAAGGCTTTGATGATGACCCTGAGGCCTACCGACAAAGACCAAATCAGGATGATTGTACGCAATCTCCAGCCTAAGCTTATGCAGAAAATGATCGTGCTCCCCTTCCCTACCTTTTCAGATTTGCATGAGATGGGAGTACAGATCGAGGACGCTATGAAGTAGGGCCTCATTGACCAGGAGAAGGAGCAGCCTAGGAGGGCGTTTTCCCGCAATTCAAGTGCAGCCACCGGCGGTGATGCAGCTACTAAGACTTCAGACGTGGGCATGGTCGCCACCACCACACCAAGAGCAGCCACCCCCTTTATTGATGCATCCACTTCAAACCCCCGAACTTTGGACTACCTACCCCGAGGCAAGAGGGTTTTCACCCCACTCTTTATGCCTTTGTCTAAAGCTTTAGGGGTCCTACTCAGGAAAGGACATCTGAAACCGTTAGAACAACGACCTCTACCCGATCCTCTCCCTGCAAAGCATGACCCGACTAAGTACTGCGCCTACCATCAACAAACCGGTCATAACACCGACAGTTGCTTTCGTCTACGCCATGATGTACAAGATCTATTTGACAATGGGGTCATCGTCACACCAAGCTCTGCAAAGTCTATCGGCACTTGATCAGTGAACTTGTGGGGGATAATGTGACTTTGTGATCAGGAGATGAACCACCAGCGAGCGGCGTTCAGTTTACTCTGGATGTGGCGTATGGCACGCACTGTTTTGAGTATTTTGCGAATGCTAGTCTTTGTACGTTCTAGCTTGGGTATTAAGTCAGTTATGTTGTTTTGAGTCTGTCTCTTTGTTTTGAGTCAGTCTTTTCATATTGAGTCAGTCGGGTCTGTCTTGTTGTATCGAGTCAGTCTTGTTTTGTTAGAGTCAGATGATTCCGAGGGTGTTACCTCGGGCATCACTGTTTTGTTTTGTGTTTGTCCTTTTGCTTTCTTTTGAGTCTGTTTCTGTCTTGGAGCCAGTAATGCCAACGGATTTGAATGAACAGCAGTGATTTTCACATTCTTGTGTTCTCTTCTGCCTTGTGCCAGTTGTGCCAGAAGTTCTGAATGAAACGACAGTGCTTTTCACCTGCTTTTCTATGCTTCAAAAATCATTGCATTGACCTAAGTTTTTCAAAACCTTTTGAACATTGTGATGAAAATAAAGGGGAAGGAATTCCTTGGGATTTGCAAAACTTTGATCAAATTGAGAGAAAGAGAAGCGTGCTAAGCCCTTAATGATTGAAATCATATTTGTTAACGTGAGTACTGAGAAGGATCCTGGCTTGATCCAGATTGGTCCCACACCGTCTTCAGCACGAGCGATTAGTCGCTTTTTTAAAAGATTTCAAAAAAAAAAAAATGTTTTACGCGGTCCTGCGAAGACCTGTGTGAAATCGCTCTTGAGATTGTGCAGCTTAGGATCGCTCTCAGCCTCGAGACTCGACTCCTCATTTCCAAACCTTGGACTAGAACTCAGAAAGTTCAAAGGTCAACTACAATGTAAGGCCTGTGTGGTCGGATCCAGAGCAGCTCGTGAATTAGCGGCAACAAAGTCAGATCAAGAAGCTTGCGAAGCTAGATCAGAAGCACCCCTCGAACTAGGGGCAAGAATTTCAAATGTGCTCGAAGAGTCCAAGATGAAGATCGGCAAGAATGCCAAACCCCAGAAGGGAGGAAAAAAGAGGACATTGTTGAAGGACAACCGAGTTCCGATCCACAAACACTAGGGCAAATTCACCCTCCATTGGATGGACTCTTGCATCGTCAGCGAACAACAGCCATTCTCCTGGATTCAGATGACTTCGGGATCTCAAAACCATTTGACATGGACCAAGCTACACTTTTACCCTTGAGAGGCTCGCTGGGCCGAAAACCCGAAAGGGCGACCCAGGCAAAAGTTAGAGCAAGAAAAAGAACAAAAAAAAAAAAAGAACAAAAATGCAAAGAACAAAAAAAAGGAAAGAAGAAAAAGAAGAAAAAGAAAAAAGATGAAAAGAAAAGAAAAGAAGAACATAGCTCGCAAGGTTGAAAACCTGGAAGGGCAGCCTTGGCAAAACTTAGAGCGCAAAAGGAGAGGTTAAAATACCAGAGTATACCTTAACCCCGAACTACGTAAGGCTTGATTCCCATGTTTGGGATACGTAGGCAACTTCATTCTGAAGTCCAGCCGTAAAACACTTCAAATTGATTGTGCCCATGTAATGGTTTTGATCATCTTCGCTTTCTCTGTATCCGAGAATTTGGTTATGTTCGTCACTCTGAGGACTGACTACAATGCGCTGCGGGGCCATTCAGACAAGGGGCAACTTTCCGTTGCCATTCAATGCGTTGTGGTGCCGTTCAAACAAGGGGCAACTTTCCATTGCCATTCAATGCGCTGTGGTGCCGTTCAAATAAGGGGCAACTTTCCGTTGCCATTCAATGCGCTGTAGTGCCATTCAAACAAGGGGCGACTCTCCGTTGCCATGTAGCTCCCCTCAAGCAAGGGGCAATTTTCCTTCGAATCTGAGGTTGTGCATCTCGAGAGTGGGTTCTATGCTTGTTGAGTAGTGGTCGTTTGAAAAAACAGTTTTTGAGAATTTTTACTAAGGTTGACTGATCTTCTCTCGAAAACTATTCCATTTTTTCAAAACTGGACCTTTTTCTTAGACCTAAAAAAAGAAAATTTTCAGTGCTCATAACCTAACTTGCATGATTTTGAATCAGAAAATCGAACAAGCGTGTTAATCTAACTCTCATTTTGGTTAAAATTGTTTTAGTAGAAAGCCAAAAACAAAAAATGGTCAAGATGATGAACTAGGGGCACAGTTGAGTCAGGTGTTCTGTCTTTTCCCCATTGTCAACATACATGCCAGAAAAGGCGCCATACTTGCCAAGAAAGGCACTCTACTTGCTAGAAAAGGCACAACTGAAGGCGACAACAAAAGGGCTGAAAGCTCTCTCATCCTCCAAGCAGCGAGATATCAAGCCAAGTGCGAAGCACAAGATTGGAATGGATCAAGATACTCCATTCCCTCATCCGGCGCATCGACAGATGTCACCGGAGGAAATAGCCGCGAACTGATTATGTTGGGCAAGAGCCCGCAACTTTCTGTTTATCCATCAACCACCCAGGGGAGGGATAAAAAAATGAGAGATTGAAGAATAGAGAGGTGTGCGCTGAGAGAAAAAATGAGGAAAGGGCTTTTTTAGAAAAACAGAGCCTGAGGGCCGAGTGATGTGAGAATCACAAATGAGAAAATGGTGGGAAATAATACTCGGAGAAACTGGCTCCTCGTGCACCAAGAGGTCTCTTGTCTTTGTAACACAGTTGAGTGTTGTGTTTGTGTGTTTTGTTTGTCTCGATTCTTGTTTTGAGTCGTTTAAGTGTCAATAGATGTGTTTAGGTTGTTCTACCTTTGTTTTCCATTGTTGAGTCGTTTTGGCTGTGGTCAGTTGTAGGCTCAATACCCGGTTAAGAACCCTTTTCTCATTTCAATTTCAAAAATCGTTTTGTGCTCAGAGTGCCGTGTCGTTCTCCACATTTGTGCAAATTTGGATTGGTTCTTTCATAAAGCCGCGGGATTCAACCCAGGTCATGTGAAAATAGTAAAACCAGGACCTATTTGAAGCTATGAAAGTTCCGGGCTACAAAGCAAAAGAAAAGAGGGAAAATATCGGGCATCCGAGATTGTTTCAACTTCTGCAAGTTTCGTCATTGCATCCTGTATGTTCAGAATGAGCAGTGTCTTGTATAAGCTGTATGCCGAATAAACAAAATACTGTGTTATGGGCTGTGAGTTCAGAATGAGTTATGTTCAGAACGGACCGTGTGTTCAGAATCAGCGGTGTCCTGCGTGAGCCGTATGTTCCAAAATAAGTAGAATATTGTGTTATGAGCT
Source organism: Camellia sinensis (assembly GCF_055761805.1). Lineage (NCBI taxonomy): Eukaryota > Viridiplantae > Streptophyta > Magnoliopsida > Ericales > Theaceae > Camellia > Camellia sinensis. The sequence continues at coordinate 12,528,285 of NC_138961.1, forward strand.
GCGTGTTCAGAATAAGCAGTATGCCGATACGAGCTGTGTGTTCAAAGTGAACAGGATACTGTGTTAACTGTTTCACTGTTTCAAGCCAGAATGGCAATCAGAAGTGCTCTCTCTGAGTACCATTCCCCGTCAGAGTAAAGCGGTTTACCGCCACTCACTCCATGAGGTACTTTCTAAAGTGCCGCTTTGCTTGTTTATTGCATTCCTTAAACATTACGCTCTGCATTGCTTGCAACATGTATCGTATCATCACACTTATTGCATTTATTTGCATCTTGTGTTATCTCTTATTGTTTATCCTTTTATACTGAGCAGCGTTTAGGATCGTTGTCCCCCGGGACTCAACTTAGGTTGCGTGGAACACGCTCCCGAGTTGTTTACCTCTTCTCACGGTTTCAGCGTGGTTAGAGTGTTCTTTTCCTCACACGATTTCAGCGTGTTTGGAATTTATCCCAGGTTGCGTTGTAGACGCGCTGGGCAGGTTGTCTTTGGACCTCTTCTCACGATTTCAGCGTGATTGGAGCCTCCCCTTCCTCACACGATTTCAGCGTGTTTGGAATTTATCCCAGGTTGCGTTGTAGACGCGCTGGGCGGGTTGTCTTTGGACCTCCTCTCACGATTTCAGCGTGATTGGAGCCTCCCCTTCCTCACACAATTTCAGCGTGTTTGGAATTTATCTTAGGTTGCATTGTGCGCGCACCTGGCGGTTGTTGTTTGGACCTCCTCTCACGATTTCAGCGTGGTTAGAGTGTCCCTTTCCTCACACGATTTCAGCGTGTTTGGAATTTATCTCAGGTTGCGTTGTGTACGCACCTGGGCGGTTGTTTTCGGATCTCTTCTCACGATTTCAGCGTGGTTTGAGTGTCCATTTCCTCACACGTTTTCAGCGTGTTTGGAATTTATCTCAGGTTGCGTTGTGCATGCACTTGGGCGGTTGTTTTCGGACCTCTTCTCACGATTTCAGCGTGGTTTGAGTGTCCCCTTCCTCACACGATTTCAGCGTGTTTGGATTCTATCTCTGGTTGCGTTGCGTGCACACTTGAGCAATTGTTTTCGGACCTCTTCTCACGTTTTCAGCATGGTTAGAGTGTTCTCTTCCTCACATGACTTCAGCATGTTTGGAATTTATCCCAGGTTGCGTTGTAGACGCGCTGGGCGGGTTGTTTTTGGAGCCTCCCCTTCCTCACACGATTTCAGCGTGTTTGGAATTTATCTTAGGTTGCATGGAACGCGCTCCTGATTGATTTTCTTTGTTCTTCCTCCACTCACGAATCCAGCATGGTTGGCGTGTGTTCACCCTTTGCATCTATTGCATCACATCTATTACATCGTATCTATTTTACTGTCTGGTCTAGGAGACCTTAAATCCTCCGGTTTAAGGAGACCTTAAATCCTGCATCTTTATTCGCACTATCTTGTGCACTCCCGAGTCTAGGAGGCCTTAAATCCTCTAAAGGTGCAATTCCTTTGGTGTTTGTCATGCCCGAACGACTTCCAGTGGTCTGGTATAGCCACCTGCCTGTGTTAGCAGTGAGTTCCTAGGAGATCAACTGAGATGGTGGAAACTAGAGTTCGAATGGCTCTTGCTTAGAACGCAAAGGTTCGGGATTTCCGAGACTAAAGTCTGGTTTCAATACCCAGAGGTATATCCTCGACTTGAAATCTGCATGGCAGCCCCATAGATTGAGATAGCATGTGTATGCGCCTCAATTCTAGATACTGAACCAACCTAGTCTGTCACCCTGTTGGAGAATAGGGAAAGCTGTGACCATAGTCAGGGAGAAAAGTAGTACCTGTGGCTTAATCAAGAAGAAGCGAGAGATCCCCAGCAGCATGAGGCACGATATTGCATGTACGGTTCATTCGAAGCTGGTGCAACCAAACGAATCGTGCAGGTATTGTATCTTCTCCTTGTGAAACGTGGCAAGAATCGAACAATTCTCCGCATTCTTAACTGCATGAAATGTAGTTGTTGCTTTGCATTCTTGCTTAAAACTGTTGCATCTATTATGAATATGTGCTTCATTACAGCTTGCTGCATTTGCATGATCATTGAGATACCTTCGGCTTCTTGCATTGTCGGTTGCATTTTGCCCCTGCCTGCGGGCACATCTCTGTTTGTCTTGCCTGTCTGTCTAAGTCTTCGGCCTTGTCAAAAATGTGTCGTCTCTAGGCTTTGACATTCACTCCCGTCACTTATGACTTCCGAGTTCTGTCAAAGAGGGGCAACTGTAGACACCCCATTTTTGACCGACCTTAAGACTCAAACGTCACCAGTTGAGCGCTCAGTGATATTGCATATTGCGCTCGTTTAGAAGTTTCAGAGTCTCGGCTGCGAGCCTTGCCTCCAGACTTTCGGAATCTTTTGTGTCTTGCCTCGGTTTGCGAACCAGGCTCTATTTTCTCTATTTTCTCTTCCCGAAGGGAGAGAGAGGTCTCGTAGATCATCTCTCAGTGCCATTTTTCCCGTTTTTGAGCCCGATTTTTCGATTTTTCAGAGCCGATGGCCGTGTGCCTCGGTTCGGGACCACCTAACCACCTCCGTTTGCTCCGATTGTTGGCATACACCTTATTTCCTCCCTTTTGAGGGACACTGGGGTCCGAGAGACCAACTTCGTGGTCGAACGCCACCTTTGGTGCTTAACAGCCCATTTTTGGGGCCCCAAGCCGCGCATTTCGGTCCCCGAACCTCCGTTTTGCATCCGTTTTGGTTCATTTTTGGTGGAGACCTTATTTTCATAGTTAGGAAGCTTGTAGGAGGGTGGGAGGCCAGCAATTGTTCCAAAAAGCCAACTTTATTCCTTCATCGCTCTCCGACACCCGTTTTCCTCACTTGAAAGCCAATGTTAACCACCCCAGGGCCACTTTCTTGAACCCTAAACCCCATATTTGTGTTGTACACACCTGGGGGGCCACCAATATTTGGTGGCCGACCAGTAATTGTGCCTGAACCTTTTGACCCCCTCTAGAAAATGGATTTTTCTCTCTCCTGGTTCACATTTTCTGGGTTTTGACCACATAATTGTGTTGTGCACACATGGGAGGCCACCTTTTTTAGGTGGCCGACCAGTAATTATGCTTGACCCTTTTGACCCTTGGTCGGCCGGCCATGGGAGGTGGCCGACCGGCCCCCTGAACCTTCTGAACCTGGCCGGCCGTGACCCCTACACCTGGTTCCTTACAGCTGTACCCTCTATTTCCCCCTAGATCCTGTATCCGATGGGGGGTCTTTTGGGAGGGAAATTTGAATTTCATTTTCCCCCCCTTTCCTCCATCCCTTTGTCTATATAACCAGCACCCCCAGCTGCATTTTAGAGGGTTACAAAAACTTGTTTGGAGCTCTTGCATTCAATCTCTCTCTCTCTCTCTCTACTCCAAGCACCAAAACCCCTTAAGTTCTACACCATTTACCCTACACCTCATAGCACAAGGCCTCCATCCCTCATTCCAGCACTTTGGGACTATTTTGAAGAGGTTAAAGGCTCAGAAAATTGGTCCTAGAGCTGCTGGTTCATTGGTCTTCAAGGGTAAGTCCTCTTCTCCTCTTTTCTTGCCTTATTTTTCTTTGTATCTAAGCCGTATTTGCTAGCTTTTTTGGGCTCCAACCCAAACTGTAAATAGTCGTATTTTGAGCCTCTTTTCATATTTGATCAAGGACCTCCTATTGTTTGAGGTCTCCTACTACCACTTGCCTCTTTATCTCTCTTTTAGGCCATTTTTTTGCATAGTATTTTAGGCTTATTTTTGAGTTGTTTTGAACTTGGTCATAAACTGTAAAATAACTTTTTTTGAGCCCCTCTTCAACATTGTTGACGGGCTCTCCTCTGTTTGAGGCCTCTTGCTATCACTTGCCACTTTATCTCTCTTTTAGGCCAATTTTTGCATAGTATTTTAGGCCTATTTGTGAGCTGTTTTGGACTCTTCCATAAGCTCTGAAATGTCTTGTTTTGAGCCCCTCTTAAACATTGTTGAAGGGCTCTCCTCTGTTTGAGAACAGCAGCCACCACTTGTCTCTTTACCACTCTTTTAGGCCTTTTCTTGCATGATAGTTTGGCCTTATTTTTGATTATTTTCGTGGCTTGGTGTAAACTGTAAAGTGCCTTTTTTTGAGCCTCTCTTCAACTTTTTTGAAGGGCTCTTTGCCATTTGGGGCCATCTACTGTCCCTTTGTGTTTAATCTCTCTTTTAGGGCCATTTTTGCATGAGAGATTAGCCCCATTTGTGTTCATTTTTGAGGCTTGTTATAAACTGGAAATATGCATGTTTTGGGACTGTCTTGCATCTGTCTTCATGCTTCATGATCAAATAATGCATGCTTTGTATAGCTGTAAGTCATTCCTTGTGCCTAGTTCGAATTTCGGGGTTCATTCCATGCATCGGGTGCCATGTTTCCATGATTCAGGGCTGTTTTGAATTGTATTTCAGTGCTGAAATTTGCATGATTACATACCATATTCCATGCCTTGCCATGCTTTGGTAGAGTGGCATTTGTTGCCTTAGGCTCGGTCCTCGGTTTGCGTGTATGTGTGCACGCATTTCGAGTATCTCATTTTCATCCCATGGCTACTGATGTGAGTGTGGCTGAGGTCCACTCATGTTGGTGTAAGTCCATTATGCATTGTGTATGCCACTTCAATTCATAGCATTGCGTATGCTAGGTTGTATGTTAGAGCATCGTGTATGCCATGTTACATCGCGCATTGTGTATGCCATTTCATAGCATTGTGTATGCTAGGTTTCATGTTAGAATTGCATTCATGCATGTCATGCATATTGCATTGTGTTTGGGATAGGAGTTAGCCCGAGCACGGGAAACGAGGGACGTTTCGTACTTCGAGTGATGGAACGTGCCTCAATTCCCAGTCACCGACACTCCAGATTATCCATGATGGAGTCTCGGTCTTGTTGTGTTTATGTGTGCATCCATTTCATATTAAGTCGTGCAAATCGACTCCTCGGCCATCATGCATCGATATGCGTGATTGGTGACACGAGGATCGAGGACTACACTCCCTGAAGAGTAGTCAAGCATAAATATGTGAAAATACATTGCCATGCCCCTTTCCTACTCTCGGCTGCAGCAAATCAGAAATCAACAGCTTTCAAAAGCCTTGCACAGCATTCCGGCATCAATTGCAAACAGAGGCTAATTGGGGCATCGCGATGGATTTCCGTGCCAAGCAACCCGAACATGCATCATTCATCATCCAGAGTAGAGTCGAGGCAGTCCCTAGCTTGCATGCTAGTTTACTACTTTCCTAGTTTAATTTGTTAATTAATTAGGATTTTGTATTTATTCGGACTGTATTGTTCATTTGGGACTGTATATTATTTATTCGGACCCTCCGAGCGAGGGCAATGTTGTAATAAGTGTGCATGCGTGTGATGTATGTCCTCCAACCCCACGTCTTTCTCCCTTTTATTTACTAGCTTATGATGGTTAGATTAGGACATGTTTCAATTAGCATACAGTATGATAGCATGTTTGCATTCATTCATCTGTCTTGCATGCACCGGGCTCGGCGCATCATACTAACTGCATTGTATTTTCAATTCCAAGTTGAATACATGTTAGCTGTAGCATTTCATATGTCATGTTTAGAATAGCCGAGCCTGCTATAGTTGCACTTTTGCATGTGTTGCATTAGGCATTTCTGCATAATTAGGATCATGCATGGATTTCTAATTAGCTTCTGTTTTGGCTTGGAGTACTCGGTAAGTTTTATGCTTTAGCATCCTTGCATGCGTGTGAGTGACTGCCATGAATAGCATGTTTACCATGAGGCTATATGCTTATGTGATATAACTGCCTGAATGCCTGTGGGTGAATGTTGGGTTATTTGGATTGGAACAATTCATCAATTGTGAGTTTTAAGCCCACTAGATAATGGCAAAACCATGTTTTCTAAGCCCACCCGAGGGTGGCAAAATCTGCATTTTAAGCCTACTTGCGAGTAGCAAACCACTTTCAAATAAACAAACACGAAATGTTTTGTTCCAATTCAGGCGACCCGGTCTATACTTGTATGCTGTGCGCGTCACATAGTAAATCTAAGCTAATAACCGGAATAAGAACACATAATGTTTCCAAAAATAGATATCATGGTTAGTAGAGGCCGATCTTTGATCGGGCGAGCGGGGGTGCTCACGAAGTGACCTTCCCCAATCGTACCCAAGTTCCCGAGCCGAGGAAACTTTGGTGATGACGGACACGTGGCCTTAGGCAACGAGTCAGGGTTTCCTAAATTTTCCCAAAATAAAATATTTAGGTGGCGACTCTGTATCTGGCAAAGCAGTCCATGTTTGGCACTTCTTTCAAAATCTATTTTTTTCTCAAAACGATTTGCCGGATTTGGACTCTTTGGTTCAGATTAAGAACTGTGACAATTTGAGAGTCCGAACTGTAGTGAGCCCAATACGAACAGAACGGGACTCGTCCTCCCGGGGCATTCGGGGACGTCTACACCCCACAAAACACAACCCCCACAACCCCCAAAATGATCTGAACCATTCATGTCACTGTCAGACACAGCTCTCAAAAAAAATTCAAACACATTAATGACCAATATATCAGTGGAGGTCATGGGGGTCCTTTTTGTGAGGGTCCCAAACATTTTCCCAATTTTATTGACTTCTTTTACATACCTAATCTAAATATGCATCTAATCTAATCTATAGTGCAGAGTTTCACTCTGTATGCATTAGTTCTTATGAATGTTTTTAAAATTTTAACACTTCTTTTCTTATTTATATCCACTCATTCTACATTCATTTACATTTAAAACATTTCACATTTATGAAAAAAAATGTATAAAATTATTGAATAATGAGAAATATAAAAATAAAAAAATGTTTGACCCAATTTAAAAATTAGTACAATTTTAATGTTGAATGTATTTATCAAATTTATCTTTCATTTCATCACATTTTGTTTACTATTTAAGTATATGTAAATCATATATATCTAAAACATAACGAATATGTGTATTCAAGAAGTTATAAGATTAAATGCAAGATATGAGTTAAGAATGATGAATTTGGAGCTAGATCATACATCCATGCATAGTTTTGTTGAGTCTCATCCTTTTTTAGCATGATTTATCATCCATGCTAAATTTAGAAGTTGAATTGTACATACATTCAAGAATATGTTACTTTGTAGCTAAATTTCATGTTTTGTGAGCCTTGGGAAAGAATTTGAGGTTAATTGATACATGCATGGGAATTTGGGTTCCCATTATGAAATTTTGAGTTTCAATTTTGCAAAATCATGAAGTTTTTGAACTAAGGATTCAGTGTTGGCCATGTACTCATGTTTTGGAAGGGTTTCCATGGTTTTGGGTTGCATCATGCATAAATTCATACTTTGAACATGTGTTTTGAAGTTCAAATTCAATTCTGAAAATTCCAGAATTCTGCCTCACCGTTCAAGCGAACAATCTGTCACTCAAGCGCATATCTCATGCATCTAGTAGTTTTTATAGAGTTTTGTTGTTGGCTCGAGCAACCAAGTTGATGCTCGAGCGACCTCAGTTCATTTTGCACCTTGGCTTGGGTGACTATCGAGCCTAGATTCGGACCATCCAGTACTTTTGCAGACCATGTGGTCCGCTTGAGCAACCAATGCTGCGCTCGAGCGAAGTGTCATGTTTCAGCAGCTTTTGAAAAGTCATGTTTTATCCATTTTGGCATTCTCATCCCTCTTTAAACATTCTTAGTCTCCTAATGAATCTATGAGTTAGAATGAGACTTAAAAGAATTGAATAAGTTAAAGAACAATCCGATTAAGCAATGTGATTCGATGAGTATATGTTATGAATTGTATAAGTTCATTCACGAAGACGTGTCAGTAACCAAACCACTATAAGTAATATCTTAATAAAGATATTTTCTTATTTACTCTATTTTATGAATGTCTTAATGAAGTAAGTTTTCCGAATTCAGGATTTTGCAAATGTGAATAAGTTCCTATCTATTTGATCAACATGATAATTGTAAATATGATTAATATGACACGAATGTGTATTATGGACCTAAGATCGTTATGTATATCTGAATTGGACCCAAGGTCGTTTCGTATATTTGACAAGATGGACCCAAGGTGATTCTGAATATTTGTCTGATTATCTATTATGAGTTGACCGAATAGTCATTATACAACTGTAAATGATTGGACCCAAGGTCGTTCCGTTAAGATATGATCAATTTTGTTCTGTATATTTGTTATATGTTGGACCCAAGGCCATTCCACCATCTGTTGGACCTAAGGTCGTTCCGTTTTGAATTGTTTATGATATGGAAATGCTTATGTTACTTAATAGAATTCATTCATATAACCCCTTTACTCTGATGTTATTCACTGGACGTTAGCTCACTCCGTATTTATACGTATGTAGGTGAGCGAGATGCCCAGCCTTAGTGAGCCTGTGAAAAGATTACTGAGATTTTGAGGAGTCAGCTGAGGATGCCTCACGCACAAGACTTTTTTCTTTTGATTTTCTGTTTTCTTTTGTTGGTCATTTTTTACCACATTTGTATATGAGTTTTGATATGTATGTTAATGTCATATGTATGATTTTGGACATGTAAGACCCTTTCTATGTATGTATGGTGTGAGTTATTAATTCATAGGAAATTTTTATTCATGCTATTTATACACAAGTTCATTGGACAAATATTATATTTTTTCTTCTGATTTTGGCCCTATACAATTAAATATGATTTGTATTTTGTGGTCATAGGTAATCTCATGATTACTGACAGGTTATGATCATAACCTTTAGGGGCAGGTTTGGGTCATGATAATATATATGAAAAATATTATACAATTAGTCTTATATATTATACAAATAGTTGGTAAATGTTTAAGATTATTTTTTTTTTCCCAATCAATTAGTAAATTAAAACTGTCCTAAATAGTCCAAATCGTGATTTGGTTACAACTTAATTTATAAATTTATTCTCAACCGAATCGCACCACACACCCCTATACGTATAAATTCAACGTGATTTGTAAGGTTACATTTTTTTTTTTTTTTATCAGCAAAAAATGAATCTTTATTGATGAAAAACCATACAAGAGATGAGATTACATCAAATAAAGGAGGGGAAGAGCAGCATGCATCATAGCAAACTAACCCAATCCCAACTAGGTTGGCATCGAGAAGAGAGCCCAATCATCTGCAAGCTCATCCCCAGGAGTTTGGTGAGGAACCAAACCCAACAAGAAAAGAAAAAAAAAAAAAAAAAAAAGGACAAAGACCAAGCTATCAACAGCAGCAACTTTGCTATCAGCCCAGAATCACCCAACAGATCCCTATCAGCCCAGCAGACACAATAGCTCACAGCAAGGGACACATATCAGCTCACACCGTAGCCCACTGCTAAGCCTAGAGAGCCTGCAGCCAGCTTCCCAGACCAGTAGCATGCAGCAACAGCACATAGCATGAATCCACCAGCAAAAACTATAGACCAGATTCCATTTCCATCAGTCCACCAAGTCCTAGAATCTCACAATGCTTGACCCATTAACTAGCACCTTAACAAAATAAGACCTGCTGCAAAAAGCCCCCAGACCAAACAGCAAAATAGCGGCAGCAGAGCATAGCACACAACACCAGTACCACACAAAAATAACACTACAGTAGACAGAGTGAAGGAAATTACAAGCAATATCCAGCAGAGTTCCAGTGCCAATGTCCGGCAGTGTGTGAATGCCCAGAGTCAAAATATTTTAATCAAAACAAGGATGATCTAGCTCCTTTTATTCACCAGCAGTTTAGAGAGCTGTTGAAGAAAGCACTTGATAACTAACTTACAATTAAATGTAGCAAATTCAAATAATTATCGGCCATGTTAGCTTCTTCTGATCTTCGCATACTTGAACCTTATCCAAACCCAATTCATAGTGCATACTTGAACCTTTGCCATCAGCCCAGAATCACACAACAGATTCAACCACAGTATACTAGCAGACCTTAGCTTACTAGCAGCCCAGAGTCAACCACAACAACAGACAAAATAGATAAGCCTATCATAGCACCAGATAATCCTAACATAGCACCAACTTACTATCAGTCCACCAGCAATCCAACATCAAACCATAGCATAACACATCATCCCAAAATTAATAGCCCACTACTAAGCCTAGCATATCAGTTCATCATCCAGATTACCAACAAAAACATAGCAGATCACCCTCCAGTACTTGCAGCCGGCTTGCCCACCCAGACCAGCAGTAGCACAACATAGCAGTCCAACATAGCAATCCGCCAGCAGTCTAACATCAGACCAACAGCAGACCAAAAGCAGAACAGATCATCAAACCATAGCTAATTATTATTATTTTAATTTTGATGGAACTTTTTACCATAAATCCCTATTTAAAAGTTTTTACAATAAACAGGACATGCATATTTTATTTTTTGTTACATCACGCGCACATTGAGTTAGTTTATGATAGAATTCTTATTTTTTATTTTTCAAACTTTAAATTTATACAAAATTGTGAAAATTTATTCAAAGATGGGATTTTTTTTAATATTATTAAAATTTATTTTAATGGAACTCAAAAAAATCAAATCTTTATACTTATTAAAAAAGTCACAGTAAAATAGTAAATATTCTCAAAACAATTGTTTTTAGTACCCAAATAAAATTTCTGGGAGATTTTCAAAAAGTGGTGTGTAGATAAAATAATTTCAAAATAATAAAAGTACAAGTGATTCATGCATAAATTTAAGCAATAAAAACTTATCCTTTCATCATTTTGAAATTAATATTTTTGCCCTTCACTTTTTTGAAATTCCCCCAAGTTTATTTGCATGTATAATAACTAAAATTATATATCAAAATTTACTTGCATAGATTAATTAAGATATGAACACGACCGAAGATACAGTCATTACAAGTGATTATTTGGTGGTCTTTGAGTATTATACCACACTATTTATTACTTGACAAGTGTCAAATTGTGTCCTAAAATACCAATAAAAAGTATTAACTCCACTCTTTCAACCAATGAATATTAACTTGAGCACGATATAAATTTGTCTCAAAATCACCAAATAATTTTTGGTCATTTACCACTGTGGCAATGCCACGTCAGCACAAGAGCCTCACCACAATATGAGATCACATAGAACAGTAAATTACGCTCACCTCCCAGAGCTTTGAGAAAAATGCAATTAACTCTAAAAGTTTGGCATAATTATATTGATCTTTTTTCAATAAGGTTAAAGCAATCAAAACTAATACATATGGTGAATATATATTGAAATAAATAAAATTAAATATACATTTTCATATAAAAGAGATGAAAAAAATCTAAGTGTTATGTAAATTTAAAACTTTGAGAGAGTCATATGTAATAATATCAAAAGTGTGGAACTAACTTTACTTTCTTCAAATATCAAGAAAAATAAGTGTAATTTACCCTAAAATAAAATAAAAACATATCAGTTTTGAAAGAGAGATTGATGATGGCAAAACCAAAAGGCAGTGAAACAACGATCAATCTTATCTCTCGTCAGCAACAATGGCGGTGACCAACACCCTCTAGTCCAAATGATGGACTAAAGAAAAGCCCAACCCTTTCACAAGATAGGGGTTAATATCTTAATAGTTAGATTATATTACAACACAAATCAATCTCTCTCCAAGATATTCTCTCTACAATGTGTGTAGATCGCTTTTTGACGTGGCAACTAGGACTGTGGGAAGAGAGCCGGCGGAGAGCTCCGGTGAAGTTTGTTCCGGTGTACGAAGATCAGAGGGCAAAAATATCAAAGCTAAGGTGTCTGAACAGAAGGGTTAGCAGAGGTAACAGATCCTGTAGAAGTGTTCGTATAAAAGATTTGGAGTTATTTATAAAAAATGGAAGGAATAGGAAGCAGCCATTACCGGACCCCCCTTGCGTACCGGAGGTCAAGGACACCGGCGGCCAGTGGATATAGGCGTAGTTACCGTAGTCGTGCACCTTTTAAGACCCAGTATGTTCGCAGACGGTACATTCAGAATATTCCCCGATTTATTAAGAAGACTAAGAGGGGAGTAAGGAAATTACAGCTATACGATGAACAATTAAGGGACGTTAAGTTTGATAATAAAGGCGTGTCGAGATTACTTAATGGTATTGAGTTGGGTAATAAGAGATCTGACCGTCAATCAGACAAGATCGTGGTTAAGGGTATCAAATTCATTGGTAATGTTCAATTGGGACAGGATGCTAAGGACGAAGCTGTGGTCCACCACGTGTTGTTTTTTGTCATCAGTGATAATAGTCCGTCAGATTCCGTCCCTACACCTGACAAGATATTTATTGGAGTTGGCGAGGGTAATCCTGAGACCTGGATTGTTGATCCTGACCAGTCTGACCGTTTTCGGATGCTAAAGAAAATGAGATTCAAGCTCGTTGGTGGCAAGGACAAAGAGTACGTTCGTCACGGGATAGAAGTTGTAGACCGGTTCTTCCCAGTTGATGTTTGGACGGACTACAAAGATACGCTGTTGGGAAATGTTGGAAGCATTCAAAAGGGTGCCATATATTTAGTGGCTGCTACTGTTAGTGGAAAGGAATGCAAAATTACTTTAAGGAGTCAAATGTACTTTAAAACTGTTTAGAATTGTAATTTGATGTATTTTTATTTTTAATGCTCAGGTTAATGGAGGTGGACGATATAAAAACTGGGGTTGTTGAAGGTGTTTCGGCAAGTGATTTCAGTTGTATTGAACTTGCTTTGCCTAATTTATTTTCTCAATTGAGGTTAAGATACAAACAAAAAAGTATTAAGGTTGATAAAATATTGATAAAATATTCCCCCCTTTGCGCACCCAATGCTAGTGGGTTGGTCAGAGTAAATGTTTATAATCGGAGGTTAGACGGTAATGACAGTTTGCAGGCATGGTTTATTTTCCCAGTAGATTGTCAATGCGAGGGGGGAATGACAATCTACTGGGAAAATAAACCATGCCTGCAAACTGTCATTACCGTCTAACCTCCGATCATAAACATTTACTCTGACCAACCCACTAGCATTGGGTGCGCAAAGGGGGGAATATTTTATCAATATTTTATCAACCTTAATACTTTTTTGTTTGTATCTTAACCTCAATTGAGAAAATAAATTAGGCAACACAAGTTCAATACAACTGAAATCACTTGCCGAAACACCTTCAACAACCCCAGTTTTTATATCGTCCACCTCCATTAACCTGAGCATTAAAAATAAAAATACATCAAATTACAATTCTAAACAGTTTTAAAGTACATTTGACTCCTTAAAGTAATTTTGCATTCCTTTCCACTAACAGTAGCAGCCACTAAATATATGGCACCCTTTTGAATGCTTCCAACATTTCCCAACAGCGTATCTTTGTAGTCCGTCCAAACATCAACTGGGAAGAACCGGTCTACAACTTCTATCCCGTGACGAACGTACTCTTTGTCCTTGCCACCAACGAGCTTGAATCTCATTTTCTTTAGCATCCGAAAACGGTCAGACTGGTCAAGATCAACAATCCAGGTCTCGGGATTACCCTCGCCAACTCCAATAAATATCTTGTCAGGTGTAGGGACAGAATCTGACGGACTATTATCACTGATGACAAAAAACAACACGTGGTGGACCACAGCTTCGTCCTTAGCATCCTGTCCCAATTGAACATTACCAATGAATTTGATACCCTTAACCACGATCTTGTCTGATTGACGGTCAGATCTCTTATTACCCAACTCAATACCATTAAGTAATCTCGACACGCCTTTATTATCAAACTTAACGTCCCTTAATTGTTCAACGTATAGCTGTAATTTCCTTACTCCCCTCTTAGTCTTCTTAATAAATCGGGGAATATTCTGAATGTACCGTCTGCGAACATACTGGGTCTTAAAAGGTGCACGACTACGGTAACTACGCCTATATCCACTGGCCGCCGGTGTCCTTGACCTCCGATACGCAAGGGGGGTCCGGTAATGGCTGCTTCCTATTCCTTCCATTTTTTATAAATAACTCCAAATCTTTTATACGAACACTTCTACAGGATCTGTTACCTCTGCTAACCCTTCTGTTCAGACACCTTAGCTTTGATATTTTTGCCCTCTGATCTTCGTACACCGGAACAAACTTCACCGGAGCTCTCCGCCGGCTCTCTTCCCACAGTCCTAGTTGCCACGTCAAAAAGCGATCTACACACATTTGAGTGAACAGCCCGTAATTCTCGGGATACTCTTCTAAGTAGTACAACATTGTATACCAAATAAATCGACAAAAATGGCAGAAAGAAAAGGAGGGACGAAACAAGGTACCAGAAAATCACCTCAGTGTAATAACTCTCCAACTGCAAAAGCATATCTCTCATATCTCTCTCCACCGACAAATATCTGAGGCTGGACCCAGATATATAGACAGCTGTAAATACGGAGATTCAGAATTTAAAATTTGAATTCCCGCCCATTACTGTTCATTCACGCGGAATTCTGTGCACCTTTGCTTTATCTCCAAGCAAAAACACCATGATCGTGACACGTGGGTGGACAGGATCCGGCCACGTCTACTCACACCACTCACACCAAATAGTGATTACTATTTGGTGTGAGTACGGATTTAATCTCCACCTTACACGTCACCATCCGTACGTCCATCGACGGATGAAATTGCCTATCGGGTACAATTTCAGCAGGGGGGCGCTAGTAATATTATATATAGCGCCCTCCCCGGCTGGTGTGACCTCCCCCTATATAAAGCCTCGACTAACAACATTCACACCGGTGTAAGTTAAGTGTTAATCACTAAATAAGCTAAATAATGCCTCGCCAAGCCTCTTTCCGTTTTTATGCCAAGAATGTCTTCCTCACCTACCCACAATGCCCATGCCCAAAAGAACAACTCTTAGAACTCCTCCAGTCTCTCCTCCAACTAGCCTGTCAGCCATACTACATACTTGTCGCAAGGGAGCTCCATGAAGATGGAAACCCTCACCTTCATGCCATGGTTCAATGCACGAAGAAGATCCAAACCTCCAACCCGAGATTTTTCGATCTCACTGGAACCAATGGCAGGATCTACCATCCAAATATAGAAAAACTCCACTCGCCAACAGCAAGTCGACAGTATATACAGAAAGGGGGCGAGTTCGTCGAATGGGGAGAATTTTCATCTAAGGGGAGAAGTCCTTCGAAAAACAGAGACGAACTCTGGAAGATGATACTTGGCGAAGCAGAAACGGAGGAACAATTCTTTGCTCTCTGTAAAGAAAGATGTCCCACCGATTACGTCACAAAATATCTCCAATTAAAAACATTTTCCAGGGATCATTACAAAAGAGAGAGGCCCCCATATACTAGCCCTTTTAATTCATTTCCTTTCTTAAATGAAGAAGTAAAAAAATGGGCAGAAAATAATATTTTGTTTGTAAGTCGAAATTGCGTTCAGTACGAGTTATGTCAAAATTGTTGCCTCTCCGTTTGGAGGGAAGACGATTTCCTTAGATTAGGGATACACAAAAATAATATAAACAATTTATATACTGACGAAGAACTCTCCTCCTCCTCTGATAACAGGAACCAGAGCAGAGGCCCATCCGCCCAATCTCCCTCTACCTCGAAGGACCCTCAAGAACAGGCAAAACCGCCTGGGCCAGAAGCCTCGGATGACACAATTACTTCTCCGGCAGAATAAGCTTCAAGGACTACGACCAAGACGCCGTCTACAACGTCATAGACGACATCAAATACTCGACAGTCCCTACCGAATTAATGAAGAATTTAGTAGGCTGCCAGAGAGATTTCCATGTATTTGTTAAGTTCCAACCATATCTCACTATTAGAGGAGGAATTCCTTGTATTTTATTAACAAATGGGGACAGTAGTTGGTTAGATGCAATGTCCCCATTAATGAGAGAATGGTTTGATGTTAATGTAACCACTGTTATGATTAATGAAAAATTTGAGGAATGTGGAATAAGTGGGTTGGGGGTTTGAATATGAGACCATATTGTGTTAAAATGGTGGATTTTGGTATATGGGTTAATATATTTGGAAAAAGGGAAAAACTTGCCCTAATGGGATAAAAATGTTATTTTGGATAAATAATTGGAATTGACATTGGAAAAGTGAAATTTGATGATTAGTGAAATAAATAATGGGATTTGATATGTATTATCCCATACCTTTGGAAATTTTGAATGAATTATATAACAAATTATATATTTAAAAACTAAAATAATTTACATAAAACAATTTATAATAACTCAAAATATAATAAAACTTACCTCAAAATTAATCCCCAATTTCAACTCTCTCATTTCTCTTGTTGTTTGCTTGTTTGTTTATTTGTTTGTTTGTTTCGTGATTTTATTCAATATAAACTCACCTATTTACAGGTGATCTATACTCACTATTCCACCACACTATTCAACCATGTGACTTACCACATGGCTCAACCACGTGGTTTATCACGTGACTCTTAATTCATAACAAAGACTTGGCTTCAATTGATGCCAAACACATGACTCTATACACAATGTTGAATTTAAATTCAAAGAATTTCACACATTTTTCTAATTCACTTTGGCCCAAAAAATCCGTTATACTATCATCTTTTGATAAACATAATGTCGAGCTTTCTTACGTGAAAACTTGGTTGTTAGTAGGAATGGCAACGGGGCGAGGCGGGGCCAGGGATCCCACTCCCCATCCTCGATCCCCAATGGCCAAAATTTCTCCGTCCCCAGCCCCGATCCCCGACGGGAAACCTATCATGGTCCCCATCCCCGCCCCCAATGGGGATCGGGTTTCCCCAACCCCGAAAATTCCCCAATCCAAATCTGTTTCAACATTCAACACCATCAACAACTTTCAACATTATCAGCAACATCCTCAAAAAATCATACACAGAGAGGCACACACACAAATACATACATACTTACATGTATACATTCACACACAGAGAGACACACACATACATTATACATACACACAGAGACACACACATACATGTATACACACAGAGAGAGAGGACGACGAAGGAGATCGGCAGAGATCGGTTGATCAGCAGTGACAACGAAAGAGATCAACGCAGATCTAAGATCTCTGTGTGATTGCGACGACGGTCACTCAACGGACAGGAAAAGAGAGGGCAGCGATGGAGGTGAAGTGAATGCCGGAGTCGACAGAGGTGAAGTGGCAGTGCGAGGTGGACAGCGACTCTGGCGTCGCGGACAGTGACGACTGCGCTAAGGAGGCGGAAAGAAGAGGTGTGAGAGTGAGAGAGAGGAGAGAAGAGGTGCAAGAGTGAGAGAGAGGAGAGAAGAGGTGCGAGAGTGAGAGAGCATAGAGGAAAGAGAGAAAGTGAGAGACAGAACAGAACAGAACATAGTTTACATAGGGTTTATATTAAGGGGTATATATAGTAAGTTTAGTTCGGGGGGCTAATGGGGCCGGCGTCGGGGCCAGGCATGAAAAATATATCACTGTCCCCAGCCCAAAAATCATCGGAGATTTATTTTTAAGTACCATTCCCGGCCCATTGGGGATATTTTTTGGAAAAAAAACCACTCTAATCGAGGTCGAGGGGTCGGGTCCCCGTCGGACTGGTTTTAAATTGCCATCCATAGTTGTTAGAGGATTTAGTTTAAAATTTTAATTATTGAAAGAGGGACCTAAAAGAATGTGTTCGTAGGTTGGATTAACTGACACATCATGCAGAATTATAGAGTACAAGCATACTATTTCACTACTTTTCTTCCGATTACCACCAAACGTTGGAAAGACTATAAATTACTCTTTCATACAAATTTAGTCTTCGCTATATCTACGATCAACTGCATCCTTCTAATTATGTTTGGTTGGGAAAATTGAAGAGGAATTTAGAAAATAAAATAAAAAATGTAGGTAAAATGTGATTAAAATATAATTATATTTCACTTAATTTTACATAAATTTTCTTTTTTTCTTTTCAAATTCCTTCACAAATATTCCATCCAAACACAAAGTAAGTTTCTATGTTAATATCATTTAACTTCTTTGAGATTTGTTATAGACGAACAGATCTGAAGAACAGAGAGAGAAGATGAAGAGAGAGAGAGAGAGAACGCAAATCTCTCTCAAAACTAAGCACAAAACTTGCTAGAAAAAAGAACACATAAAAAGTATACTTTTAGGACATGTTTGATTGGGTGGATTAGAGCATGGGATTGTGATTATTAATCTGTGGGCCCAATTATCCTATGTTTGTTTTAACATTTTGGTTTAGGATTATTAATCCAATAGATAATTAATCCAATGGATAATTAATCCAACAAATTTGTAGGATTATTAGTAATGGGGTAGGGGTGGGATTATTAATCCAATGGATATTAATCCAATTGGATAGTGAATACCACACTAATTTAATAGGATTATTAATACTTCACTATTAGTCTTGTGTGAATCAAACATGACCTTAGTCCCAGAGTCGGACTTCTATTCGTCGGGCTCAGTGCCGGAGATTCAGCGCTACTTTTAGTCCCAGCCGAAGTGGTACCATTACTCTGTGAACTCGCCTTCACCATATCCAAAGTTTCCTTAACTTTCAGATTCGCCGACAGAAACTCGTACTTGATCAGCTCGCCGTTCGCGATTGACCTGCCGACCTGCCACATAGATCTCAGATCTAAGATCGTCCGTGGCGACAACAGTGGCATCTCAATCGTTCTCTTAGATAGTGTGAACGACATTGTGTTAAGGATTTTCTAATGATAGAGTTGAGGAAGAAAAGCAATAGGAGTGGAAGATGAAGATGGAGTTAAAGAGAACAGAGAGATGGGAGTATTTCCAATCCTTCATTAAATTTGAGTTAAAATTTAATAAAAAGTTTGATCCAATATAATACATTTTAATGGTGAACTAAATTTTCATCAAATTTGGTCAGTCGTCTGACCGGTTGTCCGTCGTAGGGTAAATTTTCAGTTCACAAGCAGGTTATTCGGAAAAAATTAATCCAGTCATTTGGCCGATTGTCCACTAATAACTACTTGCAAAATTTGATGAAAAGCTAAACATTTTCTTAATTTTGATGAAAAACATACATCTCCCTTCATTTGATATCAATTTGATGAAACGGTTAGAGCACCGTTCTCATCAAATTTGTATCAAATTTAAATTTGGTGAAAGATATGAGTCTAGATTGGAGATGGCCAAAGGCAACCTGACTATTGTAATTTGTACATAGATTGGATAATGAGTAGTTTGGTCATTTTACATAAGTTTTTCCTTATGAATTTAATATTTTTGTGTCTGATCCTTTGCGCAAAGAAAATTCAAATTCAAATTTAAATTTTTAGACCGATAGCCCTTAAATTTATACAAAATATGGAAAATTTATCCAAACTTGAGATTTTTTCAGTTTTATAAAAAATTATTTTAATGGAACTCAAAAAAATCAGATTTTTATACTTATTAAAAAAGTCTCAGTAAAATTGTAAATATTCTCAAAAAAAAATTTAAATAAAATTTATTGGGAGATTTTCAAAAAAGTGAAGTGTAGGCAAAATAATTTCAAAATAATAAAATTACAAGTGATTCATTCATAAATTTATGCAATAAAAAGTTATACTTTCATCATTTTAAAATTATTTTTTTTACCCTTCACTTTTTTGAAATTCCTCCAAATTTTTTTGCATGTATAATCAGTAAAATTATATATCAAAAATTACTTGTATAGTCATTTATGAGTGATTATTTGATAATTTTTTAACATTACTCCACTGTTTATCAAGTGTCAAGTTGTGTAATAAAAAGTATTAATAAGTCCAGTCTTCCAACCAATGAATATCAACTTAGGCATAATATGAATTTGTCACAAAATCACCAAATAATACTGTTATGTGACATTGCCACAGGTTTGAGAAAAAGACAATTAACTCTAGAAGTTTAATATAATTATATTGATTTTTCATTTAGTAAGGTTAAAGTAATTAAAATTAATACCTATGAAACATGGGTACTTTAAAAAACATGCCGTACTTGTACCGAGTATTTACCTGCATATGGTACCTTATATAGTACTTTTGCATTTCTACCGGGTGCTCAAAACACATACTCAAATTTTTTCTTCTTAATTTTTGGCGTACCTAGACGTACCTAGTATATATTCAAACCGTACCATACCTTGACTGAAACAATATTTTCTTCTATTACAGAGTTACAACTCCTTTTACTAGACTTCTTTTTTATTTTTTGGTTATGCTTAGCATGATTTTAAAATTAAACTATGATTTGTAAGTTATTTAATATATTGACATTTAATTTTTATTTATGTCTCTACTTTTGGCATTAAATGCTAATTGTAGGTTGGACCTTAACAAATTAAACTGTTTAATTAATTTTTGCATTACTCTAAATTAAAAATAAATATATTCTTACAAGTGTACCAAACCGTACTCGTACCCTATTTTTTTATAAGTGTACCAAGCCATACCCGTATCATACCAGTACCAGTACTCATACCCATACTCGTACTTCATAGACTAATACATATGGTGAATAAATATTGAAATAAATAAAATTAAATATACATTTTATTATAAAAGAGATGAAAAAATATAAGTATTATGTAAATTTAAAACTTTGAGAAAGTCTGATATAATTATATCAAAAGTGTGGAATTAACTTTATTTTCTTCAAATATCAAGAAAAATAAATGTATTTTACCCTAAAATAAAATAAAAACATATCAATTTTGAAAGAAGGATTGATGATGGTAAAACCAAAGGGTAGTGAAACAATGATTAATCTTATCTCTTGTCAAAAATGGTGGCAGTGGCCAACACACTCTCGTCTGAATGATAGATTGAAGAAAAGTCCAACATTTTCACAAGATAGTGGTTAATATGTTAATAGTTAGATTAGATTCCAATGCAAATTAAATTATAACGCAAATCAATGTCTCTCCACCGTACACATCTGAAAACCTTACTCGCCTTGACACCTAAGTGTCCATAACCATTTGGACAACTGTTCGAGATCAAGAATGAGTTATGTTATCCAAATAGAAAATATGTAAATAAAATAAAATAAAAAATTATACATAATGACTTGGTAGTATGATAGACCTATCAAAGAACCCATCAAATTAACTGTGTTACTTACATAAATATCTTGTCTCTTTTAAGTAATAGATTTAAATGTAAAATACAATCATCCTTTACAATAATATTCATAAATATTGCAAGACAGCAAACACTTCATTTCAAAAGCAAAATAACAAGGAAGAAATAGAGAGAGAGAACGGAGCTCGGGGAGGCTGGATACCAGTGGTCAAACAAAGAGCTAGGCAGTTGCACTCCAACTCACGGTTTACCGATCGTAGAACCTCTCTGTATACACTATTTGTGAATAACTTGCCTGAATCAATGGTACCTAGGAAACTTCATGATCTGTTCAACAAGTTTGGCGTGGTGAAGGATGTTTACATTCCACAAAAGAGAAGAAAAGCAACTAACACCAGATTTGGGTTCGTACGCTACGATTGTTCCATCGCCGCTGATGTAGCTGAGCAGAAAGCCAATGGTTTGTGGGTTGATGACAAGTCTTTATCAGTGAAAGTTGCGGAATATAATAAAGGCAGAGTGGATAGCCTTCGAAAGAATCTCCAACCACCAAGATCTTTTGAACCTCTGAAGGGCAGTTCGGTAGCACCAAATCAGATCTGGAAACAACGCATTGATGGCAGGTCATTTGCAGAGGTCATTAAGGGAGCTGAACCCAGCTACCACTCAGTGACAACCATTAAAGTCGAGGAAACCGGGAATGGATGGCTCTATGAAAGTATGATTATGAGGCTCAAAACACCATACTCTGCTATGCAGGTAAGGAAGGAACTCAAGCATAAAGAGGCGAAGGATATTTTAGTTCGGGATGGAGGAGGGCGTGATGTTATCATCTCCTTCAACTCCAAGGAGGAACTGGCGAGTAAAAGTATTTTGCTTAAAGCTTGGTTCTCTGACTGGTACGAGTATATCACAGAGTGGAGAACCGGAATGTACATACAACAGGAAAGGTGTGTTTGGGTCACTTGCTATGGAGTGCCCCTCAACCTGTGGAACTCAAATACTTTTCGTAAGATTGGGCAACTTTGGGGAGAGGTAGTTCTTCTCAATGGGGATGTTTGCACCCCCAAATCCTTCCGTTGCGGCCGGGTTAAGATGGTTACAAATGTCATGAACCCCATCAATACCAGTCTAAATTTGGAGTGCAAAGGTAGAATCTATCCTATCCGAGTCTTGGAGGAGCCGATTTCAGTAAAGGATGGTAGTAGTTCAGTGGCTTTGCACTCTAATGGCACAACCAAAGAAGCTTGCTCTATCATCAATGGGGGGGCTCCCCCTCCCTACAGAACTCCGGGACGACGCTGACAAGGCCGTCGCTGTGGCACTATCATCTAACGTGAAAGTTGACAAGGCAGCTGTAGGGGGTAGTCTAAGCCATGTGTCAGCAGTGGAGGAGACCAGGGATGGAGCGAATGAGGTGGATTCATTATTACCTACGGTAAGTCAGCATCTGGGGCAGTGTAACACGCAACAGGGGCTGTGTAATCATGCCATTCAGAACGGCGTTGAAGCTACATATGTGTGTAACACGCAACAGCCCGTAGGGAGGACTGTGTATGGGCCTATTGTTCCTCAAGGCTTTCTGAAAAGCCTTAGCCAACCTTTCATTGATGGGCCGGGCATCAAGTTGGAGATTGCATTGGGCCAAAATGCCGTTGGACCACAGCCTATTAGGCCCTCTAGTTCTGGTGTTAAGACCCCATCAGTTGGGCCTATTTGTGCAACCTCTTGGGACGTCTCACAGTCAAAGAATGGTGCTAACTCTAGCCCAAATATTCCTAGCTCTAACACCCAACGTTTGAAGAAAGGTAAGAGGAAATGGAGTAAAAGAGAAGGGCTCAAGCACTGTTTGCTAGCTGGGAAATTCTCTGGCTTTCCTAGAAGACTAGTGCAATCGGGTGCAAACTCAAATAAGGGACTTGTCAATAGCTTCAAATCTGGATCCACAATCGCAGCTTTACCTGCTTCAACTCTTAGCCCGAATTTACTACAATCTCCTAACCGTGGTCTTGTTCAAGAGGCTCAATCCACTTTGCAAATGGGGCAAAGATTGGGTTTAGAACTCCAGGGCCAAGAATCCGAGGTGATTAGAGAACTAGTTCAAATGGAGGAAAGGGATAAGGAGCGACTGGAAAGAGGAAAGGGCAAAGTGGAATAATCCACAATCACTGGGTGTTATCAGAGTCAATTTATTTCTCATATGAAGACATTAAGTTGGAACATCAGAGGGCTAGGAAGGCATGACAAGAGGAGCAAAATCAAAAAGCTGTTATTTGATAAGAAGATTGACATGGCTTTGATCCAAGAAACAAAAAAACCAAGTCTGACCAGTCAGATGGTGAAAAGTGTTTGGCCAAGAGACAGGCTTGAGTTTATGCATGTGGATGCAGAAGGCTTTGCTAGTGGACTGCTTTGCATGTGGGACCCGGACATATTTGAACTCTCTGATTGCTGTTACAACAGGAACTTCATTCTCCTATCTGGTAAGCTTCTCAACTCCTTTAATTATGCTATTGTCAATATACATGCCCCTACTGACATCATAAGGAGAAGGAAATTTTGGGAATCTCTGCTATGGTTGAAAGCTCATTTCCCTATGCCATGGTGTATCGGTGGTGACTTTAATGAGATCAAAAATTTAGGGGAAAGGGTAGGCGTCTCACTCAGGGATAGAGGTATGAGGGACTTCAACAATTTTATTAATAAATGTGAGGTAGTTGATCTTCCTTTGCTAGGCAGAAAGTACACTTGGTGTAATGCAACTGATGGCCACAAATGGAGCCGAATTGATAGGTTTCTGCTCAGCCCTGAATGGTTAGAAAAGTTCAAATTCAGCCAGTGGGGTCTTGCTAGGGTCTCCTCTGATCACTACCCTATTGTACTTATGGAGGATACTAGAGATTGGGGGCCCAAACCATTTAAGTTCTTAAATGCGTGGATGTTGCATTTGAACTTCGCATCCTTTGTGGAACATACTTGGAGTCACTCACAGTTCTCAGGTCCTGCTGGCTTCATTCTTCAGCGTAAGTTGTCTGCCCTCAAGTTGGCTCTAAAATTATGGAGTAAAGATGTGTATGGTGATGTCTCATCTAAGTTGCATCTTCTTGAAAATGAACTTCATCAATTGGACTTGAAAGCCGAGATTATGCCTTTGGTTGAGGATGACTTGAAGCAGCAAAGGGAGAAAAAGCATGAGATGTGGAAATTAAGCAAGAAGCTAGAATGGGAATGGCTACAAAAATCTAGGCAGGATTGGAATATGAAAGGTGATAAAAATACAAGATTTTTCCATGTTATGGCTACTTGTAGGCAAAATCGAAATTCTCTCAATTCCATTACAGTGGGTGATGTAGTCATAGAGGCACCAGACCTAGTTAAAATTGAAGTGTGCTCCTATTTCTCTAAACATTTCTCCGAGGCTTGGAAGCAAAGGCCAGTTCTTGTTGGTGATTTCAAGAGTGTACGGCTCAGTGATCACTTCCCTTTGCTTGAGGCAGAGTTCTTGGAAGAAGAAGTCTGGACAGCTGTAGCTGATTGTAATGGAAACAAAGCTCCTAGGCCGGATGGCTTTAACTTGCTGTTTTTTCAAAAGTTTTGGAAGATGCTTAAGGGGGAGGTGCTTAATTTTATGAAGGATTTCCACACTAGTGGCAGATTACCAAATTGCTTCAACAATACATTCATCACACTGATTCCGAAGAAAGAAAAAGCTGTCACCTTAAATGAGTTTAGGCCTATAAGCCTTGTCGGTTCTGTGTACAAAATTCTCTCTAAAGTTCTTGCTTCCAGGCTCAAAAAGTTATGCCTGGGATCATTGGTGAATCACAATTAGCTTTTCTGGGAGGCAGGAACATTTTGGATGGAGTTTTGGTTGCTAATGAAGTTGTAGACAGTTGGCTCAAATCCAGGAAATCTGGGCTGCTGTTTAAGCTGGATTTCGAAAAGGCCTTCGACTCGGTCAATTGGGATTTCCTTTTCTCAATGTTATCAAACTTTGGGTTTGGTCCCAAATGGAATTCCTGGATCAAGGAATGTGTTTCTACTTCTAGAATTTCAATCCTCGTAAACGGCTCTCCAACTAAGGAATTCAATCCTCAGAAAGGTCTTAGACAAGGAGATCCTTTATCCCCTTTCCTCTTTAATATGGTTGTTGAAGCTCTTAACATCCTCCTCCTCCGAGCTCGGGAGTTGAATTTGCTCAAAGGGGTCATCATTGGAAATAACCAAGGTCAGCTATCTCATCTCCAATTTGCAGATGATTCTCTTCTGTTCTGTGAAGCAGAGTTATCGGAAGTTCTCACTTTGAAAAGGATCTTAAGGTGCTTTGAAGTAGTGTCAGGTCTCAAAATCAACTATCATAAGAGCGTGCTTTGCGGGGTTGGTATTCCTGGCAATACTCTAGAGGAGTTTGCATCTCTGTTGAATTGCAAGACTCAAAGTTTACCACTCAAGTATCTTGGATTGCCGCTGGGAGCTAATCCCAAAAGAAAAAGGATGTGGAAACCAATAGTAGATAAATTCAAATTGAGGCTTTCCGGGTGGAAAAGGAGGTTTCTCTCCTATGCCGGGAGGTTGACTCTGGTGAAGGCAGTGTTGTCAAGCTTGCCTGTATTTTTCTTATCTCTGTTTAAGCAACCTGAAGGCGTAGCCAAGGAGTTAGATAAAATTCAAGCTTTATTTCTTTGGGGAGGCCCAGATCTAAAGAGGAAAATACATCTAGTTAAGTGGTCGGAGGTAACAACAAGCATAAAGCAAGGAGGATTGGGCATCAAAAGAATAAGGGATATGAATGTATGTTTACTACTCAAATGGTGGTGGAGATTTGCCTCAGATCATGATTCACTATGGAAGAGGGTCTTATGTAGTAAATATAAGTTCCTAAGAGGGTCTTGGCTTCCAAACCTTTGTTCCAGCATTCATCATTCTAATATCTGGGGTGGCATAGTGGCAGCAGCAGATAAGCTTGAGCCTCTCCTATTGTTCTATATTAGTAATCTTCATCTAAAAGTGGGGAATGGCTGTCGTATTACATTTTGGTATGATCAATGGTGTGGGGGTCTCTGCCTCAAAGATGCATTCCCCAGACTTTTTCAACTGTCCAATAGCAAGGAAGGTTTTCTCAAGGACTTTGTGTCACACTCCTCTTCCATTTGGCTATTTACTTTCAGGAGAGCCCTCTTCGAATGGGAAAAGGATGAACTCCACAGGCTTATTACCACCATAGCTGCTCCCCCTACCTTGAATCTTGAAGTTGCTGACAGAGCTGTGTGGGCAGCCCTTCACCCTAGCATGTCTTTCATTTTCACTCTTTACAATCATTCTAATCTTGCCTTGGGTAACATTGTTCACTCTAGTGGTTTGGTTTGGCTCAACTATCTGCCTCCCAAAATACAATTCTTCGGTTGGCTCGCTTGGAAACACAAGGTTAAAACTTCTGTCTTCTTGCAACGGATCGGTGTCTTGGATAGGTTGGCTCCCACCTCATGTTTTTTCTGTAAATCGTAGCATGAAACTGTCCAGCATGTTCTAATTCACTGCCCTTTGGTGTGGAAAGTTTGGACTGGGCTATTACATTGGTGGGGTATTCTCTGGGTGGTTCCTGCCTCTGTTGAAAATCTGCTGCAGTGGTGGGCAGGGTTCAATTGCAAGAAAAAGGAGAGGAAAATCTGGCGTGCCATCCCTTTGGTCACCCTCTGGTCCATTTGGAAGATCAGAAATGAGTGTCTCTTTCAAGCCTCGCAACTTAACACCCAGCAGCTGCAGGAACTCATCATCATCAGGTTAGCGATATGGTTAAAGTCCTCTTCCAAACACTTTCCATTCTCCATCAATGATTTTCTCTTCAACGCTTCAGGTGTTAGGCACTGCATACGCTCTTGAGTTGCTATCTGATATGTTCAGGTTTTCTGGGTAGTGCAATTCTGCTGTGTATTTCTGAGTTGCTTGCTGCTGTGTAATTTTATCTGCTTGGTTTGCAGCTGTGTATCTCTATCTGGTTTGCAGCTGTGTATCTCTATCTGGGTAGTGCAGTGGTTTGATGTCTGGTTTGCTGTCTGGGTAATTCTGGTCTGCTGTCTGGCCATTGCCGTCTGTTTGGGTTAGCTTCGAGCATTTTGTAACTCTGTGTTGTAATTGGCCATTGCTGTCTGTTTGGCTGCTGTCTGTATAAACCTGTGTCAATGGCCAGGTGTATTCGGTTACCTGGTTTGCTGCTGCCAGTGTGATCTGCTACCTGGTTTGCTTGCTGGCTGCATTTTGTAATTTGGTGTTGTAATTGGCCACGTGTATTTGGTTCCCCTTCTCTTCTCTTTTTCTTATTGGCTCCTTGCCAACTGGAGCTCCTAGCTTGTGTTAGCTTCGAGCTCCTCTTTATTGATGTATCCTTGTCATTCTTGTAGGTTTCATCAATAAAGATCTTCTTTTTCGCCGTTCAAAAAAAAAAAAAGCAAAATAACAAACAATAGTATAATAGGATCCCCCAATATCTTGAGGGACATTTCTTATTCAAACATACTTGTCACACCAGAAAAACAAAACAAAAAAAACACTTGACAACAAAGTAGCAACAAAGCTTAGTTATTTATATCTTGTTCACATAATTATTTATTTGATCTCTCTTGATTCATTTGTTAAGATCAAGCCCAGTTTTCTCTAGCTTCATGGAGGAAATTTGGTCAAGTCTCTCTTCCATCTCATGGCTAAAATTGTTCTTCCAATCTCCAACAACCCCAAGCCTGTAAAATGAGTTCCTTGGCAACCCTACCGCGGTCAAACCATTTTTGTTCACTTCCAAATTCTTAAGCCTGTCCAAGCTACACCTCCACAACGCCTTCTCGACCTCTTCCTCATTCACAAATGGCCTTCCGAGAAATGAAGCCAGTCTTTTCACTAGTCCTTTCGAATCTCTCTTTATTTCTTCATATCTTAAAAACAGTATCTTGTTAGACTTCTTCAAGCTCGCTTCCCAATACTCCAACACATGATCGAAGAAGGGTCCGAATGGGTAAAGCCCATCGCAGAAGCTCTCAAATGCTTTGTCAAAAGGGTATGGACCTTGCTCAGGTGTCCTAACAGAGTTAAAGAAATGCCACATTGAAACCATGGTGTCTTTAGGGTTTCGGGTTATGTGCACAATCTTGCACTCGGAGTTTTTGATTGAATCCGGTAAGGCACTGTAAGGAAAGTGAGTATGAAATAGCCTTCGAGATGGCATACCTGCAAAGGCGTGTCAGAAATTTTGTTCATCAATGTCATTATGTCATTATGTCATTATGTCATATTTTTAATTTTACATGACTCGACAAAATAATGTTTTGTAAATAAACCATAATATAATTTATTTGCAATAATAACATTGATGGTATTTACCTAACAAATCTGAAGTAGGGTTTGTCATGTAAACCTGGTTTTCGATGGTTTGTACACAAGAGGAAGGAGTGTTCTTGACAAGAGGGTCATCTTCTTCTTCTTCTTCCTCATCGACTTTGACATCTACATTTTTCCAACCATGGATGATCGAAAAACAAAGGGCTTTGAGACATGTTGTGCCTGTTTTAATGGAGGAAGCTAAGAATATATCATTGTCGCGTGCTTCAAAATGCGCTAGGATGTCTCTTGCAGCTTCTAGGTGAGGGTTTGTGTACCAGAAACCTTGGCTTTGGAAGATATCTGAGAAATCCCAGAAGTTTTTCTTGGGATATTGATCAAGTAATAATGGCTTTGGTGAATTAGAAGAAGGGTGCTCAACAGAGTTCTTAGTTTTCATGGCAATTAAAACCTAGATTTCACAACACTTCAAGAAGAGATGTATTTTGTGGGTGGATGTTAAGCCATGCACTGTGAGATCGATATATATACAATAATTAGGCCAAAAAAGTAGGGTTGGATATAGGGTTATCTGAATTGCATAATTCGCTTAACCCGAACCGATTCACATGCAAATAGACAGTTTCGCAGATACAATACGGGCGGATGCAGTTTGGAATATAACATTATTAAAGATTGCAGGCGGGTTGCGGATTTTACCAACACCCGCAAAAAACTTGCCTGCACTTAGATCTTTTTTTTTTTTTTTTAACTTAGACCGTTGATTTCATTCATCCTATTCTAGATATTCTTACCCAACATTTTGGATGAATATAAAAGTTAAGGAAGAATTACTTTTTGGTAAGTTTAGGATTTTAAATAATTTTACTTTAATTGTATTGTTGGGTAGTGAATGATTTTGATGATTTAGTTTAGGATTTTGAAAGATGTGCATGTGTTAGTTTATGATTTTATTTAAAAGTTTAGGATTTTGAATGATTTGCTTGTATTAGGAATTAATTTTGTTGTGTTTTTAATTTTATAAGTTTTAATTCATTAATTATTAATGTTGAGTATTTTACAAAATTGGAGGAAAATGGTCCAAAATAAATATTTACAAAAAAAAAAAAACCCAAAAATAAATTTTTAAAGAAAAAAATCCAATCCACAAACTACCCGCAACCATCCATACATCCGCAAACCCTATCCGTACAAACCGCAACCCGCACTGCGAATGATTGCGAGTTCAATTGTTTTCTAAACCGCACATATGTAGTCAGGTCCAAATCACATACCAAATTATCCAAAACTGAACCGCGAGCAACCACACCATAAAGTATCATATGAATCTACAAAATACATATTGAACGGAATGTCTTTTAATTGGACGGTGTCATAAATTAATAGAAAACAATACTATTCACTTAGTTTATTGGTCACTTTTTTATTTACCGGAATCTCAATAGTGTCACTCAAGTCTCATTTGACAAAATCACTTTTTAATTTAAAAGTTAAAAAATTATTAAAAAGTCAATAATCTATATCAAAAAATTAAAGTGTCCCTTTTTCTTTTCTTTTTTTGTACATTTTTCGTAAAAAATAAAAAAGTCATTCCAAACATGCTAATTTTTTTTACATTATATTTTAGTCTAAAAATTACTAAAAAAATCTACTCCCCAACAAGGCCTCAGTGCCAAGAACGTATAACAGTACAAACCTAATTAATCTAGCAATGATTCATATCTATTTAAATTTTAATTTTATACTTATTTAACATATTGATGAGAACCAGAGTATGCAGCAACATCAATAGAAGTTGCAGTCACAACAGCCACAGTGTAGGTTCAGTTAGTATCTGTTAGTTTAGAGTTTGTTCAGTTAGTTAGAATTTGTTATAACAAATTCTTAACCAACTCTCTTGTATGAACTATAAATAGATGAAGGCCTAAATATCAAAGGTGTGGTGAATGACATATTATTTTCTTATCTGGAAACATCAGCTTCAGAATGTGCTTAGAGCCACAGAGTTGTTTGATTTTGTAACTGGAGTGATTCCATGTCCAGCTCCACAGATCCTTGATCCATCTGGAAAAGTCATTGAAAATCCAGAGTTTGCAAGATGGAAGATCATTGATGCACATTTGTTAAGTTGCATTACTGCAACTCTCTCCTTCTCTGTGTTCTCCACAATTCTTCATTGTCAACACTGTGCTCAAGTTTGGAGTACTTTAGAGAAGAGATTTACCTCACTCTCTCGATCTCACATACATCAATTGAAGAATAAACTTCAATCAGTCACCAAGAAAGGTCTCTCAATGGAGGAATATTTGACTCAGATTCACAATATTGCAGATCAACTTAGTCTTGTATCAGCTACGGTTGAAGATGAAGATCTGGTTCTGATCACACTCAACGGATTACCAGATGAATATGCAGCTTTGAAAACTACTATTCGTGCCCGAGCAGAGGCGATTACTATGACAGACTTGAGTTCCCTGCTGTGTTCTGAAGCAATCCATGTAGAAAATAAAACTAAACATGCACTTATGAGTGATTTACCAATATCCTGTGCTGTCACTACTGACTTTGCATCTGGATCTGCTTCATATCCTTCATCTACTAGAGGATATTCATCTAGTCATAGAGGTAGATATCAATTTCGTGGCAATAGAGGAGGAAGATACAGAGGAAATGGAAGGTATCGCAGAGGAGGTCGATATGGAGGACAGTCAGGGAGATATGATAACAGATATGATAGTCATTCGGGCAATACTTATTCTTACTCTGGTTGTCAAATCTGTGGAGGTCATAACCATAGTGCTTTTGATTGTTGGTTTCGTATCCATCTAATTCTCAGTTTTTTCCACCTCATGCTTACTCTACCACTGCAAATCAGTCTTCTTCTAATAACTCTTTTACTCCATCTGCTTCATCCACTCCGTGGTACATAGACTCTGCTGCAACCAATCATATCACCAATGATTTGGCTAATCTTCAACTCTTTCAACCTTACCAAGGCTCAGACCAAGTCACTGTTGGTAATGGTCAGACTGTTCCCATTCAACACATTGGTAAGGGATTACTTCCTACTCCTCAGTATTCCTTTTCTCTTAATAATCTTCTTCATGTGCCTAACATTTCTTCTAATCTTTTGTCTGTTCATCAACTCACCAAGGATAATCATTGTTCAGTTACATTTGATTCTAACTCCTTTGTGGTTCAGGACAAGCATACGAACAAGGTTCTGCATAAAGGACCTAATATTCATGGACTCTACCATTTTGCTGATTCATCCTCTTCCCTGATTCCTCAAGCTTATGTTGCTCAAGCAAAATCTCAAGTCTCTGTGTCTACCTGGCATCAAAGACATGGTCATCCTTCCGCACTAAAATTTCATCAACTTCTTCAATACTTACCTGGACCCCTTTCAAATGAAGATTGTAATTCATTAGCTTGCACTTCTTGTAGTGTTGCTAAGATACATAGGTTGCCTTTCAAGTTGTCTACTTCTACTGTTAATAAGCCTTTTTCTCTTGTGCATAGTGATGTTTGGGGACCATTTAATGCCTCTCTCAATGGTTATAAATACTATCTTTTGTTTGTTGATGATTTCACAAGATTTACTTGGATCTATCCTCTTTATGTTAAGAGTGAAGTTTTTTCCACCTTTCTTTTGTTTAAAGCTTATGTGGAAAAAAAATTTGATACAGTCTTGAAAATTCTCAGAACTGATAATGGAACTGAGTTTGTTAATCATCAAATGGATAGATATCTTGCTGAAAATGGTATTCTCCATCATCTCACTTGTCCCTATACTCCAGAACAAAATGGCATTGCAAAGAGAAAACATCAACACATTGTTAAGACAGCTATTGCACTAATGTATCACTCTAGCATGCCTCTTACCTACTGGTTTGAAGCTCTAGCTACAGCTGTGTTTCTTATAAATAGGATGCCTAGCTTTTCTCTTCGTCATAAATCGCCTTTTCAGTTACTCTTTCATGCTCTTCCAGATTATGAATTTTTCAAAGTCTTTGGTTGCCAATGTTTTCCATGGCTTCGACCTTATATTGATCATAAACTTCAACCAAGATCTTCACCTTGTGTTTTCTTAGGCTACCATCCTTCCACTAAAGGTTACCGGTGTTTGGATCCTTCTACTGGAAAAATATTTTTGTCTAGACATGTCTTATTCAATGAGTCTTGCTTCCCATTTGCTACTCATACACCTACTCCTCCTACTCTACCTAATCTTACATCATTTTTCTGGACTTCTTCTCAGTCTACCACCTCTACCAAACCTCACCCGCCTGTCCTTTCCTCATCTTTTTCTGCTCCTTCTACCAGTTCTGTTTCTACAACACCTGCCGTTATGCTTCCTGTAGTCCCTACAGCACCTTCGACCAGTTCTGTTCCTACAACACCTGCTGCTGTGCTTCCTGCAGTCCCTACAGCACCTGCTACTTCTGCTATTCCAGATGCTTCTACTGCTGTTCCTATTTCTTCTTCTATTCCTATTGAATCCATTTCTATTCACCTGCCACCTCTTCCTTCTCACTCTACTTCTTGTAATACTCACCCTATGACTACTCGGTCCAAAGCTTCTTCTCTTTCTCAGCACCTTGCAGCTCCTTCTTGTCATCTTACTCACACTCCTCCAGTTGATCTTACTTGTACTGAGCCTCAGAATGCTTCTCAAGCTTTAACTTCCCCTATATGGCTTAATGCTATGAATGAGGAGTTTCAAGCTCTCCATAAACAAGGTACTTGGACCCTTGTTCCTCCTTCTTCTACCAAATCTGCTATTGGCTGCAAGTGGGTGTTTCGTATTAAAAAAAATTCAGATGGTACCATTGCTCGTTACAAGGCTCGCTTAGTTGCGAAGGGATACTTGCAATAAGAAGGAATCGATTATGATGAAACATTTAGTCCTGTTGCAAAGCAACCGACTATTAGGATTCTCTTATGTCTTGCACTTCAAAATCAGTGGCCTCTCAAGCAGTTGGACATCTCCAATGCTTTCTTACATGGTAAGTTAGATGAAGAGGTATATATGTTACAGCCTCAAGGTTTTGTTGATTCCACCTTTCCTCATCATGTGTGCAAATTGCACAAAGCTTTATATGGCCTCAAGCAAGCTCCTCGAGCTTTGTACTCCACCTTCTTGTCTTTCTTACTTACTCAAGGTTTCTGTCATAGTTATTCTGATCCTTCTCTCTTTGTAAAAAAGACCTCTACTAGTATCACAATTTTGCTTATTTATGTTGATGACATTCTGCTAACTGGAAGTGATCCTAATTTGATTCAAGCATTACTTGCTCAGATGCATGTGGCCTTTTCCATGAAGGAACTAGGAGATGTCTCCTATTTTTTAGGCATCTCTGTTCAAGCTCTTTCCACTGGTTATTTTTTATCTCAGCACAAATATACACAAGAACTGCTCCATAAAGCTGGTATGCTTCATTGTAAATCATGCTCCACACCTATTGCTCCGAAGTCTTCTGCTGATCCTTCCTCCACTGATGTGCTTCCTTATGCTCAGCCTTCCTTTTACAGAAGCATCGTTGGTGCTTTACAATACTTAACCATCACATGCCCTGACATTGCCTTTGTTGTCAATCAAGCGTGTCAGCATATGCAAGCCCCAACTACTGCTCACTTTGCTCTCGTTAAACGCCTGCTCAGATATATTCAAGGCACTGTTTCTCATGGTCTTACTTTCACAAAAGGGTCTTATGATCTTCATGCCTTTACTGATTCCAATTGGGCCGGGGATTGCACTGATAGACGCTCTACTTCTGGCTTTTGTATCTATCTTGGCTCTAATCTTATCTCTTGGTCCTCTAAAAAAACAACCCACAGTGTCAAGATCTTCCACAGAGGCTGAATATAGGTCTATGGCTCACACTACAGCCGAAATTTGTTGGCTTCAACAATTGCTCAAAGAGTTATATGTTCCTGCTTCTGCTGTCCCTGTGTTATGGTGTGACAATGTTTCTGCTATGGCCTTAGCCTCCAATCCCGTGTTTCATTCTAAATCTAAACACATAGAGGTGGACTGTCATTTCATTCGGGAAAGAGTGGTCTCTAAACAAATTTCTTTGGCTTATATTGCTACTGATGATCAGATTGCTGATATCTTTACTAAGCCCCTTTCTTCTCCTCGGTT
This sequence comes from Camellia sinensis, assembly GCF_055761805.1. Lineage (NCBI taxonomy): Eukaryota > Viridiplantae > Streptophyta > Magnoliopsida > Ericales > Theaceae > Camellia > Camellia sinensis. The sequence goes on from NC_138961.1 coordinate 12,562,846, forward strand.
CTCTATCTTAAATCCAAGCTTCTGGTGCTTCCTAGCCCCATCATCTTGAGGGGGACTGATGAGAACCAGAGTATGCAGCAACATCAACAGAAGTTGCAGTCACAACAACCACAGTGTAGGTTCAGTTAATATCTGTTAGTTTAGAGTTTGTTTTGTTAGTTTAGAGTTTGTTCAGTTAGTTAGAATTTGTTATAACAAATTCTTAACCAACTCTCTTGTATGAACTATAAATAGATGAAGGCCTAAATATCAAAGGTGTGATGAATGACATATTATTTTCTCATTTCTTATTACATATATATTAACAATCACTTAATACGCTCTTTATGTACAATACTTATTCACTTAGTTTATTGGTGACTATTTTATTTACCGGAATCTCAATAGTGTCACTCAGTGCCAAGAACGTACAACAGTACAAACCTAATTCATCTAGCAATGATTCATAACTATTTTAAATTTAATTTTATACTTATTTAACGTATATATGAACAATCACTTAATAGGCTCTTTATGTGTGACTTTACTTATTAATTACGCCCATTGCAAGTCTTTATCTCATGTGACTTTAGCCGATTATTCTCATAATAAATTTCAAATAAAAATTATGTAAAAAAAAATTAGCTCAAGGATCAAACACTTCCTCTCTATCAAAAATTATCATACAAGTTTAAAACATTACGTGGTTGTACTCTTGATCAATTATATTTTATAATTTATCAATATTATTTCTATATTTTCAAGCCATATAAGAATATTACTCCTTTACAGCATGATAGAATTAAAATGATTTTTTTACATCATATATGTAGTAACATATTTTTAAAATAATTATATATATAGAGATATGCATAAATGATAAGAGTGATGTCTTTATATGATCATTAAACAATAAGATAATATAAATAAATCACTTATTTGTTGGTTTGTTTGTTTTATGTTCCTTTTTTTTTCTTTTTTTTTTTTTTGATAATTGTCTTATATTTTATCATTTGATGAGGCAAAGTCCCATCATTGTCATTAGAGGTGTTCAAATTACCTAATGTACTGAAAAATCAATCTAAATTCACTTTTTTGGATTTAATTTATTTGATTTTTGAGTGTATTGATTTAATTCTATATTTCCAAATCATCAAACCAAAACGATTGAGTTAGTTCTTGATTTGGACAAATCAAAACTTGAGAACCGAATCTATTTATATATTGGACAAATTATATTAAACCCCCTCAAACTATGATACACTTTACCTCCACAATATTTTAAACCAACAATTACCCTTTTCAAACTATTTGAATTTGAACATTAAGTCTTTCTGTCAGTCATCTATTAGATATTCGGATAAAAAACTATCAAGTGTTGTGCACATTATGATTATATTAAATTTTAACATAAGATACAATAGGGTAGGGTAATTTGATTATAAAATTTAATATAATCATCATGTGTACGACACGTAACAATTTTTCATTCAAATATCTAACAGATAACTAACAAAAGAACTTAATATTCAAATTTAAATAGTTTAAAGGAGCAATTGTTAGATTTAAAAAATTAAAAAATAAAGTATAAATGATGAATAGTATAATGAATAGCAATTGTTAGATTTAATATAATTTGTCCTTATTTTTTTGAAAATATCAAAAAATAAAATAATAATGAGGAACAAACTCTGTTTTCTACTCATGTATGTGAGTCATATGTCATGTTGAAATTCACGCCAACCCACCACGGCATCTCCCAACGGACCACCAAGTTCATTACTTAAGGCGAATTGATAATGCCACTCCACTTTCTTATGCTGCCCCACCACTAATATTACCACTATATATCTAACACTTCTGCCCATTTATTTCTCACCAAAGAGAGTTTTTTTTTTTTAGTTACTCACCAAAGAGAGTTGATGAAGATGTTTGTAAGCAAAGACTGTGTGCTTGTTATGATTTAGAGACAGAAAGGTATATAGTGGAAAAATGACGAGGGAAACAATGATGATAATGAGGGAAAGAGAGAAACAATGATGATGATGGGGAGAAAAGCTGGAGTGACAAAATAAATAAATTATATGATCGGTCTTTTTTATTTGAGCAAAATTTTATTTGGCTGAAGTAATTTAAGACTAAGTAAGAAAATTGAAAATTTTGTAAATTGAATCAATCTAGACAAACATGTTAGGTTTTGTTTATTTTTTAAAATTTTTTTTTTATCAGCAAAAAAAAAAATTTATTGATGAAAAAAACACAATACATGTAACATTTTACATTTTTTTTAATTCTTTATTTGATTCTTGTTTAGAAAATTAGAGAATCGATCCCCGTTGATCGATTCTAGATTTAGTTCACGGTTCAAAATTTAAATTGAACCGGACCGTTAAACAATATGTGTTTATTTGCTAGATATTATATTTTTGTAAGTTAATGGTGAAACAATATGCACATTTATGTTTTGAAAGTCTGTGTTTCAAAGAATCACGACAGATTAATGTTAAACAATATTTGCTTAACTGATGAATATTATGAGTAGTTTGTTTGATGGACATATTCTTATTTTAAAATTTATGATAAGTTACTTTTTTAAAAAAATATTATATAATTTTTCTTGTGAACAAATTACGTGAAACCTTAGTTCCAAACCGAATCAAACCATGTTTAAATTGTTTGGTTCAAATTGATTTCATGATTTTAATAGTTTGGTTTGATTTTAATTTTCATAGAACGATAAGTAACAAATTAGTCATGTTTTCATTCCAAACTCGACCGTGCTCATGCCTACAGTAATTTCAATTTGAACCCAATGCTAAACACAAAATTCCAACAAAATCTCCTCCGTAAAAGATAAAAGATAATACTGCATATAATAATAATAGTAACATAATAAAAATATTAGCAGTTTGCTCTTTGCATATTTCCACATGAAACTATGAACAAACTTTAGGGAAAATTACAAATAAAAAAATTCTAAGGTTTGAACATTGAAACAAAATAAACCTTAAATTTTTAATTTTGTCAATTTAAACTTTAATATTTTGATTTATTTTCAATTTAAACTATAAAAAAAAATTTAACAAACTTTATGGGTGTATTTATAATTTGTTAAAAAATAAAAGATTTACGTTTTATAATTGATCAAGAATGTTTGCATAATTACGAAAAAAACCTATTTCATAATTGACCGAGAATGTTTGCATAATTACGAAAAAACCTATTACATAATTAACCAAGAATGTTTGCGTAATTACGACAAAATCTCCATTCAACATATAAGCTACCATTAATAAATTATTCATAATGAAAGGACAAAATCAAAAAGAAAAGATGAATCTTAAGCAGATAAATGATTCTTATACATGCAAATATAAGCCCTATTGGAAAGGAATTTACAAACCTCCCACGTCCGAACACTCTAGCAATTGAAGTCAAATTCTAATCCATCCCTCCAAACACTAAATTATTATTATTATTATTATCATCATCATCATTCCAAACACTGAATTAGACCCACAAAGATAGGGTAAATACCCTAACCAGCCAACTTCATCTAGCCACGGATAGATCCTGGAGGGGGTCAGGTTTGTCTCTAGTAGACGATGTTGTTGGGATTGTGGCGTTCACCATGGATCCTGTTTCGACAATCCGAACCATTCAATGTATAAAATTTGTTGAGTGCTTTATTCTTATAAAAAATCCCATTTATCGGATATCGATAGCTACTTGATCAGATCATATTTTATCAATAATTTATTTTGAAAATTATATTTACCATTAACAGAAATTTGATCCGATCAGGTAGCCATCGATATCCGATTAACGTGATTTTTTTATAAGGATAAAGTACTCGATGAATTCTACACATTAAACGATTTAGATCATCGAAATAAGACCCGTGGTGAACCTTCACAGGCCTAACAACATGCTTCAGCCTGATCTCGGACAGAAGAGATGTCTAGCCCTTTTGGAGCAACAACCGGTAAACCAAATTCATCCTCAACCTGTCGAGTTATCAGAGTTGGCAGAAATGAAAATACATTCAAACACAATACAAACATGGCCGGAAATAATAATAATAATAATGTTGGAAAAATGATTTGGAAACTATTAATAGGTGAATAAGAAATTAACTCCAAAATGCAACATTTGCGTATGGTTTCAAGACGAAATTTATTTTATTTAAATAGATTTATTATTTATTTGGATCAAAATTGAATCAAATTCAATACAAAATTCAAATCTATTTGAAAAAATAGTCATGTTTGTTCTATTGTACTTATTCAATATGAAAGAATTGCGTCTCTTCATCAGAAAGTCACTATGACCATTTAAAAAGTCATCAATTTTCCTATATAAACAAGCCTCCGTTGCATTTATAAAGTATCGATTGCATCTTATATTTCTTTTCTTCGACACTCTGTTCTTTCTGCATGGGAAGGTTCGCCAGACTTACTGTGGTAGTGCTGCTTCTGCAAGGTTCGATCGTTGTATCCTGGGAGACGAATGTCAAATAAAAACTCATGAGTACCGTAACGAGAGATGAATTTGTCTTAAAGAAATTGTGTCCAACATAAGTTTCAATCAAACTGTTTTTAGTTCCAAATTTTAACAAACTGTTTGTAAGTTTTCTACTTTTCTATAAGTATTTCTAGTTCTCTATATATGGTTTGGTTTGGTTTGGTTTTGTTTTATTTTGTTTTGTTTTACCCAAACAGTTTATGTTATATTCAACTTATATTTTTTATATAATTTGGTAATATATTTGGTACAATAATTACGTATTTCACATTGTACACATAAAGAATTATTCCAACAATCTTAACACAAATTCGATTGTTCTGTTTATACAAAACTGTTATTCTTTTATATTTCCTTGATTATTTAATTTGTTTGTATCCAAAATTTATTCTGATTTTGCATAATCTCAATATTTTAGTCTCAGTAGAATTCATCTTTTGGAAATTGAGATTACATTGCCATCTTAATTAAGTTTTATAAGGTAATATGATTAATCTTGTTAGTTACATTTAATGAAGTTGAAATGGTGAATCTATTTCCGTCAGTAGGCAATGGGCTTTGTCTTCTTTATTAAATTGTTTGGTTACGTAAGTTTCAAAGAAGTTTACACAGATATTTTCCTTGTTATGATTTTACTAAACATGATATATTTATAGTTTCTGGATTAATCTTAAATTTTAAATTTTAAATTAAATCATTCTGGTTGATTTTTAAGAATAGAAATTTCACGAGTGTAACATAAATTTTTTGAATTTGTTGAATCGATGTGCCCTTTTCAATATGGGTTTCTTACCTAAATATGTATTTGAGTCAGATTCTATTTCATGTTATATTGTTATTGCAGTATTGTGTTTGGTTTTAGTTGTTTGTTCTGGTTTTGAATACATGATACTATTGAATAATTTCAATATAGATTTTTATTCTGTATTTTCTGATTTGTTTAAATAGAGACTTTTCCTGCATAATCTATTGTATGTCAGAATTTATTTTAGACAGAATTGGTTTATATGTTTGTGTATATAGTTTCAGTTTCGATTCTGGACATAATTAGTTTCTGTTTTTATACAAATTTGTATTATTTTGTTGCACTCTATTTGCTTTTGAAATTTTGTAGACAAAATTAGAAATCATACAGTTTTGAATTTTTACAGTGTTCTGTATTATATTTTTGAACAAGGAAGAGATTCAATCCATTTTGATATATACAAAATTCTAATTTCTATGTCATAATCAATTTTTGGTTCAACCGTTTTTTGATTGTGATGAAACGGTATTAGTATGTAACTTTTCATAAGCACTGTATTTTTTTGGTTCCAAATAAATCACTTACCGTTTGAAACTCTTTACATCACTTGCATTGCATTTATATATATATATATATATTCTTATATATGTTAATTCCCTTAAAATGCCATGGCATGCGTCCCTGTAATTTTGTAAGGGAAGTAATGGTGTAACAGTTAGTTTGCCTTTATGAACAGTAGGCAATGCTTTATACACACGAGGAAGTGACTTTTGTAACGTTTGTTCATGATGTTCCGAATTTCAAATTTTGATTTCTTTTTAAATCCATTTCATTGGTTTTTGGACAAAAGTTTTATGAAGATATGATTTTATTTAAGTATTAATTCTCACTTATGTAGTCATAATAATTATTTTGGGTTTTTTATTTCATAAATTTGATTTAAAATTTTGTTACTCAAGTGATGGATGTTATATTATGATTTATATCAGAATTGTGGAGATATATTGATAGAAAATTAATTTTTCTTAGAATAGTTAAAATGTAGGGGTGCTTGAAGGATTTTACTAAAGTAACGATTCCAATAATGGGGTCTACAAAGGATTGCATTTCTTTGTCTAAGACAAAGCTGGAGAAGAAACAAAAATGACTTTGTTAACTCTTAAAAACATCTCTATCTATTAATTAATTTTAGGTATGGGAGTGACATAGAGTAACGGTAAGTCTCGACATAGTCAAAGACTTTAATACCGTATGACATTTGCTCTCAGCTGTGAATATTGTTTAAGGACAATATAGTTGATCCACTAAATACTCAATGATGTATAACTAAGAAGATCAAACGAAAAATAGCGGCCGCTAAACAAAAAGTTTGACCAGAGAACAAATGAAAGAAAGTTCATCGAGGGGAATGTGATTAAAACCTATTAATTTCGAGTCGTCATATATAATGGCAAACTTAGTTGACTGGACATCCCAAGATCTAGGTTTAAAGGGACAACCGAATTATGGATGACTCACCAGAAATCACTAAGGGAGTCTATCTTCTATCCATTTCTATGATGAGAGTAATAACTGTAACATGTGTTGTATGCAGGGAACTTAAGATAAGCTATATTTTTAATGATCACTTATATCTTAAAAAAATTAAAAGAGTATCTTTTAAAAGGAGTATTTAAAAGACTTGAAATAAAGATAATCTAATATGAGTGTAAAGGGACCGCTTCTATGAGAATTGATAAGGCTAAGTTCTCTAGAGCACTCGTGAAATACCAGGACATGTCCAAGGCCAAAACGGCACAACCGTGAGAATAAGCTATGTCTAGAGATATTCTATGTAAATTTTATTGTCTTAGCTTACACAAATAACTAAACAGTTCAAGACATCGTGTTCACTGATTAGCTAATAAGTCTGATAGTCTTTCACTAAGAAAGGTTCAAAGCCAAAAACTACATATCCTCATACAAGATATTTCCAAGCGAATTCTCTTTGAGTCTACATTGAGCCTTGCATACTTTTTCTTCATTTCATTCATGTGGGGAATTGTTGGAAAAATGATTTGAAAATCATTAATAGGTGAATGAGAAATTAACTCCAAAATGCATCATTTGAGTATAGTTTTAAGACAAAATTTATTTAATGCAAAATTAATTCTATTTAAATCAAATTTATTTATTTGGATCAAAATTGAATCGGATTCAATACAAAATTCAAATCTGTTTGAAAAAACAGTCATGTCTATTCTATTCTACTTATTCAATGAAAGAGTTGTCTCTCTTCATCGGAAAGTCACTACGACCATTCGAAAAGTCACCAATTTTCCTATACAAGCAGACCCTTATTGCATTCATAAAGCATCGATTCATCTTGTATTTCTTTCCTTTGACACTGTCCTTTCTGTAAGAAAATTTTGCATAGCAAGGTTCGCCAAACTTGTCGTGGTAGTGCTACTTCTGCAAAGTTCGATCAGTGTATCCTGGAAGATGCACATCCAATAAAAATTCGTGAGTACCGTAACAAGAGACAAATTTGTCTTAAAAAAAATTATGTCCAACACAAGCCTCGATCAAACTGTTTTTGATTTCAGATTTTTACAATCTGTTTATAACTTTTTTACTTCTCTGTAAGTATTTCTGATTCTCTGTGTATATGGTTAGGTTTGGTTTGGTTTAGTTTGATTTAGTTTGATTTTACCCAAACAATTTACGTTACATTCAACTTATATTTTTTTTATATAATTTGATAATATATTTAGTACAATAATTACATATTTCACACCGTACACATAAGGAATTATTCCAACAAATAATAATAATTCAAGGCTGAGCAGTACATTTGGAAAACTACATATGCAATCAATTGTCGTTGAAACATATCATGCAATGGCCTTTTGAGGGGGAAAAAGAAATAGATAAAAGTGAAAGGTAAGTATCAAATTGCAAATTGAATCATGAATCGTTTAGGATAAAATAGTAAGATTCATTTTGTTTAATATAACATATAATTTTCTAAACGAATATACATATGAAAATACAGTGTTTAAAATGAAATAATATCAATATAAATAAATTATATATTTGCAAATATATGACACCATGTATGTCAATATAACCAATTTCTTCAAAAAACAAATATATATATATATATATATAACTAATTGCCCTATTTTTGTGTCTTGATAGAGATGTGAGAAGGGCAATCATTTCAATACATTATGTAAACAAAAACAAAGCTAAATCGCAATTGTGAATTACGATTTACTCAATTTTCAATTCAACAGCACACTCAATTTCCAATTCTATAGCACGATTCAAATCATTTTGATTGAAACTCATATTAAATCGTGTGAATTTTATTGTGAATTGTACAATTCTGACAACATACTAGTTGGAACATATAGAAGCCGGGTCAACAGAATAATTCATCAATTACAACGAAATACAATATCCATTTCCAAGCAATTGTAGCATTGTAAGCGAAGGAATTCCTGAGTGATAACTGAGGTTACAATTTACATGGTTGACTCTGCTAGCTGGTACTGCTGGTGCTGCATGCCCTGTTGGTGCTGGTGGCAAGATGAGCTCCTCCTTCCAGATCAGGATGAAGATATGCAGGCACCCCATCACCTTTGTCTCCATGCCCACGTCAGCTTCCAAAGCATCGAGGTCTGCATCACAACATTGAAAAGGAGCAATGAAAACGAAAAAAAAAAGAAGCACCCAATTTAGTCTCCAATGAAATGGGGGGGTCGGGGAGGGATAGATTGGGTACAGACCTAATCTACGGAAAAACATATCCAAAATTATGTTTTGCCACCAATAATGCAACTTTGTTACAGACACTTGGGTTGGTAAGGAGGCAAACTTGGATGATATAAACTACTTTCCTTCTACATATATGACCAACATGTCCTAGAATTAAACTGTAGGGGTTACTACCCCTAACCCCCTGGCAAGCCAAGTTAAAAGAGATTTTTGTAGCACATTTTTCTTTACTTAATGATATTACACTTTTTTTTTTCTTCTTCAAAGAAGAATATATACAAATCCAATGGCATCTTTTGAACCCCATGAAAAGTATGAAGCTGGTAGGGCAAACAACATTACTTACATTTCTGGTAACAAACCAGGTAGCATATTTCCTCTTCCACAAAGAAGTTTATAATACAATATATGAGCTTACCACCCATTAGTTCTTCCTCATCAATGACTGTGATCAGGTACATCATAGCTTCTACCAAGAGACTCGTGAATTTCATTGCTCACATCCATCAAGGTCCATCACATCTGTTCTTGCAAGTTCTACAGATAATCAAGAATCAAGCATTAAGAATTTCCAATAATAGGCACAATGGAAGAGAAGGAATACAATCAAAAATCATATACAAACAACAATGTCTTGAATCTTCAGAGTCTTCGTCATTTTTTTTCAACTTTTTGTTTGCCGATTTCAAAGCTGATATCTGGAAAGAATGCAACAAGATTAGTTGTGGCAAAATAAAGTCAAAACTAACTGCATTTGATTCACTAAAAAGTGCCTCCAGGGCATCCATTTCCTGGTAAACCAAAATAGACATTAATATGAAGCATGAGGGAATCTACGACACAGGTCGACCGCCCATTTTAGAAAGAATTTCGACCCTAGAGACAAATGGTAGTCCTCTACTTCTCACAAGGTGCAGCAAGTTCCAATCAGTGTACAGAACAAGTTCCTCCTGAAATCCCTTGAACCATGGCCCTTGGGGCGCTGCCAAGAAAAAGAATAATCTTATGGTGAATATAGTGTAGACCCATAATAGCCATACTATATGTAGCACGGTGAATCTTATATTAAAGTTGCAACATTATCATTAGTCAAGACCTATATTACATAGACTCTTCAAAATGAATCAAATACCCATGTCAGACATCCAACACTTGGACAAGGGTGTGGGATATGTGTCCGATACATTGGGCACTAATTATATATTTGTTTAACACTATCATTATATGTATATACTGTTGTCTAATTTCTATAGAAAGTAAAATATCTTTTTGACACTGTATGTCACATATAACATCATTTTATATCATATGATAAATTAAAAACATAAAAATACAACCACTTTTTGCCGAGTCTATGTAACCGTAAATTTGAGTTTGATATGTCCAAACTCTAGATACGCACACGTACCTGACACCCTTACCTGAGGCCATGTAACATAGGTCAAGGCAGCCTAGTCATCTGAGCCATGTTGGAAAAAGACCAATAAAAAATCTTTTGATGTCATGGCCCCTTTAAGAATACAAGAGGACCTAGGATATAAGAATTAAACCTTTCTAATAGGAAACTAAACCCCATGAATCTTAATACTTTCTTTCCAGGTACAGTGTCTCCCATATAGTCCCACTCACAGGCCCAAATTTTAATTACATTTAATTAGGCTATGCTGATGTGCATGTCTCCCATATGCTGATGTGCATGTCTATCCATGAACATTTGACATAATGACATTTCAAAAACCAGAAATCATAAGAATCAGAATGCAGAATTTTCCACTAATTCCTTATCTATTGTCATGACCCAACATGTATTAGTTGAAGCCTAAAGCATTGATGAATTTAAAAAGACACCAATAGAACTACAAAAAGTAGTAGTAGTAATAATAACACCATGTCAAGAAGCTCCATTGAACATACTGTTTGCTTAGCATCTTTAATTCCCTCAGAAGCGAATTCAACTTGGTCTAGATTGAATGTCTGATTGTAAAGCATATCATGTTGTCCTTCATACCTGTCCATAGGTTGCAAAACACGTTGCCAAAGATAATATATCAATTCCAATTTTGATGATTTAAATTTAGCCTAAAATTTACAATTTCTATACATCTAACTTGATGTTTTAATTTTAACAGTTAACAAAATTTGAAGCTCAAACAAATAAAAGCCATATTCTTCCCATTAAAAAAAATCACATAGCAAAACCACATATTGGTTGATTCTTTCACTGTCTCGTCTGAATACTAAGCACACACTTTCCAAACTATGCATACTATATTTCCCAATTCTCCATGCTGATACCCCACAGATTGGTACATTTCTTCCCAGTTTCTTCTTTTGCTTGGTCAACCTAAACCAAATCTGTTCAATGCAAACTGTGTCCTAACCAACTTTCTTTAATGGGTCTTATCAAATCCAATCCAATACAACCAACTCAGATCTAACTTGATCTGAAAATACAAACTACAACCTGTCCATTAATGGTATTTAGTACAAGAGATGCTACTGTATAAGACTAAAGAACATAGTTAGCATACCACGATTTGTTAGTATATCAGGGTTTTAAAAAAATACATAAAGCAGATAACCTACGTTCTTTTTTGCTTGAGAACCCTCATGGCTCGAGTTTTGACAGCTTCTTGAGCCGGACCAGGTCGAGTTTTCTAGATCTGTTCCTTATATCTAGCAAGTTCAGCATCGAGTTTTTTGATCTTCTCATCAACTGTTTCACTTCTTTTGTTGATCTGGAATAAATAAATAAATTAACTAAAACATAAGGGCTGCTATAGACAAAAACAATGAGAAATCAGATCTCCAAGAGACATAAGAGTGACCGAGGAAAAATATCATTCACAAACAGTTAAAGTTATAGATCTTTCATAAGGCCAACCACAAGTTGTACAAAAACTCAAAGGTTACACAAAACAAATAATCATACTCCCTCCCCATCCCAATTTGTTGTTCCTTTTTAGGGATTACAACTTTTAAATTTTAAAATAAGGGCTGCTATTTGTCCCCACCTTTTTACTTTGGCCCTCCCACTTCTTTGAACCCCTACTCAGAAAAATGAGTCCCCACCCCCTTAATACCAACCATACCCCTAATCCCAAACCCAAACCCTAGCCCCTAACCCCATTCCCATCCCCACCAACTCCGGCAACCATCGCCCAATCTCCGGTGGCCAACTCCATCAACCACCTCCTCCCGTTAGCTCCTCCTTCTCATCGTTCGATTCTCCTCACTGCCGATCCTCCTCCCCCCCTCATCTCTGGCCATTTTCACCAAACCCTAACCCTAGACCTAGGGTTTTCATAAAGAGTGAGGCGCAGATCGAACGATAGAGAAAGAGAGGCGATGGCGATGGCGATGGCGATGGCGATGGCAATGGCGATGATGGTGGTGAAGGTGACATGACGACTGGCGATGACGACGTGATGGCTAGCAATTGGTTTTGCACTGAGAAGAAGAAAAAGACTGGGTTTGTGATGGGGTTTGCGATAGTTGCTTTAGGCAGTCTGGGTCGTGATGGGGAGAAGGAGAAGAGGAGGAGCAGAAGGCAATGGGTTGGTGGTGACTCTTTCTCTATCTCGTAGTAGTGGCGGTGAAGGGCTACGGAGGAAGTGGTGGTCGTGACGGTGCTGCAGGTTGGTGGCGCAAGGAGGCTACCGGCCAAAGTAGAGTATAGGTGGAGGTGGGGTGGGGGTGCAGGTCGGGTTGGGGTTGGAAGGATAGAGATGGGGTTAAAAATGAAATTTGGTATATGGACAAAATTGTAACAAAAAAAATAGAAGAGGTAGGGGTCCAAAGAAAAAAGGTAAGGGCATTTAGCAGCCCTCTTTTAAAATATTTTTCCACTAATGCCCCTATCTTTTTAAAATTTTAATATATTTATAATTACTCAAAAGGAATAGCTTTGAAAAATCAAATGTTTTTTACTTTGACTTTTCAAATGGGACCAATGTTTTGAAAAGCGGTTGCGGTCCTCGCAACGGTTGCGATGGCGGGGCGTAAAAGAATAACATAACAGTTGCAGTAACCAAAACCGTGAATTTTTAATTTTTCCCACAATTTGAAAAAAATTTACAGATACGCATATTTTGTTTTCAAAATCACATTTGTAAGGTTTTAAAATAGATTTTAAATCACTATAAAAGGAACTTTTTACATTTTATTTTAATAGTTAATGACTTTAACAATAATTGATTTTAAATGTCTATAAAATTATTTTTGACCAATAGCCTGAACTAACTAAATAAAAAATATTTACAATTATTAAATGAAATGATTATAAAAAAAATTGTGTCATAAATAAAAAAATAATTTGAGTTAATGATTTATTTTTTTTAAAAAAAGGCAATTTTTTAGACAACACTTTACAGCTAACTAAATAAAATAATTTACTATTAAGTAATAAATGAAATGATTATAAAAATAAAAATTGTGTCATAAGCAAAAAAAATTTTTGAGCTACTGATTATTTTTTAAAGACATTTTTTAGACAACACATTATAGTAACAAAATAAAAAAAATATTTACAATTAAATATTAAATGAAATGATTATAAAAATAAATACAACCACTATTTATATATTTTTTATTTTACATGCCAATGTAATGAAATAAAAATTATAAAATAAAATAAAAAATGCATACAAGGTTTTTTATTTAGGTTTGGATTACTTGAGTATTCGTTCTTTTTTGTAAGGTTTTTTTTTTAGGGGAGCATTTACATATAAGTCCTAGAAAAAATTATTTGCTCCTTCAAATCCCATTAATTTTTAATAGACCAATTTATCCTTCCAAGACCTCCTCTATCGCTGTCAAACATCATTGCGGTCTTCATTCTCTCTCTCTTATGCTTTTACACCCACTCCCCAACAAGAAGCCACACTAGCATTGCAATTTCATCATCTCTCTTTCTTGCAGTAACACCAACGATGCCTCTCTCTCTCTCTCTATGAATTTGGATGTAGATCTTGTTTGATCAATGGGAGGAGTCTAGGGTTAAATCGCATGCATGTTTGTGATTAGGTATGTGTTTTCAGTTCAGAAGGGTGATAGAGGCTGAACCATCAAGCCCTCTTCGCTACATAATCGAAGCAATGATCATGATGATCAACGTCGTATTACCCCTCCTTCTCCTTTCCATAGACCCAGTCTCTAGTCTCATCCGTACGGCTCCTCCTCTGCCTCGGTCCCCTCTCTCTCACCTCCAACACTCTCGGTCGCTTCCCCTCCGTCCAATGCATCGTCGGCTCCAGCACCGACCTTGACCACGTTGACCTCGCCGACGCTGCTGACCACTTCTTCCTTGATATGAGTAATTCATTCTCACCGTGTGATTTTCAATGGTTGTGCAAAACTGAGAAATTCCTCAATTTTTTATAGTTTTAAAATTGAAAATATTATCCTTTTATGAAGAAAAAAAATGATAATATTCTCAGTTTTAACACTAAAAAAAAATTGAAAATTTTCTCAATTTTACTGGATCTTTTTGCAAACTAAAATCATTCTCAATTTTAAATTGAGAACATTCTCAGTTTTGGAACTGAGAATGTCTCAGTTCTTACCTACAAACCAAATCTTCAAGCCCATCTCTTTAGTCGATTTAATATGTTTTATTCTGAACCTTGAAACAGATTTTAACTCAAAAAGTCTCAAACACAAATCTGTCAAACGCCAAAATCAATGTATGTATAATAGCGAATCAAATTGAGAAATCCTTCAAGATACTTCGAAATTGTATCTTTATCCACTTCCCATAACTGATTTGATTTTGTTTTTAGTAAATAACGTCAATGTTTATATATATATATATATATATATATATAACTATTTGGATTGAAAGGCAAAAATGTCTTCTTATCTATAAATAGGACTTATTGGTTCAAAAACTTTTAGACAGAACTTAAACTACTACTAAATATGTAGATAAGACTTTTAGGTAATTAATCATTTTTTTTTCTTTGGAAAGAAAACTATTTAGAATATTGTAATGATGTGTAATGGGTCGTTATGGCCGTTACAATACCGCTACGGTCATTAAGTAACACTAAAACGGCTGTTCCACATGTGAATTTCCATCACATAATAGGTAGTGTTTACCACCGCAACCGTTACGTAACACTGCTTTTTAAAACCTTGAATGGGACTATCATTTTGGGACATCCCCCAAAATGGAATAAATAATAATGGAGCAACAAAATGAAATGGGAGCAACATGAATCCTATGAGTGAATTCCCAAACCGGAAATAATATAAGAAAATACCTACTAGAAAAAGAAAATATAAACTATTATCTTTAATAAATAAAAAATCTCTACACAAAGAGTAAAATAGTTTTGACGTGGATCATGTGCGCGTGGAGATTTTTAATTAAGTTTATGTATAGTCTAATGGGAAAATTACTTGAAAATCACACTTTAGAAATTTGTAGTATATACCATGAAGTCCTTTTTTTTATTTTTTATAGACACCGTAGGTCCTGTTCATTTGGAAACATTTTCTATGAGATCCTATTTAATATATTATGGTGTCACGTTAAGACATTTTCTCCCTTATTGATCGTTGGGTTCATTATTTTTTTTTTGGGGGGGGGGGGGGTTCGAATGTGTTACATTTTCCAAACGTGGCTAATAAAGCCCTTAGTTTATTTTCCAAACATGGCTAATATAGAACAAATAAAAAAGCCCATAGTGTACTTTTTCCAAACGTGACCCTTCCAAATGTGGCTGGTGTATTTTCCAAATGTGGCTAATACAGAACAAATAAAACAGGTCTTAGTGTACAAATAAAAAAGGTCTTAGTGTCCAAACGTGAAACGTGGCTAGTGTATTTTCCAAATGTGGCTTATACAGAACAAATAAAAAAGCACTTAGTGTACTTTTTCCAAATGTGACCCTTAGTTTATTTTCCAAATGTGGCTAATATATAACAAATAAAAAAAGCCCTTAGTGTACTTTTTCCAAACGTGGCTAAAACAGTAAACCACACAGGTAAATGTGTCAATTCCCATTCAATGAGACTTCCGTGCTCATTAAAATAAAGTTGAGATTAATCAATGGCTATTATTGAGTATTGAAGGCTATGATCATTTGTGTTAGGGCTGTGACCCTCTTTTTCATCTCCTCCATTCTTTTCTCTTCTTTTTCTCTACAATGTTCTAAACCAAAGCAAATATAACCGCATCCATTTACTTTGAAGAACCATAGAGAATTATCTTCAATAACAAATGGTTGAAATACAAATCTCAACACCAAACTAGAACCTGGGATTCTAACAGAGCACATAACTTTGTAATTAAAACAAATGTAGAATCTAAAATCTAGTTTCAAACACAAGTATCCCCATGTCTAAAATTGTTGAATGAATGTACCAAAAAGTGTACTGAGAATCACATACAAACCCTAATTTTGATCAATAATTCTAAATACACACAGAGTCGATATCCAGAAACTGAACAAAATTCTAGCCAAAAGAATAGCGACCCAGTTCAAATTACAACAATTTATACATATATATATATATATATAGAGAGAGAGAGAGAGAAGTGACCCTATCGGAGGCGTCATGAATGGAAGGAGAGGGTTGTTTGTCTTTCTTAACGCCGAAGACTCTTCATATTTGTTGATTCGAAATTGGGGTTTTGAGTTTTGAGATCTGGACGATTAATCAGAGCAATGCCAAGCGAAGAAGAGTAGTATGTATATAGGGTTTGCAGATATGACTGTTGTGGGAAGGCGGTCCTCACTCAAGGAAGGGAGTCCAGATCGTCTGCCGTGGTTTCCTGTGGTGGCTCCTGTGGAGGTCCAAAACGACATTGTTTTGAACCTTTTTTTTTTTTTTTTTTGTCTCTTCGCTGTTAAGCCTCTTTCTTCCCTTTCATCTCTCACCCAAACACACAGACGATGATGGATGGCCATAGAATGGATTCAACTCAACACCATTAACAAAAATTGCAAAATTATCTACACCTAGCTCTTCCTCTGTTATCCATCTCTCTCTCTCTCTCTCTCTCACACACACACACACACATATATGTATACATATACATATATATATATATATATGAAATTGTTTTCAAATATTGATATGAGTTTGAAATTGTATATGAATCTAACTTCATAAATCTGATCTTGAAGTTTTCAAACCCACTTTGTTTTCAAATATATGTATATATCCAACAAAAAAAAAACTTCATGAATGACTTGTATGTTCCAAAAAAAAAAACACAGATCACAAATCAAACCCACTTGCTTTTTTTTTCGGCAAAAGATCTTTGCCAATCTGTTCAAGGCGATGCAGATCGGAACGGATCTGAGACCATTGGAGCAGATCAGAGGAAGATGAAGTGAAAGAGAGGATTAACAGCAAAAGAAGAAGAAAGGGAAAAAAAAAAAAATTGGTCCAAAACGATGTCCCCTTTTTCTTCTCTTTCATCTCTCACCCAAACACACAGAGATGAAGATGGATGGCCATAGAATGGATTTAACTCAGCACCATTAACAAAAATTGCGAAATTATCTACAACTAGCTCTTCATCTGTTATCCATATATATCTCTCTCTCTCTCTCTCTCACACACATATATGTATACATACACTTGATTTGAAAACAAGGTGTAACAGAGGAAGAATCAAGTTGTTGAGCACATGTATATATCCAAAAAAAAAAAATCATGAATGATTTGTATGTTCCAAAAAAAAACACAGATGATCTTTGCCAAGAAAAATACTTGATTTTTTTTTCAAATTAAGTGTTTCAAATCAAGTGTATGTTTCGAAAAAAACACTTCATGAATCAAACCCACTTTTTTTTTTTCAAATCAAGTTTTTCAAATCAAGTGTATGTTTCAAAAAAAATACTTCATGAATCAAACCCACTTGATTTTGTTGAGCACAAGTGTATGTATACATATCACAGATCAGAACAAATCTGAGACCATTGGAGCAAATCAGAGGAAGAGGAAGTGAAAGAGAGGCTTAACAGCAAAGAGAGGAAAAAAAAAAAAAAAAAGGTCCAAAACGACGTCGTTTTGGACCGCCGCAGGAGCCACCGCAGGAAACCACGGCAGACGATCCGGACTCCATGGGAGGAAGGGAAGGCACCTCCTATTTTATTTTCTTTTTCTTTTTCTTTTTTTTTTTACAAATTAAAAAAATTATTAATTATTAATGGGAAATATCAACAGTGAAATTTTAAAAATAAATAATTACAAATTAATAAAAAAAAATTATAAATATTAATAATTAAATTACAGTGATATCCCTTAAGATTTCTGTTTAATACAAATCCCTTCACATTAGAAAAATTACATTATTTTTTCTGAGATTTATAATCTCATTACAAATTATCCTATGAATTACTAATGTCATACCTTAAAATTTTCTAAATAACCATCTTATGCTTTTTTCCTACCATTTCTTCTTCATATAATCATGACTGCATTTTATAATTTTCCATCATTCATTTCTACTTAACATATTGAGTGATGATATATAAATATAAATTTTATATAAAATTTTCAAAGACAATGATATAACTTAATGGTGATATTTCACTTTAAACGAATAAAAATGCTAAATGTCCAAAAAGTTCTACCAAATTTTCTATTAAATGTCTCATATGGGTGTGGAACTCACACCATGTGGGTCTCACACCCATGTGAAACATTTGATAAAAAAAAAAAATGGGTGATTCTACTTACACTACTATTTTACCTCTTTACACCCTTCATATGAGTTTTTTTTTCTCTCTAATTTTATCCATGTGTGAAATTACCTTCAAGGACAAAACACTAAAATTAAATATATTTTGTTATCTCCTAACACCTCTTGGTGTTCAATCCCCACTCTTTTTCATTTCTTAATTTTTCTTTTCTCTTACTCATCTCTTTTCAAAAGTAAGAATCATAGTATTTTGATCAGTAAAGAAAGTAATGGATGAAGAAACAGTGGTGAAGAACCATAAAAAAAAGTGAAATTGTGAGTTTTTTTTATTTATTTAGTAGGTTTTTGTTTCGTTTTTCTGGACTGGTGTTCGACTTTCGTTCGGTGGTTCGAAATCGAACAAAATAAAATAGTTCGGCATCATATTGTCGAACAAAAAATATAAGTCTGGTAACTAATTATCGAATAAAATATACATTTCAGGTAACCTCAAACTGAATTTTTTTTAATTTGTTCGGTTTCTCATTACCATGTATTTTTAGTTTCATTTTTTTACCTGGAAGGATTATACTTATACTCATTGCAACAACGTAAATACTGCAATATTAGTAAATTCTAGTCATGAATTCATTACAAACGAAGTTTGTTAAGTTTTTTTATGAATACGATTTTTTCTTATTTTTAATTTGTATTCAGATTTATTAATAATTTGATGTATAAATGTATTTATTATCTTTAGTTTTTTAGTAGCTGTGAAACATTAATTAAATGGGCCTCTGATGTTGAGAAGAAGATTGGATTTATCATTGTCATAAAGACATCAGATGCAGGAGGTAATAACAGAAAACCAAGACTTACACTTGCTTGTAAAAGAAGTGGTTACTATAGAGACAACAGGAAGATCAAGCAAGAACGATTGAGGTTGACAAATTCTAAAAATTGTGGATGTCTATTTCTATTAAGGGGGGAAAAAAATTACCAAGACGAATTTTGATAATATGTTTGATTGATGGATACAAACAATGACAGATTTTATGAATACTTTATGAATATTCGCTATAGCGATCCCGGTTGTCCCTTTATTGTTCTGTTGTATTCCGGACTCGGTTCCGTGAAGTTGGTAGTGGTATCTATCTTGTTGTCGTCTTTTAATTCCACTTGATTGAGTTTTAGGATGTTTTGAGCAGGGTTGTTACAGGTTGGTTAGGCCTTGATTTCAATTCCTTGTTGTTCAGTTTTTAGGCGATCCGCTCGAGCGGGTCTTCTTGCGCTCGAGCGGGGATTGCACACCTCCAGTATTTCGTGTTCCTGCAAAACATCTGCAGATGTGATTTTTACGCTCGAGTGTTGGCGCTCGAGCGGGTAGTACCTTCTGGGTATAAGTTTTGGGAGGGGGAAATCTACGCTCGAGCGGACTGGTTTTTGCGCTCGAGCGGAAGTGCTTTATTCTTGTGTCTTGGTGTTCGAGCGTGTCCAGATTTTTGTTCTTGGCGCTCGAGCGTTGTGTTCTCCGCTCGAGCGGGTCATACGTATATGAGTTGTCCGCTGGGTGATTTTAAATCGCTTTTTGCTTTTCTTTCTCTCTCCTACTTTTTCTAAAACCCATTTTTGAAAGCCTCTCTCTCTAGAAACTCCCTTCTCTCTAGGGTTTGATCTAGTTAGAGTGTCCTCCTTCTCTTCGGCCTTTGTAAAAGTTGTGTTGATCGTCGAGGGCGATGTTTTGATCCGAAAATCTTGGTCTTTGGAGCACTTTGGTTTTGGTCTCTTCTCCATCCGAGCTCTAACTTCGAGGTAGGGATATCCTACTCCTCTTTATGAGCTTTGTCTTTAAATTTTTGCATTTTGATATGTTGGGGGTTGTTGGGTAATTTTGAAAGAGTTTGGGCCTTTGTGTAATTTTACGAAAGTTGGGGTTTTTATTTATATAAAACCTAAATGCATGTTTGGCATGGAAAAGTGAAATTAATGTTGAAACATTAATGAAAATGGAACCTAAGGGTTGTAATGATAATTATGGAAAATGCCCTAATTACATTGATTGATTAATTTGTATGATTAATTGTTGGAAATGAGGGATTGAATTGAGAATGTGGAAATTGGAAAGGGAAGGGGTTAAAGGGTGTAGTTGGATTATTTATCGCTCACCTGGTTGAAATGTTGATTATATATCCATTGTTGCATTTATTTTCTGTGTAGAAATAACTGCTTTGTGCTATCGGTGGAGGATACTCTTGATTGTTGTAGACAATGCATGATGATTAGGCAAACTAAAACTAATCACTAGAAGGTGTCATTGAGTATGACGGTTGAAAGAATACATTAAATTTATGTGTTGTGTGATGATGTGTATAATTATTGTTTATATGCATTGTGTTGTGTTGGAGGAGATAGGGGATGTACTCCACGGTTTAGGGGAAGATAGGGGATGGACCTCTAAACCGGATGTTGTTGGGAGAAGATAGGGGATGGACTCCATAGATAGAGCTCATATGCTTATCTAGTAATGTGTTGACAGAGCTCATATGCTTGTCTTTGGAAGTGTGATAGTGCTCTTATGCATATCTATGGAAGTGATGATATAGCTTGTATGCTTATCTGTTGGTGTGTGATATAGCTAGTATGCTTATCTATTATGAAATGGGAAATTGCTTGATATGAGTTACTGTCTCATATGAGTTGTTTGGCCAAGTTCTGAGCCATGGTTGTAAATTGAGAATTGAAAGGAATTGGAAAATGGATTGTAACATGGACTTGTATGTCATGAAACTGTAAAGTGTGATAAGGGAAAGTATCAGTGTTGGCCATCTATCAACTACTAATCTTTTAGTCATTGTTCATATTTGGTTTAGTGTATTTCTACTGGGCTGTGGCTCACCCTATATGGGAACATCATTTTCAGGTACAGGTAGCATGCCACCTCCAAGGACATAGCTTAGGAGGCTAGAGGCGGACACACTTTTGTTGTCTTATTTCTTTTGATGTATTACATGTAAATTCAAGCCAAGGACTTAATATGTAATTGAGTTAGTACTCTCTTTTGTAACCAAGTGTTAACTTGAAAAGCTGTATGCCCGTAGGGCATTTGCTTTTGTTGTTAACATGTAATACCTTTTGGTAATGGAACTCTGATGAATAGGAGGAAATGGAACTTTTATATATCAATGCATGTCTATATTGATGGGTTTATTGTTATTATTTTGAGGGCGTTACAACTTGGTATCAGAGCGTACCGGGTTCGAATACTTTGGGTACGTGGGAAGTGATTAGTATCACAATGGGTTTGTCTCGCTTGATAGAGACTTAGGTGTAGTGTCATATGCTATGTGTTTAAATTGATAACATGCTTATGTGTTTATATGGGTATGGGATTTAATTTCTTGGATGTTGATTGGATCCTTGGGTTTCTGGGAGTCTTGTTGGAAAGGCACTTAATCAATGCCGTTTCTAACCAGAACTCTAGTAACGCCTCGGGACTATCATTATCCGGAAAGGGAATTCGTAAGTGCTTATGTGTTTATGTGCTTACGTGGTATGAATTACAGTTGTCCATGCATTAGGACGTGAGTGTTTAGTTTTGGCACATTTGTGAATGTGCTAACGTTCTGTATTACCTTTATTAGGATGTCAGGACGAGGAAGAGGTGCTAGGCGTGGTAGGCCTGCGAGGCAGGAAGTACCTTTACCAGATGATATTCCGGCAGTGCAGGAGGGAGTTAGCCAGGCCAATGTGGCCGAGCCAGCGGGTCAGCAGGCTATGAGTGCCTTGGCCCGAGAGATAGCAGGAGCTTTGGGTATTCTCAGAGCAGGGAATCAGGCAGCTGAGGAAGGGCCTTCTTTCTTGAAGAGGGAGTTCTTCCGGTCTAATTCGGACGAGTTTGTTGGAGATCCTAAGGAACCACTAAAGGCTGACGAGTGGTTAGAGCAAATGAGTAAGACGTTCGAGATGCTTGGCATCGAGGACGGAGCATTGAAAGTGACCTTGGCATCCTTCTAGCTGAAGGGAGATGCGGGTCAATGGTGGAAGTACGAGAAGGCTCGTGTTGGTGGTACATGGGAGGCGTTTGTGAATGCTTTCCACGAGAAGTTCTTATTTGCAGTTGCTAGGGAAAAGCTGAGGGATCAGTTTAGCTGGCTTAATCAGCAGGGTATGTCCGTGGCAGAGTTTGAGGCCACTTTTACTAGTTTGTCCAGGTTTGCACCTGAGTTGGTGGCGTCCGAGGAACGCCGTTGCTATGAGTTTGAACGGAAGTTGCGGCGGGGCCTCAAGTTGAGGGTTGGTGGGTCTTACATTCGAGAGTATAGACATTTAGTGGATGCTGCAGCTCATATGGAGCTTATGATGCAGAAGGAAGACGAGGAGAAACATAGAGGCTCCAAGCGGGGCCAGGAGGGTCAGGGTGATGGCAGGAGACAGAGGGATTATAACCCTCAACAGTCTCAGGGTGGAGTTACTAGATCGACCTTTCCGGTGCCCAGTGCAGGCTCGGGGAGAGGTAATTAGGGAGGTTTGACTTGCTACACTTGCGACCAGCTGGGTCACAAGTCTTCGATTTGCCCGCAGAAGGGCGGAGGTCAGAGAGCTGCTTCTTCTTCAGCTAGACCCCAGAATCAGAGTTTGGGCAGGGGGCAGCCCTTACCTTGCTATCAGTGTGGGCAGCCTGGGCACCTGAAGAGGTATTGCCCGCAATTGAGTGCTACTTCAGGAGTGTCTGGTTCTAGACAGACGCAGGGATTTCAGCCAGCTCAGTCTGTGCAGGCCTCGAGGGCCAATCCGGGGGCTTCGTCGTCCCAGTCAGTGCAGCAGTCGTATGCTCCGAAGGGTGAGCAAGTAGATCAGGGGCCTACAGGGCGCGTATGCTGTTACCGCGCAGGATCTTGTACCGGCTCCATCAGTAGTGAGAGGTACCTTTCTGTTTTGCAACTCGGTTACTAATGTGTTGATTGATACGGGTACATCTCATTCTTTTGTATCTGCTGCATTTGCATCTGTTTTGGAGTTGGAGTTAGCACAGTTAACATCTCCTATACGTGTAGTGTCACCTCTTAGGGGTGAACTGATCTTGAAACAGGGTTGTAGAGGTTGCGATATAGAGGTTGCCGACTATAGACTTGCATTCCCTTTTGTAGTTATGCCCATGAAGGGTTTTGATGTTATTTTGGGTATGGACTGGCTATTGTCATACCGAGCTGTTATCGATTGCTACCGCCAGAGGGTCACGGTATGTACCTTGAGCGGGGAGTGGTTCCATTTCTTGGGAGACCGGGTTGGTAGTGTTTTGCCACCGAGGTATGATTCGCGAGGGCGGAGTGAACTTAGTGGTCTACTTGCTAGCTTTGAGAGTGGTGAGTGTGGTGAGACCCAGCTTGTGTTGCCGAGAGTGGTTTGTGAGTATTCAAATGTCTTTCCCGAAGACCTTGTTAGTTTGCCACCTCACCGAGAGATAGAGTTCTCTATTGATCTAGTGCCCGGCACGGCGCCGATTTCTATGGCACCCTATCGTTTTACTCCAGCAGAGTTGGTTGAGTTGAAAGTTCAGCTCCAGGAATTACTAGATAGGGGTTTTGTTCGCCCTAGTGTTTCGCCGTGGGGAGCACCGGCCCTCCTTGCTAAAAAGAAAGATAGTGCCTTGAGATTGTGTATAGACTACCGGAAGTTGAATCGGGCTACGGTGAAAAATAAATACCCTATGCCCCGTATAGATGATCTGTTTGACCAGTTGAAGGGTTCCCGTTGTTTCTCTAAGATAGACTTGAGATCGAGTTACTACCAGTTGAGGGTCAGGGAGGAGGATATTCCTAAGACGGCATTCCGTACGCGGTATGGCCATTATGAGTTTTTGGTGATGCCATTCGGGCTTACCAATGCACCGGCAGTCTTTATGGACTTAATGAACCGGATCTTCCGGGAATTCTTAGACCGTTTTGTAGTCGTTTTCGTGGACGACATCCGGATTTACTCACCTTCAGAGGAGGAGCACGAGGAACACTTGAGAGTGGTGCTTGAGTTGCTTAGAGCCCATAGGCTGTATGCCAAGTTTGGGAAGTGTGAGTTCTGGCTAGGAGAAGTCAAGTTCTTAGGCCATGTGGTTTCCAAGGAAGGGGTGTCCGTTGATGCATCCAAGGTTGAGGCAGTTCAAGATTGGGCACAGCCTAAGAGTGTGTTTGAGATCCGCAGTTTTCTAGGATTAGCTGGGTATTACCGTTGGTTTGTGAAAGATTTCTCCAGGCTAGTTTCACCGTTGACTAGATTGACTCGGAAGGGAGTCAAATTTGTGTGGAGTGAGACTTGTGAAAATTCGTTCCAAGAGCTGAAGGTTAGATTGACCACCGCTCTGGTTTTAATTATTCCAGAGAGAGGGTTGGGTTATGCGGTTTATTGTGATGCCTCACGAGAGGGTTTGGGTTGTGTGTTGATGCAAGAGGGAAAGTGGTAGCTTATGGCTCACGTCAGTTGAAAATACACGAGAAGAACTACCCTACACACGACCTAGAGTTAGCAGTAGTGATCTTTGCCTTGAAGATTTGGAGGCACTACCTTTATGGTGAGAGGTTCGAGGTGTTCTCGGACCACAAGAGTTTGAAGTATCTGTTTACACAGAGAGACTTGAATTTGAGGCAGAGGAGATGGATGAAGTTCATTGAGGACTATGATTTTGAGTTACACTATCACCCGGGGAAGGCCAATGTTGTGGCCGATGCCCTTAGTAGGAAATCCATTAGTGATGTAGCTTGTATAGCCATCCGGGAATGGGGGATGTTGGGTGTACTTGGCGAGTTTGATTTGCATCTGGGCGAATCTGTTGAGGCTATGGCCTTGTTTTCTGTTATTGCGCAGCCTACACTTGTGACTCGAGTATTAGAGGCACAGAGAGGTGACCTTGAGGTAGAATCCCTTCGAGAGAAGATCTCCAGTGGGAAGGCTGAGAAGGGTTTGACGGTGTATCCCGACTTGAGTGTGAGATACCGAGACCGTCTGTGCGTGCCGGAGTCTTGCCGAGAGGAAGTACTCTGAGAGTTCCATCATTCACGTCTTGCGGTGCATCCGAGAGGCACTAAGATGTATCGAGATTTGGGTCGCCAGTTTTGGTGGCGAGGTATGAAGAGAGATGTGGCAGCTTTCGTGTCTAAGTGCCTTACTTGCCAGCAAGTGAAGGCCGAGCATCAAAGGCCAGCGGGTTTGTTGCAACCCTTGCTTGTTGCCGAGTGGAAGTGGGAGCATGTCACTATGGACTTCGTTGTAGGTCTTCCGAGGACTCAGCGGGGTAGTGATGCCATCTGGGTGGTTGTAGACCGGTTGACTAAGTCGGTGCACTTCATTCCTATGCGCATGAGAGATTCGGTAGATCACCTTGCCGACTTGTATATTCGGGACATAGTGAGATTGCACGGGGTCCCAGTGACGATCGTCTCAGATAAAGATCCTCGTTTTACTGCTAGGTTGTGGCAGAGTTTGCAGAGTGCCTTGGGTACTAAGTTGACCTTTAGTACAGCTTATCACCCTCAGACTGACGGACAGTCCGAGCGTACCATTCAGATCCTTGAGGATATGCTTCGAGGTTGTGTCCTTGACTTTAGTGGGACATGGGAGAGGCACTTGCCCTTAGTGGAGTTTGCCTATAACAACAGTTTTCAGTCTAGCATCGGTATGGCACCGTTTGAGGCCTTGTATGGCCGACCGTGTAGGTCTCCAGTGTGTTGGGCCGAAGTGGGTGATGCACCTTTGTTGGGTCCAGAGTTGGTTAGAGAGACGACGGAGAAAGTTGAGCTTATCCGTAGGAGGCTTGTTACAGCCCAGAGTCGCCAAAAGAGTTATGCCGACCGTAGGAGGAGGCCTTTGGCGTTCGAGGTAGGTGATCATGTCTTCTTGAAAATATCACCTAGGCGAGGTTTGATGAGGTTTGGGAAGAGTGGGAAGTTATCCCCTCGGTTTATTGGTCCCTTTGAGATCCTTGAGAGGATTGGGGAGGTTGCTTATCGTTTGGTTTTGCCACCGCAACTGTCTGGGGTTCATGACGTCTTTCATGTGAGTATGCTTCGAAAGTATGAGCCGGATCCATCGCATGTGTTAGATTGGACCGATTTAAAGGTAGATGAGGATGTCTCGTATGAGGAGAGACCGGTTCGGGTCTTGGATAGGCGGGATCAAGTCCTGCGTGGCAAGACCATCCCTTTGGTGAAGGTTTTGTGGAAACATCACGGAGTGAAGGAAGCCACTTGGGAACATGAGTTGGAGGTCCACGAGAAATATCCGGACTTGTTCATTGATGAGTAATCTTGTATTTAAATTTTGTAATGTTGTTGGACTTAAGAGCTTTATATATGTCTTGAGTCGTAAAACATTGGTAATGTTTTGGTTTAATGGAAGTATGTTGTAGAACTTACCTTGATTTTATGATATTGCATATGTTGGCTATATTGTAGAATTGGAATTGTATTATGTATATTGATTATAATATGAACTGTGAACCATGTATGTTGGAAATGGTTGGAAATGGAAGAAAATTGCATGTTGATAATGCACTTGTAATATATGTTGTGAAATGCCTCTTGAAAAGAGATGGAATTGACCGGTAATGGGTCGAAATGCTTAATATTACGTCGTAATATTGTTGAGAATAGAGAAAACCTGTTTTTGAAAAAAAAAAACTTGTGTTTAATTTCGGGGACGAAATTCTTTAAGGGGGGGAGCTATAGCGATCCCGGTTGTCCCTTTACTGTTCTGTTGTATTCCGGACTCGGTTCCGTGAAGTTGGTAGTGGTATCTATCTTGTTGTCGTCTTTTAATTCCACTTGATTGAGTTTTAGGATGTTTTGAGCAGGGTTGTTACAGGTTGGTTAGGCCTTGATTTCAATTCCTTGTTGTTCAGTTTTTAGGCGATCCGCTCGAGCGGGTCTTCTTGCGCTCGAGCGGGGATTGCACACCTCCAGTATTTCGTGTTCCTGCAAAACATCTGCAGATGTGATTTTTACGCTCGAGCAAGTTTGTTTACGCTCGAGCGGTAGCGCTCGAGCGGGTGTGTTGGCGCTCGAGCGGGTAGTACCTTCTGGGTATAAGTTTTGGGAGGGGGAAATCTACGCTCGAGCGGACTGGTTTTCGCGCTCGAGCGGAAGTGCTTTATTCTTGTGTCTTGGCGCTCGAGCGGAACCTATTGCGCTCGAGCGTGTCCAGATTTTTGTTCTTGGCGCTCGAGCATTGTGTTCTCCGCTCGAGCGGGTCATACGTATATGAGTTGTCCGCTGGGTGATTTTAAATCGCTTTTTGCTTTTCTTTCTCTCTCCTACTTTTTCTAAAACCCATTTTTGAAAGCCTCTCTCTAGAAACTCCTTTCTCTCTAGGGTTTGATCTAGTTAGAGTGTCCTCCTTCTCTTCGGTCTTTGTAAAAGTTGTGTTGATCGTCGAGGGCGATGTTTTGATCCGAAAATCTTGGTCTTTGGAGCACTTTGGTTTTGGTCTCTTCTCCATCCGAGCTCTAACTTCGAGGTAGGGATATCCTACTCCTCTTTATGAGCTTTGTCTTTAAATTTTTGCATTTTGATATGTTGGGGGTTGTTGGGTAATTTTGAGAGAGTTTGGGCCTTTGTGTAATTTTATGAAAGTTGGGGTTTTTATTTATATAAAACCTAAATACATGTTTGGCATGGAAAAGTGAAATTAAATTTGAAACATTAATGAAAATGGAACCTAAGGGTTGTAATGATAATTATGGAAAATGCCCTAATTACATTGATTGATTAATTTGTATGATTAATTGTTGGAAATGAGGGATTGAATTGAGAATGTGGAAATTGGAAAGGGAAGGGGTTGAAGGGTGTAGTTGGATTATTTATCGCTCACCTGGTTGAAATGTTGATTATATATCCATTGTTGCATTTATTTTCTGTGTAGAAATAACTGCTTTGGGCTATCGGTGGAGGATAGTCTTAATTGTTGTAAACAACGCATGATGATTAGGCAAACTAAAACTAATCACTGGAAGGTGTCATTGAGTATGATGGTTGAAAGAATACATTAAATTTATGTGTTGTGTGATGATGTGTATAATTATTGTTTATATGCATTGTGTTGTGTTGGAGGAGATAGGGGATGTACTCCACGGTTTAGGGGAAGATAGGGGATGGACCTCTAAACCGGATGTTGTTGGGAGAAGATAGGGGATGGACTCCATAGATAGAGCTCATATGCTTATCTAGTAATGTGTTGACAGAGCTCATATGCTTGTCTTTGGAAGTGTGATAGTGCTCTTATGCATATCTATGGAAGTGATGATATAGCTTGTATGCTTATCTGTTGGTGTGTGATATAGCTAGTATGCTTATCTATTATGAAATGGGAAATTGCTTGATATGAGTTACTGTCTCATATGAGTTGTTTGGCCAGGTTCTGAGCCATGGTTGTAAATTGAGAATTGAAAGGAATTGGAAAATGGATTGTAACATGGACTTGTATGTCATGAAACTGTAAAGTGTGATAAGGGAAAGTATCAGTGTTGGCCATCTATCAACTGCTAATCTTTTAGTCATTGTTCATATTTGGTTTAGTGTATTTCTACTGGACTGTGGCTCACCCTATATGGGAACATCATTTTCAGGTACAGGTAGCATGCCACCTCCAAAGACATAGCTTGGGAGGTTAGAGGCGGACACACTTTTGTGGTCTTATTTCTTTTGATGTATTACATGTAAATTCAAGCCAAGGGCTTAATATGTAATTGAGTTAGTACTCTCTTTTGTGACCAAGTGTTAACTTGGAAAGCTTTAAGCCCGTGGGGCATTTGCTTTTGTTGTTAACATGTAATACCTTTTGGTAATGGAACTCTGATGAATAGGAGGAAATGGAACTTTTATATATCAATGCATGTCTATATTGATGGGTTTATTATTATTATTTCGAGGGCGTTACATTCGTACATTTTACGTTTTTATGAATAATTTTATGGATACTCTTTATGTATGATTTTATGAATGCGTGTTTGATTTATGAATTTTTTTATGAATGCTTCAAGGAAAAAGAAAATTTTTAAATGTATAGCGACAGGGGCATAGACAACTCTATTGTAGTTTGGCAACATGGCATTAGAATAATCTCATTTGTATAACAATGTATCAGTGAACATGTACTTCACAAGTGGCTCAAATTAATTTCTTGTTATCATCTAATTGGACGGCAACATAATACTAGGAAAAAAAATATTGTCCGGTAACATGACAGCAGAGTAATACAAATTAATTAGCGTTGTATTACTGAACAGGCCCACCACAATTAAAAAATCATTTTTGGAAGAAAAGTATCTCTGTAAATGTATAGCAACAAAATGCTAAAGAGATCTATTTTTTCCGACAGTATAACACCGGAATAATGTAACTTGTTTAGCACCGTATTACTAAAATTAGTGGTGTAAAGAGATGAAATAGTTAATTTAGGGTTAGTTTTGGTAATGTATTGGGGGTGTAATGAATTACATTTTTTTTAGTGGTATAATGAGATGGATGGTATAAAGATATTAAATAGTGGTGTAAGTAGAATCACCCTAAAAAAATTGATAAAATGTTTGGGATCTCTAACAATACTTTAAAACAAAACACCCATAAGCATAATTTATATTTAAAACAATATCACTATTATAATATTTTTTATATAAATTTTTATATATAAATATAATTTTTTACTTTTATTTCTACCATTATATCTAGATTAGGTTAATTTAATCTACATATATTTAAAAAGTATAAAATTTGTACAAAAAAAATTTTAAAAAAAATTATTGAATACAACAAAATGAGATAATATATTAATTTTTTTGTATTTTGTATTTTTTATTTTTTGTATTTGGTGAATTTAAAAAAATATAAAATATTATATTTCTTAAGTATATCCAGATTAGATGTATCTAAAAAAATATAAAAAATTACTTAAAATATTAAAACAAATTTAGTAAAAATTAAAAAATACAAAAAATAAAAAGGCTCATTTTTTGTGTGAGTTAAACCAAAGTAGATGATTGTTATTTCCCTTGAAATAACATGAATAAAATATTTTTATTATTTTATTATTTTATATGTATAAAAGTTAAGGAACAAATATGTTATTTTAATCTGACAAGAAATAAGTGTAATTTTTTAAATAGGAGAGGAGATCTATATTAAACAAAAACTTTAAGGTGGTGTCTGTATAATTTATGTTAATAATTAATATTATAAATTTTTTATGAATATAAAAAAAATTAAAAATTTCACGGGAGTGTAATTATCTCATTATTAATTAAGTCTATTGCCGAAGACAATGCATTTTGACATGACAATAACCTTATGTTTTTTTGGAAATATATCATTATAATTTTTCATCTTTTTTTTTCTTTTTTTTTATGCAACATTATGTCAAATAATTATGTTATTTTGAATTTTCAAAAATAAAATAATGAAGTAAATTCAATGATAAATAACATTTTTTTATAAACCAAATGAGTAAATTATATTTTTCAATTCAAATTGTATTTTTAGTCTGTATTATTTCAATTTAAATAATCTAATCCTACACTTTACATCTAATTTCAGTGTGCTCATTCTACATTCACCACCGACCTCAAGTAATTGACACGCGTTGTAAAAATAAAAATAAAAACTACAAAAGGGTTTTGTATAATTTATTTATAAAAAAAATTAAATTGTAAATATGCTTTTTGAAATTTATTTAAAATATGGATTATTTTGTGTGGTTTTTAAAATTATAAATATTCATTGTCAGAATTTTTTATTTAATAGAATTACTAAAAAAATAAAAAATTTAACTATTTTTCTATACAATAATAAAATTATGTCAATTATTAATTAAAATATATTTATGAGATCATTATAAAAAGTTGATTGGTTAATAAAGGGAGTTATTTGTTATACAATTAGAAACTTTAAAAGGAAAGTATATAATTCCGAGAACTAAACTGGTATTGTAAACAAATATCCGATATATATATATATATAATTTACTTAAAAAATATATTTTTTAAGAATTAAAATAATATGAATTTTTTATTTTATTCTTCTTTTAAATTTATTAATTATGATCATTAATATTTTTAAGAACAAGTCACAGAGTAATTTTGAAAATATACTAATATCTTAAAGTATAATAATTATATTAAAATATAAGTTTTTTAAATGAGACTAATATTTTGAGGGAGATGCAATAAAAATAAGGAAAATGCTTCAGGGCCCGAAATGTGTCTGGCTCGAATGTGGCTCGAAATTTTCTTTTTTTTTTTTTTTTTTTTTCTGCCATTTTCGACCTGCAGAGAGGGAGAAAGAGAGAGAGGGAGAAAGAGAGAGGAGAGGAGAGAGGGAAAGAGAGGGAGAGAAGAGAGAAGAGGGAATGGAGGCACACACACAGAGAGGCCCGTGCATTCCGGCCGATCGGCCGATCGTCGCAGCCCGGCGGATCGTCGCAGCCCGGCGGATCGTCGCAGCCCGGCGGATCGTCGCAGCTCGTCCGGCTGCCTCCGCCCGGCCGCCGTCGCCTCCCCTCTGCCTTCTTCTCTTCTTCTTTCTTCTTCTCTTCTTCTTTCTTTCTTCTTCTTCTGTCTTCGTCTTCCTCTGCTTCTGATTTCTGATCCAAAACAGACAAAAAAAAAAAAAAAAAATTACAACGCCAAAACGACGTCGTTTCGTAGATTCGGGGCATTCGGGGCAACCTTTTTCGGGCTCCCAATCACTACTCTAAAAATAAAGGGTGCCTTTGGTTTGGTTTTGTTTTGAGAGATAAATTTTAAAAAAAAAATCTTGAAGAAAGAGTTTAAATTTTTTTTGGTTTGTTTAGTTATATATTTTGAAAATAGTTTTGGAGTATGGGAGTTTGAGAAGATTTGATATTTTGTTATAGTTGAGTAAATGTGTGTAAGAAAAAAGTGATTGAGAAAGAGAGATGAGAGAAAAAAAAATGATTAATTGATGTGTGGAAGAGAGAAAGTGAATTTAAATTTTCTTTTTTTTTTTAATTTTCAACCAAATAAAATTTTGAATCTTTTTTCAAAAACTATGGCTCCGTTAGGTAAGAGTTTTGAATTATAATTTCACCAATTAATTTGAGTGTGTTGTTTGTTTTGAGCTTCTAAATCATAATTATACACCCATTTTTCAAAACTCAATTCAAAACATAATCATTACTTTTCAAAACTCATAACTAAACACATAATTTAAAATTCTTTTCAAAACTCAATTTAAATCAATATTTTAATATTTTAAATATTTAAATATTTTTAAAATATTTTAATTTTATTAAGATTTTAAATATTTAAATATGTTACGATTTTTTTAATTTTTTGAATATTTTTAAATATTTTAATTTCAAAATATTATGATTTTAATTTTTTAAAATTTAAAATATTTTATAAAATAAATTCAAACTCTCTTTTATAAAAATATTTTTAAATATTTTAATTTTGTTGTTATGTATTTGATTACGATTTGAGTGTAGAGTTGTGAAAGTAATATGAAATTTCGAGTTATGTGTTTGGTAATGAGTTTTAAAAATAATTTCTTAATTAAGTTTTGTTTTATGTGTTTGGTTACCATTTGAGTGTAGAGTTGTTTTTAAATTTAAAATATTAACATTTTAAATTATTTAAATTTTTTGAATATTTAAATTATTTAAATTTTTACGATTTAAAATTTTTGAATATTTATTTTAATTTTTTACTTATTAAATTTTTTAGATTATTTAAATTATTTAAATATTTATGATTTAAATTTATTGAATATTTATTTTGAAAAAAAAATTATTTCCTTTGTAGTATTTTCAATTAAAAATTGATTAATGTTATTTTCTGTTAATAATAAATTTTTTTAATTGAATTTTAAAAAGAGTTTGGTTATGAGTGTTGATCAGAATTTTCAATAGTATGAAAGTAGTATGTTTTGTTATGAGTTATAACAATTTGAATTAAGTTTTGAAAACTCTTTTCAAAACTCATAACCAAACAAATTTTCTTATATCACGTGTCAAATCAAACTTTCAAAACTCAATTCAACACACTATTCAAAAATCATAACCAAATAAATTTTCTACACTCAAATCATAATTCCACAACTCACAAACTTAAAATACAACTCATACTCTGAAATCATATTTACAAAACTCTACTAAACTCAACCTCTATTTTGAGTTAGAATAATGCTTGGGACCCCCTTTTGGGGGTCACCCCCTCACCCCCCTTTGCCATGTGGCGGGTGATGATTGGAGGAATAAGAAAAAAAAGAAAAAGAAAAAGAAAATGTAACTAATGAGAGAGAGAGGGGGTCAAAGGGGGTGAATATTGTTGTTTGAGTTAAACCAAACAAGACCGAA
The DNA here is from genome assembly GCF_055761805.1 of Camellia sinensis. Taxonomy (NCBI): domain Eukaryota; kingdom Viridiplantae; phylum Streptophyta; class Magnoliopsida; order Ericales; family Theaceae; genus Camellia; species Camellia sinensis. Next base: position 12,596,850 of record NC_138961.1, read on the forward strand.
ATATATTTCCTTAGCGCAGGTCAACGGTTTAGTTCCAAGGGTTTCTGCTTGTCCCTGTCCTCCAGCTACAAAGTCCCAGGTTTTGGTACTCTCTCCCTCTCTCATATTCTACTCTTTATTTACCAATTTGTTAGAATTTTCCTTCTTTTAGATGCTTGTTTATGGGTGATTTTCTCTTTCTGTATTGAATCTGTAATTTCTTTACTCCCCCATTCTTATGGATTCCCAAGAAAATCAAGAACCCCATCACTCACCACAACCCACTCAAACTCGCCCCTTGTTCTTCAAATTCAGTTGCTTCTATTTATTGTCAATACTAGTTCTACTTCTAGCAATCTTATTCAGTTTCACCTACACAGACTACTACAAAATTCAATTTCTGAATGCAACTCTCTCACCAGAGTCTTCCCATTTTCATAAGCTTCTAGGGTTTCTTCACTCAAACCCGACAACCAAACAAAACCCACAACCAAACCCTATTTCCAAACCCCCTTATTGTGTGCTATGGATGGCCCCTTTTCTTTCAGGTGGTGGGTATAGCTCAGAAGCTTGGTCTTATATCTTAGCTTTACATGAAAACAAGAAAAGCCCTAGCTTTAGAATGAGTATTCATCAACACGGTGATCTTGAAATTCTTGAGTTTTGGGAGGGTTTGCCTCAGGAGATGAAAAAATTGGCTCTTGAGCTTTACCAAACAGAATGTGAAATGGATGATAATACCATTGTGATATGTCATAGTGAGCCTGGTGCTTGGTACCCTCCTCTGTTTCAGACACTCCCATGCCCACCAACTGGTTATGAAAATTACAGATTCATAATTGGTAGGACTATGTTTGAGACTGATAGGTTGAATCCTGAGCATGTAAGGCGGTGTAATCAAATGGATTCTGTTTGGGTTCCTACTGAATTCCATGTGTCTACATTCATACAAAGTGGGGTTGATTCGTCGAAGGTTGTGAAAATTGTTCAACCTGTTGATGTGAATTTCTTTGATCCTGTCAAGTATAAGCCATTAGACCTTGCCTCTATAGGGACTCTAGCTTTGGGCTCAACTCCATTGAATTCAAATCCCGATAACAAGTTTGTTTTCTTGAGCATTTTCAAGTGGGAATATAGGAAGGGTTGGGATGTGTTGTTGCAGGCATACTTAAAAGAATTCTCTAACGTCGATGGGGTTGCTTTGTATTTGTTAACAAATCCATATCACACCGATAGAGATTTTTGCAACAAGATTGTGGAGTTTGTTGAGGGTTCTGATTTAGTAAAACCGGTTGATGGGTGGGCTCCAATTTACGTGATCGATGCCCACATACCTCACGTTGATCTACCAAGACTATACAACGCAGCTGATGCATTTGTTCTTCCATCAAGAGGGGAAGGATGGGGCCGGCCTATTGTGGAGGCCATGGCAATGTCGTTGCCAGTGATCACAACGAATTGGTCTGGTCCCACTGAGTACATAACGGAGGAAAATAGCTATCCCTTGTCGGTGGATGTTCTGAGTGAAGTATCTGAAGGACCGTTCAGAGGGCATAAATGGGCTGAGCCTTCTGTTGATAAGCTTCAAGTTCTGATAAGGCATGTGATGAGTGATCGTGAAGAAGCTAAGGCTAGAGGAAGGAGAGCGAGGGAAGACATGATCAGTAGATTCTCTCCTGAGATTGTTGCTGAGAGTGTTACTGATCGTATACATCAGATACTTAACAAAACGGCTTGAGATATTGACTTGAATTATGTCCATTACTGGGATTTTATGGCCAATATCTCTCGTGTTGCTCGAACTTGATTTGTTCAGTGATTGAACTTCTATCTTGTTAATAGCTTTCTTGCAACTTCATGGAAGATTGTAAGGGAAAGATGCTAATGGGATTTTGGAAATGCATGGATGTTTTTTTCATATGTATTTTAAATTGTAGAACAACTAATGTTTTGAAGAAGCAATGCAAGTTGAAATTTATGGGATATTTTGCAAAAATTAAGATTGAGATTTTAAATATTTGAGTCAAGATCAAAATTATCAAAATCTTTTTGTGGAAAGAACTCATCATGATTTGCATTAGGTTGTGATCTTGAAGAAGACTGGATTTCTGGATTGATCTTAAATTTTAAATTTTTAATTAAATCGTTCTGGTTGATTTTTAAGAATAGAAATTTCATGGGTTTAACATAAATTTTTTGAATTTGTTGAATCGATGTGCGCTTTTCAATATGGATTTCTTACCTAAATATGTATTTGAGTCAGATTCTATTTCATGTTATATTGTTATTGCAGTATTGTGTTTGGTTTTAGTTGTTTGTTCTGGTTTTGAATACATGATACTATTGAATAATTTCAACATAGATTTTTATTCTGTATTTTCTGATTTGTTTAAATAGAGACTTTTCCTGCATAATCTGTTCAGAATTTATTTTAGACAGAATTGGTTTATATGTTTGTGTATATAGTTTCAGTTTCGATTCTGGACATAATTAGTTTATGTTTTTATACAAATTTGTATTATTTTGTTGCACTCTATTTGCTTTTGAAATTTTGTAGACAAAATTTGAAATCATACAGTTGTGAATTTTTACAGTGTTCTGTATTATATTTTTGAACAAGGAAGAGATTCAATCCATTTTGATATATACAAAATTCTAATTTCTGTGTCATAATCAATTTTTGGTTCAACCGTTTTTTGATTGTGATGAAACCGTCTTAGTATGTAATTTTTCATAAGCACTGAATTTTTTTTGGTTCCAAATAAATCACTTACCGTTTGAAACTCTTTACATCACTTGCATTGCATTTATATATATCTATATATATATGTTCTTATATATGTTAATTCCCTTAAAATGCCATGGCATGCGTCCCTGTAATTTTGTAAGAACAATGTATAAAGCCACGTAAGGGAAGTAATGGTGTAACAGTTAGTTTGCCTTTATGAACAGTAGGCAATGCTTTATACACCCGAGGAAGTGACTTTTGTAACGTTTGTTCATGATGTTCCGAATTTCAAATTTTGATTTCTTTTTAAATCCATTTCATTGGTTTTTGGACAAAAGTTTTATGAAGATATGATTTTATTTAAGTATTAATTCTCACTTATGTAGTCATAATAATTATTTTGGGGTTTTTTATTTCATAAATTTGATTTAAAATTTTGTTACTCAAGTGATGGATGTTATATTATGATTTATATCAGAATTGTGGAGATATATTGATAGAAAATTAATTTTTCTTAGAATAGTTAAAATGTAGGGGTGCTTAAAGGATTTTACTAAAGTAACGGTTCCAATAATAGGTCTACAAAGGATCGCATTTCTTTGTCTAAGACAAAGCTGGAGAAGAAACAAAAATGACTTTGTTAACTCTTAAGAACATCTCTTTCTATTAATTAATTTTAGGTATGAGAGTGACATAGAGCAACGGTAAGTCTCGACGTAGTCAAAGATTTTAATACCGTATGACATTTGCTCTCAGCTGTGAATATTGTTTGAGGACAATATATAGTTGATCCACTAAATACTCAATAATATATAATTAAGATCAAACGAAAAATAGCGGCCGCTAAACAAAAAGTTTGACCAGAGAACAAATGAAAGAAAGTTCATCGAGGGGAATGTGATTAAAACCTATTAATTTCGGGTCGTCATAATGGCAAACTTAGGCCTCGTTTGGGAACATGCTAATTTAGTAACTTTTTGGCTATTTGGCTAAAATATGAGCTAAAAAAAATTAGTATGTTTGGGATGACTTTTTAACTTTTTACGAAAAGATGTACAAAAAGTAGAGAGAAAATAGAATCTTTGACTTTTTGGTATGGATTGTTGGCTTTTTAGCTTTTATAATGACTTTTTGACTTTTTGACTAAATCGGCATGTAGCCAAACGAGACCTTAGTTGACTGGACATCCCAAGATCTAGGTTTAAAAGGACAACCGAATTATGGATGACTCACCAGAAATCACTAAGGGAGTATATCTCCTATCCATTTCTATGATGAGAGTAATAACTGTAGCATGTGTTGTATGCAGAGAACTTAAGATAAGCTATATTTTTAATGATCACTTATATCTTAAAAAACTTAAAAGAGTATCTTTTAAAAGGAGTATTTAAAAGACTTGAAATAAAGATAATCTAATATGAGTGTAAAGGGACCGCTTCTATGAGAATTGATAAGGCTAAGTTCTCTAGAGCACTCGTGAAACACCAGGACATGTCCAAGGCCAAAACGGCAAAACCGTGAGAACTAAGCTATGTCTAGAGATATTCTGTGTAAATTTTATTGTCTTAGCTTACACAAATAACTAAACAGTTCAAGATATCGTGTTCACTAATTAGTCTTTCACTAAGAAGGGTTCAAAGCCAAAAACAACATATCCCCATGCAAGATATTTCCAAGTGAATTCTCTTTGAGTCTACATTGAGCCTTGCATACTTTTTCTTCATTTCATTTATGTGAGAAATTGTTGGAAAAATGATTTGAAAATCATTAATAGGTGAATGAGAAATTAACTCCAAAATGCATCATTTGAGTAATAGTTTTAAGACAAAATTTATTTAATTCAAAATTAATTCTATTTAAATCAAATTTATTTATTTGGATCAAAATTGAATCGGATTCAATACAAAATTCAAATCTGTTTGAAACAACAGTCATGTCTATTCTATTCTACTTATTCAATGAGAGAGTCGTCACTCTTCATCGGAAAGTCACTACGACCATTCGAAAAGTCACCAATTTTCCTATACAAGCAGACCCTTATTGCATTCATAAAGCATCGATTCATCTTGTATTTCTTTCCTTTGACACTGTCCTTTTTGTAAGAAAATTTTGCATAGCAAGGTTCGCCAAACTTGTCGTGGTAGTGCTACTTCTGCAAAGTTCGATCATTGTATCCTGGAAGATGCACATCCAATAAAAACTCGTGAGTACCGTAACAAGAGACGAATTTGTCTTAAAAAAATTATGTCCAGCACAAGCCTCGATTAAACTGTTTTTGATTTCAGATTTTTACAATCTGTTTACAACTTTTTTACTTCTCCGTAAGTATTTCTGATTCTCTGTGTATATGGTTTGGTTTGGTTTGGTTTGGTTTAGTTTGATTTTACCCAAACAATTTACGTTACATTCAACTTATATTTTTTTTATATAATTTGATAATATATTTAGTACAATAATTACATATTTCACACCGTACACATAAGGAATTATTCCAACAAATAATAATAATTCAAGGCTGAGCAGTACATTTGGAAAACTACATATGCAATCAATTGTCATTGAAACATATCATGCAATGGCCTTTTGAGGGGGAAAAAGAAATAGATAAAAGTGAAAGGTAAGCATCAAATTGCAAATTGAATCATGAATCGTTTAGGATAAAATAGTGAGTTGTAAATTGCATTGAATAGTGAAAGGTAAGATTCATTTTGTTTAATATAACATATAATTTTCTAAATGAATATACATATGAAAATACAGTGTTTAAAATGAAATAATATCAATATAAATAAATTATATAGTTGCAAATATATAACACCATGTATATCAATATAACCAGTTTCCTCAAAAAACAAATATATCTATATAACTAATTGCCCTATTTTTGTGTCTTGATAGAGATGTGAGAAGGGCAATCATTTCAATACATTATGTAAACAAAAACAAAGCTAAATCGCAATTGTGAATTACGATTTACTCAATTTTCAATTCAACAGCACACTCAATTTCCAATTCTATAGCACGATTCAAATCATTTTGATTGAAACTCATATTAAATCGTGTGAATTTTATTGTGAATTGTACAATTCTGACAATATACTAGTTGGAACATGTAGAAGCTGGGTCAACAGAATAATTCATCAATTACAACGAAATACAATATCCATTTCCAAGCAATTGTAGCATTGTAAGCGAAGGAATTCCTGAGTGATAACTGAGGTTACAATTTACCTGGTTGACTCTGCTAGCTGGTACTGCTGGTGCTGCATGCCCTGTTGGTGCTGGTGGCAAGATGAGCTCCTCCTTCCAGATCAGGATGAAGATATGCAAGCACTGAGTGATAACTGAGGTTACAATTTACCTGGTTGACTCTGCTAGCTGGTACTGCTGGTGCTGCATGCCCTGTTGGTGCTGGTGGCAAGATGAGCTCCTCCTTCCAGATCAGGATGAAGATATGCAAGCACTCCATCACCTTTGTCTCCATGCCCACGTTAGCTTCCAAAGCATCGAGGTCTGCATCACAACATTGAAAAGGAGCAATAAAAATGAAAAAAAAAAAAGAAGCACCCAATTTAGTCTCCAATGAATTGGGGGGGTTGGGGAGGGATAGATTGGGTACAGACCTAATCTACGGCAAAACATATCCAAAATTATGTTTTGCCACCAGTAATGCAACTTTGTTACAGACACTTGGGCTGGTAAGGAGGCAAACTTGGATGATATAAACTACTTTCCTTCTACATATATGACCAACATGTCCTAGAATTAAACTGTAGGGGTTACTACCCCTAACCCCCTGGCAAGCCAAGTTAAAAGAAATTTTTGTAGCACATTTTTCTTTACTTAATGATATTACACATTTTTTTTTTCTTCTTCAAAGAAGAATATATACAAATCCAATGACATCTTTTGTACCCCATGAAAAGTATGAAGCTGGTAGGGCAAACAACATTACTTACATTTCTGGTAACAAACCAGGTAGCATATTTCCTCTTCCACAAAGAAGTTTATAATACAATATATGAGCTTACCACCCATTAGTTCTTCCTCATCAATGACTGTGATCAGGTACATCATAGCTTCTACCAAGAGACTCTTGAATTTCATTGCTCACATCCATCAAGGTCCATCGCATCTCATCTTGCAAGTTCTACAGATAATCAAGAATCAAGCATTAAGAATTTCCAATAATAGGCACAATGGAAGTGAAGGAATACAATAAAAAAATCATATATAAACAACTATGTCTTGAATCTTCAGAGTCTTCGTCATTTTTTTTCAACTTTTTGTTTGCCGATTTCAAAGCTGACATCTGGAAAGAATGCAACAAGATTAGTTGCGGCAAAATAAAGTCAAAACTAACTGCATTTGATTCACTAAAAAGTGCCTCCGGGGCATCCATTTCCTGGTAAACCAAAATAGACATTAATATGAAGCATGAGGGAATCTACGACACAGGTCGACCGCCCATTTTAGAAAGAATTTCCACCCTAGAGACAAATGGTAGTCCTCTACTTCTCACAAGGTGCAGCAGGTTCCAATCAGTGTACAGAACAAGCTCCTCCTGAAATCCCTTGAACCATGCCCCTTGGGGTGCTGCCAAGAAAAAGAATAATCTTATGGTGAATATAGTGTAGACCCATAATAGCCATACTATATGTAGCACAGTGAATCTTATATAAAAGTTGAAACATTATCATTAGTCAAGACCTATATTACATAGACTCTTCAAAATGAATCAAATACCCATGTCAGACATCCAACACTTGGACAAGGGTGTGGGATATGTGTCCGATACATCGGACACTAATTATATATTTGTATTTAATACTATCATTATATGTATATACTGTTGTCTAATTTCTATAGAGAGTAAAATATCTTTTTGACACTGTATGTCACATATAACATCATTTTATATCATATGATAAATTAAAAACATAAAAATACAACCACTTTTTGCCGAGTCTATGTAACCTTAAATTTGAGTTTGATAGGTCCAAACTCTAGATACGCACACGTACCTAACACCCTTACCTGAGGCCATGTAACATAGGTCAAGGCAGCCTAGTCATCTGAGCCATGTTGGAAAAAGACCAATAAAAAATCTTTTGATGTCATGGCCCCTTTAAGAATACAAGAGGACATAGGATATAGGAATTAAACCTTTCTAATAGGAAACTAAACCCCATGAATCTTAATACTTTCTTTCCAGATACAGTGTCTCCCATATAGTCCCACTCACAGGCCCAAATTTTAATTGCATTTAATTAGGCTATGCTGATGTGCATGTCTCCCATATAGCCAAAGGCACGCTGTCCATGAACATCTGACATAATGACATTTCAAAAACCAGAAATCATAAGAATCAGAATGCAGAATTTTCCACTAATTCCTTATCTATTGTCATGACCCAACATGTATTAGTTGAAGCCTAAAGCATT